>NC_056078.1:44405000-44705000 GCF_016772045.2 Ovis aries | reverse complement strand
GTTGCCAGAGCAGGGGCTGGGGAATGGACGAAATGGGTGCAGGGGTCAAACGGTACAGACTTACAGCCCATTAGTTAAGTGACTCGTGGGGATGTGATGGAAGCATGGTGATTGTAGTTAATAATACTGTACTGCACATTTGAAAGTGTAAGAGAGTAAATCTTAAAATTTATCATAGCAAGAAAAGGAAATTTGTAACTGTGTGATAGATGATACCTCATCGATCCTCACAGTGAAAATATTTGGGAAAAAAATTCCAGAAAGTTTCAAACACAAAATTTGAATTTGCTGCAACAAATAGTTGGCAACTATTTGCATAGTATTTTCCATTATCTATATAACATTTACATTTTATTAGGTGTTATGTAATCTAGAGATGATTTAAAGTGCATGTAAGTACTGTGCCATTTTATATTAGAGACTAGGACATACTAGATTTTGGTGTCCTCGGCTGTCCTGTAAACAGGCCCCCATGGATGCTGAGGGATGGCTTTATTTATAGGTTGAAATTGTCACAGTGAATATTTGTTACTTTTAAAACTTAAGGGAAAAGAAACTATTTCTGTTTTGAGAAGAGCCTATTTAATGTGTGTAGTTAAAAACGAATGAAATCCCTTTTAGGATTTAGGCAGCAGGAGAGAATGCTCTTGGTCAGGGGCCTCCCTCTGGGCACCTTGATCGTGTGCAAGCGCCTTTATGTCCTGTGTGTTTAAAGGGCTTTATCCTGACAGCAGTTAACCTTTCAAATGAACAGAATGGTGTTTCTCTGTTATTCTCTCTCCTTTTATTTTTATATGTAAGATGTGATGTTGTTGCGATAATTCTTTTCTTCTGGCTTTATTTTCAGGAAGACTTCGACGTGGATCACTTTGTGTCTGACTGTCGGAAGCGAGTCCAGCTGGAAGCGCTTAGAGACGACCTGGAACTCTACTATAAGCTGCTCAAAGCAGCCATGGTCGAGCTCATCAACAAGGACTACGCAGACTTTGTCAACCTGTCGACGAACCTGGTAACCCTGGCCTGCGCAGCCCTGCCCGCCAGCGTGCTCACACAGGCGCTGGACACTTTCTTCCTCAGTCACGTTCATTCTTGACAGCTCTGAGTCTTTTTAGAAACCTTTTAGTTATTTTTTTTCCCCAGAAACTTGAAGGGATTGCTAATCTTATTAATAAAGGAACTAAGCTTTCTTGATACACATTTCTTGTTTTTAGTTTGGTTTGATGATTTTTTGAATGACTTATTAAGAAGTGTTGAAAAGTAAAGGATAGCAACACCAAGAATGTTTGTTTTTGTTAGTTGCTAATTGATTGCCATGAAATCTCACCAGCTTAGACTAATTTCCGAGAGCAGATGTCAACTCTTCTTAAGGAAATGTTTACTTTACTTTCAGGCACATGTGCTAGCCAGAGGTAGGTTGAGAAGACATTGGCCAATATTAATCATTAAGAGGCCTATTTTTACACATTTTATAAAAGTGTAGGAATTGTTTATAAGAAGCATATCAATTACTTGGAAAAGTTGCTTAGAAATACTTGAGTTCTCATGGTTGTGAAAGTCTTCTTCATATTTTAAGTCTGTTTGTCAAAAGACAAATGGAAAATAGCCATCTGTATGGGAATTTCAAGAAGCATTGAGAATAACGAGCCATAGTTGCTTTTGGGAAATACACCACTAAGATAAATGTTCCAGTAGGATTAGAAACCCTGAAAATTTTATTTCCATCCTGTTTAATTTGGATTTTTCTGAAGGGTTGTAATAATGCTTAGGAGAAATGTAGTCCATCAGACTTTCATATCAGCTGGTTGACTGTCATAAACAACAGATATAGCTATTTTTCCTGTTAGTTTTGTAAGTCATTAAAAATTTCATCCAAAGGCAAACTGTGCATAGGAATTTTTGACTTATTATGACTTTCCTTATTTTTATAGTTCTTGTATATCAACAGGTTTTTCACATGCAGTGAGCAATATTTATGGCAGAGGAACATTTTTGTTACGTGGTTGCTAGCAGAGTATAATTGTGCAGAAAGAATAGCCTAAGTCTGGTACGGCTCTGATCGTTAAGCGTAGGCTTCCCTGTTAATCCTGGCCCTGATGTGTTTGTGCCAACTTGCCTTTAGGTCGGCATGGACAAGGCCCTCAATCAGCTTTCTGTGCCTTTGGGACAGTTACGAGAAGAGGTTCTGGTAAGTCCCCAAGTAGCAGTGAACAATCTGCCATAAGGCGTCTTACACTTGTTTGCCTTCCCCGAGAATTCTTTTATTAATCTGTTAGAGTGTTGTTGGTGGTGTTTTTTAATGTTCCATGATTATAGGGTAATGCTTTCAAAATGTAAATGATTTGCATGTGATATTACAACCTAAGAAACATATTTGGTTTGAAGAAGGCAAATTCTCAAGAGTAGACACTTTTAAATGTCGGGGAGGAGGAGAAGGGTATTTCAAAATTTAAATTTGTTAATACCACCTCACCCAGTGGTCTCCAGCTTAGAACTGGCTTACTTATATTTTAAAATTTGTCATTTTACAAGTATTTTCCCAGACAATATTTTATATGTAGTTAGATTCGTGGACCAGTTTATACCAGCCATTTAACCCCTGATGTAACTGAAGGGTAATATAAATGTCATGTAATACCTAGTTTCTCTGAGAAGATCTCTCCCTTGGGAATGGAACTGTCTGCCTCTAAGCCATGAGAACAAGGACTTCATCCAGATGAACAGTGGAGAGGGAGTTTTGGTATCACCTCCGACAGAAAACTGTGCCGCCCTGTCCCCCTCACCCTCTAAGCTGTGCTGGGCACCTGGACCTCCATCCTCCCTTAGCTGTGAAGCACTGTGCCGTCACTTCCGGTGTGTGTCAGCGCTGGACCGTGCCGGACCCAATGGCCTTACGCACCTTGCCTTGAGACAGCAGCTGGCACACGCAAGGCTCTCAGCAGATAGTGTGATAACGAGCTTCTGCATGGATAAAGCTGCAGGAAATGCAGGACAGTGGGAATGTCAGGGCTGAGAAGTCCCGAGGAGGCCAGGCAAGAAAAAATTCGTAAAAGAGGTTGAGTTGTGAGCTGTGCCTTGAACTAGCAGGTTGTTTGAAAGTTTGTGTCTTGTTTGAAGTTTACAAAGCTTATTACAGTGCCTTTTGTTGGAATGGAAAAGAAAGAAGTTCTTGGTCTGCTGCTGGATTCCACACCAGCCGCTGTGTGGCCTTCCTGCCCCCTTTTCAGGACTCCTCTTCCTTCTCCCAACCTGTAGCCATGACAGTTCCCGAGCCCCATCCTTTATTAACCTTCCACTCTCTGAACTCTCTCCACTCTGCTGACCTGTGCTTGAACTTCCTCGACGGCTCTCATACCTTCAGGCTCTTGTCCTGCACTGCCAGCTGCCAGCCCCGCCTCCCGTCCCTTACTCTGCAGCTGTCTTTATGACCTTCCTTCTCCTCATCAACCATAGAGCTCACCTGCCTTTTTATTCTCAACTCAAGAAGCTTCTCTGGGATTCTGAAATCATTGAGGGATAAGACTGTTTCTGTCCAGTTCATCGTGTATCCTCATTGGCTGACAGTTGGTAGACATTTCATGGTTGCTGAATGAATTAATTCACTTTTCTGTAAAATCTTTGTGATTTGGCTGGTGGTGGTGGTTTAGCCACAGAGTCGTGTCTGACTTGCGACCCCGTGGACTGTAGCCGCCAGGCTCGTCTGTCCATGGGATTCTCCAGGCGAGAGGACTGGAGGGGCTGTCACGTGTGGTTCCTTCTGATCGTTTCTTTCGCCTCTGTTTTGGCCTGATTCTTCACATTTTGTTTAATTTTTTAGCTTCTGGACATGTTTCTCCACCTGTGAGCTGCCTTTTCCTGGCCCTTCTGTTCCTTACTCCTTGATTCTTAGTATCCTTAGAACAGCAGGGCGTCGTGGTGTGTCAGTGCTTAAGGATTGCTTAATTCCTGATAGAATCTAGTCGAACATCCTCCTAAATCAGCCCCCGCCCGTTTATTTCTGCTTCTCTCCTGAAGGAAGCCTGCTGTGCACTCGGGCGTACCCCCCAGCCCCGCGTGTGCCCTGGGAGCTCTGCCCCTCCACCCTCTGTCTTCTGGTGACTCCTCCCCTCCACCGTCGGCCCCTCAGCTCTCCACGGCAGACTCGAGTTCCATCCCCTGTGCCAGATCCTCCTGTTCTTTGATTCGGATGATTCTTTCTGTTCTCTGACCAAGTATGACGGTGATTGTATATGTATTGGGTTGGTGAGCAAGTTCCACTGGTTTTTAGGTAAAAATAAAAGCAGTTTTCATTTCGACCAAGAACTTTATTGAACAGTGTATTCACAGTTTTGTTCCACTACCTTCCGCTGTTTTTTCAGGCAGCTTCATAATTCCATCTTCCCAAAACTTTTCATATTTTTGAGCAAAGAACTGTTGCGAGTGCCTCTTATGGTCTTCCAGGGAATTGAAATTTTTCCATTAAGAGAATTTTGTAAAGACCAAAATAAGTGAAAATCTGAAGGTGCAATGTCTGGTGACTGTGATGGATGAGTCAGAGCTTCCCAGCCAAGCTGTAACAGCTTTTGCCTGGTCATCAAAGAAACGTGGTCTTGAGTTATCCTGATGCAAGACTGTGCGTTTTCTGTTGACTAATTCCAGACGCTTTTCATCTAGTGCTGCCTTCAGTTTGTCTAACTGGGAGCGAGTGCTTGTTAGAATTAATCATTTGGTTTTCCAGAAGGAGCTCATAATAGAGAGTTCCCTTCCAATCCCACCATGTACACAGCATCACTTTTGGATGAAGAGCAGCCTTTCGTATGATTGTGGTGGTTCGTTTTGCTTGCCCCACGAGCGCTTCCATTCCGCACAATTGTACAGTATCCACAGGGGAAGAGATGGTTGGATGGCATCATCGACTCAATGGACATGAGTTTGAGCAAACTCTGGGAGATAGTGAAGGACAGGGAGGCCTGGCGTGCTGCAGTCCACGGGGTCGCAAAGACAGACACAACTGAGCCACTGAGCAACAACAGCAGTCCAGTTTTCTCTCTCTGTCACAATTTGTTTCATTTTATCTTTTAAAACATCTAACTACTCTAATTGGAGGTTGCTTACTTTACGACATTGTGCTGGCTCGCCACACATCAGCATGAATCCGCCACAGGTGCGCTCATGTTCCCCATCCTGGACCCCCTCCCACTGCACAAGCTGTTTTTAAAACATTTTTTTGTTACTTTTAAGTAGAGAATTACCTGTGGAAATACGGTCAAGAAGGTTCTTTTTTCACTTCACTTATGTGGAACCCAAACATCAAAATGATTCACATAACCAAACTGGTACAAATGGTGTTCAGCAGTTGATTTGAATGTTTTGAGTATGTTGGCCATCTCCTGCATGGTATAAATATTGAGTGTTCTCAGTTAAGGTCTCAATTAAAGTGCTGTCAACTTCAACTGCTCATTTCAACCGTGGCGAAATCTATCCAGTTAGAAGTCTCCAGCACAGAACTTTGCAAGGCATTTTGACACTTGAGTCAGTCACAGCAGCTTCTCCATACACTGCACAAATCTTCCTTGCATTTCAGTTGTATTTCTACCTTTCTTGAAATAATAAAGCATAATACATAGAAAATGTTGAATTTTTTTCCTCCTTTGATATTAAAATGACTACACAAAAATTCAGTAGTCGTGATTTTTTTTTTAGTGCACACTGATATGACAGCTGTCACAGTACAGTCTTACAAAATTATTTCTAATGAAATTAAAGACAGCCAAGCACTACTAGAGCCATCTTATGATAAAAAGTAAGCTAACTTTTTTGCCAACCCAATATTATTATTCTTTTGGCCGTTAATCCTAGCTTTATATGTCATTTTGCCCTCAATTCATGAGTACCCTCAACAGCAGCTGTATTTGATATTATGTATTTTTGTCAATATCTACATAATACTGGCCCAAAGATAATTAAGTCACTTGGAATTTAATGTATAAGTTTCGTAATGCCACAAAACAGTTTCTGCAGTACGTTTTCTTTATTCTTTTAGAGTCTGCAGTCATCTGTCAGTGAAGGGATTCGGGCAGTAGACGAGCGACTGTCTAAGCAAGAGGACATTAGGAAGAAGAAGGTATCCTTGAGCGTCAGACTGGGAAGCATGGGCTCATGGTAGCACCTTGGCGCTAGCGGCACTGTCACGGATGCGGTGTGGTGTACTCCTCTTGGTACCTTTGCAGAAAGGAGTGTGGGACCTCCCTTTCTCTTTGGGCATCAGCATTCAGCCAAGCTCCGGAGGGGTTCAGCCGGAGCTGGAGCCCAGGTCTCCTCATTCCTTAGCTGATTAAAGTCCTATTAATAAGAAGGGTGTGGTGAGGTGACTAATTGAAGAAAAAGATGAAGAATATTGCATATTCTTCTTGTGCTTTATTAATGATAGCGTTAAGATTTAAATGTAGATTTCTCATGCTACGTGCCAGCTAAAAGCCTCATGTCTTCTCACCTTCTCACCATATGAAACTTTTTTTTTCTTCCCAAAACTGTTTCTATGCTTCTAATGTCATGTTAACTGTTTGAAATAAAGCAGAATTTTAGAGGTACCCAAATGGGCACAGAATTAACATTCCTCAGTTTTTCCAGAATAAGAAACAGTAATAACCGGTATCAGTGAAGCATTTTGCAGTTTAACAGGCATGAAACTAATTTCTCAGCACCCTCAGCAATTTTAGTGATTAGGGAGCAAGTAGGCCTCTACGGCCAGCTCTCCCGCTGTTCTGCTGCAGGTTGAAGGCTAGTGAGTCGCTCTCTCTTTCTGCCACGTTCGCTGCTTTTGTTTCCACTTCGTAACTGCGCCTCTGCATGCACCGCTTTTAATTTTTAGCAGTCTTACGTTTTGGTTTTATTTTCTGACTTTAATGGATATATAACATTATATATCCATTATTCTATGTATTATAATAATATATAATATATATCATATATATCCATTATTATTGGATATAATAGGATTAGAATTTGAGACAATTACCAGCTTTTGTCCAGAGATGTCAAGCATGTAGTGCCTTTCTAGAAAGGCTGTAAGCTCTATGAGAGCAGGGACGCTCTGACTGTTCCATTCCGTCGTGTCCTCCCTGTCTGGAACAATGTCTGCACAATAGGTGCTCAGTAACTATTTACATATTTTGTTTTGTCTTTTTTTAATTTAGTTTTTATTGGCGTATGCTTGCTTTCCACGTCTTAGTTTCCGCTGCAGAGCGAATCAGTCACACTGTGTCGCGTGTATCCCCTCGTCTCTCGGTTTCTCCCCACTCGGGTCACTGCAGAGCACTGACTAGAGTCCCCTGTGCTCTGCAGCAGGTGCTGGCAACTGTCTGTCTAATGACTGGCTTCATGGCTTTCTGCTCTTTTAAGGATGGGATCTTTTATACTGCTCAGCTTCTTCGATGGTGTTGTGCAGCCATGCCGTTGATGAATGGGCGCTTAAGCATATAATCATGTCATATACATGTAAACAGGGTAAAGATGATCAGAAGCTACGGTTACGACGTGGAAAAGGCTCATAAGAAGGGAATGTAGCACCTATAGAGGCTCGTTTAAGACAGGACAAGAAAGGAATAAAAGTGTGGGAAATGAGAAGACAAACAGTCTGGTTTTCTTCTTCTTTAACTATAAACTTGCAGCAGAATATTGAAAATGTGCTTCTTCTTGACACCTAAAATTAAGATTTGCGTTCTTGGGAATTCAGTTTTCTGTAGAAGTATTCAAAATATAGAATGCCCTACATACTCTAAGTTGACTTTTTGCTTTGTATTTCCCTGTATTTAGAATGGGGAAATAAGATGGTTAAGATTAAATATCGTGATAAGTTTTTTTTGCTTAATTATTATTTTATAGATATGTGTATTGCGGCTTATACAGGTTATTCGATCAGTTGAGAAAATTGAAAAAATCTTAAATTCTCAACATTCTAAAGAAACATCTGCTCTAGAAGCAAGCAGGTAAGTATTTTCTTTACTAAATATTACATAAATTAATACTTCACATCTAGCCTAATTTTTCTTTTTTTTTTTTTTTCTGTTAAAATTCATTTCTGAAAGAGAAGAAAAGCCAAGTCTGTGGTTCAGTGTTTTTGAGTGTAGCTTGTGGGAAGTGGAGGGTGTGAGACAGTAAAGTTTGTAATACATCCTTATAAAGCCTTTATGGTTATGGGCCGCAGTTCCAATACATCACTTCACAGGGAATCAGAGGAGTGTGTTTTATTGCAATAATTTTATCTTTGGAGTTGCCTTGTAGAAGCACGGGCAAAATTTTGTTGATCTTCAAGATGTGAAATAGCTTTCATCCTTCCTAAATTCATTTAGACGAGAGTAACGCCCAGAGTGTTGTCACTTAAGTGGCTAACCCTAGCATTACATCATTAAGAAGCAGGATAGGCACGTTTAGTTAGCATTTGTCAACAAGAAAAAAAAAGCTTGTGAAATTAGAAAAAGATGACCATTTTCTTTTTGTTATATACTGCAACTGTCTTATCTTTCTAGTCTGAATTTTAAATCAGCCAGGTAGGTGAGTGACTCGGGAAACGAGCAGCTCACACCAGCGCCATGGGAAGCGCCGTGGTGCCGTGGACAGGTCTGTGCTTCATATTCCACTGGGCAGCCTGAGCCGTGGAGCCCAGCTCCTGGTGGTGTTGACAGTGGGAGGCCAGTGGGAGCTCTGCTGGCAGGGCTGTGACACTGAGACACCGCCAGCCCCCACCTGGCATGCAGTTGGCCCTCAGCTCAGTGGCGTTGCCCAGTCGTGGTCAGCTGTTTGTGACCCCGTTTGATGGGTCATCCCTCCTGGCCCATCCAGGTGCGCTGTTGGTCTCAACTGTTCCAGGCCTCTCGCCTTGGCAGCTCCTGCCGGCTTATCCTCACTCGGCATCCGCCGTGCCTGCCTTCCTGTTTGCTTTCCGTTTTTGCCCAATCCTACTCTTCCTTTGATAGAAGTGCGTCACAAGGTCTCTTTCTGTAATACTGTCCCTTTGTGATGCTCCGTCTTTAATGTAATAGATACCATGCTGGTTCTTGCTCAGAATCACCTTCGAGGACTTTTTCAAAATTCAGATCAGCAACTTTGGGTTGTAGAGGAGGGAAACCAGGGCAGTGTGATGAGAATAACAGGGCAGAGCTAAAGGGGGAAGGAAGTTAGAATGAAGAAGGCCCTGAACGGGAGAGACTGGGGGAGGAGACGTAGACACCCACGCTGGCCTGGCCACTCTTGCTTCTCAGCTGGACCCTGTGGTGGGGCTGGCAGTGTCGGGCGTATGCTTAACTGTTAGAGTTTTCCGCTGCCCTAGAACAAGCTGTAAAAGCTCATGGCACAAAGGATGCTATAGCTTCTGCCTTATAACAGGGGGGCTATGGAAAAGCACAATGGAAGCATCAGGATTGCTGATCATGTGATGTATTCTTGGAAATTAAAAAACTTTAGGAATTAACTCTTTTCAATTGTCTCCACTAGCCCGCTTTTGACTGGACAAATTTTGGAGAGAATTGCCACAGAATTTAATCAGTTACAGTTTCATGCTGTTCAAAGCAAAGGCTTGCCTCTTTTGGACAAAATAAGACCAGTAAGTGTTGTTTTAGATCTTCACCCTTCAGTATTTAGGAATTTGCTAAATGGTACAGGCAGACCTTGTTTTATTGCCCTTAGATTTATTGTGTTTCACAGATATTGCACTCTTTTCCAACAATTGAAGGTTTATTCAGCTCTGCGTCAAGGAGATCTATCACCATGCCAGTACCCTTTTAACAGCACTTGCTCCCTTCACGGGCTGTTATCCCTGTATCTCATTCTGGCAGTTTTCACAGTATTTCAGACCTCCACCAGCAAAACGATTGTAGCTTGCTGAAGGTTCACATGATGATGGCATTTTTAGCAATAGAGCATTTCTTAATTAAGTAAGGTCTGTATCTTGTTTTTCTACATATAATGCTTTTGCAAACTCCGTATGCTCCCTGTAGTACAGTATAAACATCCCCTTTATATCTGCTTGGAATCCAAGAAGCCCCATAACTGGCTCTATTGAGGTGGTAGTCGGCTCACTGCGGCGGCCTGGAGCCGCCCCTGCAGTATTGCCAGCGCGCGCCTGTGTTGTTCTGACAGTTGTGGTCTGCAGGGTTTTGAAACTGGCTTTGAATTTTCTCTCTCAGTTTTTGTTTTTAGGCCCCTGCCTCCTAATGCGTCACACAGTATAGACTTTGTGTAAAGACACAGGCACAGTCTCTGAATTATAAGGGTGGCATTAGCTCTAAATTTCACGTGATTGACACACTGTATGATTTAGTCAGAATTGGTTTATCCCGAACTCTTGACTGGACTTTAGAATCATGATGTTTGTCAGATTTACTCTGTAACTTAAAAGAACCTCATTCTGAAGTGACATCTAAATCCTCCTTTGATACAGCCAAGATTAACTTAGAAAGAGATGTGAGGAGGAGGAGAGATTCATTGTTGCTCTCCAGAAAATGTTAATTTTACGTATATTCTGTTGGAATAAGAAATGTGTTATGTGTGTGTTTGGATCTTTAGAAATTATTTCAGCTGGAGCTTTTTAACCTGTCTTTCTTGCAGCGCATAGCTGGCATCACAGCCGTGCTGCAGCAGTCACTGGAAGGCCTCCTGCTAGAAGGCATTCAGACTTCCAGTGTCGATATTATTCGGCACTGCTTACGGACTTACGCCACGATCGACAAGACCCGGGATGCAGAGGCCTTGGTCGGTCAAGTCCTTGTGAAGCCATACGTAGACGAGGTTCGTGTGCTGTGGGATAAGGCCTTCATTCAGCAGATGTTTGTGGAGCATCTGCTCTGTCTTGGATGCTTTACTGGGTGTAAGGGGTGGCTTAGAGGCCTTTCTGTAAAGATTCTCAGTTACTGTAGTACCATCAGTTGTGAGAAAAGGTTGGTCCCTGGTGGTTACAACCAGCATGCCGGAGTCAGGCACCTTCTCAAGTGTTTTTAGTGATGCTATAGCCCAGGGGTCATGTTAATTTAGTGGGAGGAGGGTCTTGCCTAGGGAGAAGGAATGTATCAAAACATTTTTAGGTCAGTTTTATGGTATGTAAATTATTTGCCACTAAATTCTTAAAATGAATTTTTAACTGCTGGTCTAGTGGGTAAAATGGAATGAGTAAGCAGATACCAAAACTGCAGTGTTGCTGGTAAAGGAGCCTGCTGAACCCCGACCATGGAAAGCCTGTGCTGAAGGGCGTCTTCACAGAGCTGTGGCCTAAGTCTTGAATACTGAGGAGTCTCTTAGCCAGGAAGATGGGAGGGAGGAAACAGTCACTGACGCAGGCCTTTCATAGGCAGATGAGCGGCACAATATGCTAAGTCCAGAGCTTGCCTATCCAGTGTCCTTCATCTGCAAGGATACAGGTAAACTTTGGAGAGTGAGCATATTCTTCCTTTGAGCAGCCAGAATATAAACTGTACCACATGAAGCTGCCAATACTCAACATTTGCTGACACACAAAAATGGCAGCTGCATCTGGTCCAAACTGGTGAGAGTCACAAGCCCGCCCTCAGTATCTGCAGGCTTCTCCAGTCCTCCGTCGGCGCGGACGCTCTTTCTGCCCAGTAAGCAAAAGCCCTGCTTTCCGTGACTTTGGGATGAAAGTCTCCCATCTATAAATGGGGGAAATTGAATCTCACTGATAAAAATGAAATTTGAGGATTAACGTCAGTAATCCTCTCAGCTTTTACTAAAAATAAATGATCTGTCAGACTCCTCTCTTCCTAACCTGTTAAGTTTCATATCTAACTTGATAAGAATGAAAAAGACAAATTACCTACATTATTTCTTTATCAGTAAGTGAAAATCGTTACTAACTTATGCCTTTGTTTTTCATTGAACTGAACCTAATGTGCTAACTTAGAGAAACATTTGATGTTTCAGTGGCATATTAAATAAACTAAGGCCACATTTTAATTTTTTTTTCAATTCATATGCTTATCTTGTCATTAACCTTTTAACTCTCAACCTTAACACAAAAGATAAAATAATAAAGTAAACTAAAATATATATTTCCATCTTTCTCTGTCTCACACCTTCCCCTGATCTAAATTATGGTAGAAGAAAGGGCCAAGGTCGGTACAGGGAGGGGCTGTTGTTATGGGAAATTGTCATTTTATTTTGCTTTCAATCTCGGGAGGGAAGGAGGCAAATGTGCTTGGCTTCCCAGCTTCAGGCCAGTCTCTGTCACCCAGCCTGTGTCTCCCGTGGGTCAGAGCTGTGCTTCCAAATCCTGAAACTAGTTCTGAGTATAGCTGTTACTGTTAGAAACATGTTAGCTGGGGAGGAGGGGCATGAGGAAGCATACTTTTGAGGTTTTCTCTATTATTTTTCCTGTAGTGTGTAATTCACACCTCTCTTTTAGATGCTTTTTAAAAAATGCTGTTCATTTAATAGGTGATTCTAGAGCAGATTGTTGACAGTCATCTGAGTGACCTCCAGCTCATGTATGCTAAGCTCTTGGAGTTCGTTCCGCATCACTGCCGCCTTCTTCGAGAGGTCACAGGAGGAGCCACCTCAAGGTAGTTTGAGCAGCTGTACTTAGAGCTTGCGCCGGCTGATTACCGCCGCCTTGTCTGGGGCGGGTTCCTCTGCACTCCCCTAGTGAATTGTTACCGTGGCACTTCGAGGTGGGTGTGGGTCACCCCTCAGAAGGTCATCGCCTTAGAAGGGAGCGGTAATGAGCAGGGCAGAGGTGAAGGGAGCATCTTTCTGAATTCACGACCCATACTTTCCCCTTTTCTATACTTTTTCCTAAATTACTTGTGAAATAAAAGTTGGTTTCCTTACATTATTCTAATGTTGTAATCTGTTTATAAATATCAGTTCAGTTTAATTCAACAAGTTTTACATTAATTGTGGTTAAAGTCATCTTGTGTTCCCTCCTCTTGCCTGATTTCCATACTTTTAGCTTTGTTTCAAAAATACCCGACTGCCTTTCACCATCACCACTGGCCTGATCCGGGCCTTTGTCATAGTTTTATCCAGAATAACAGGATCTGCCCACCTCCTCTCCCTGCCTCCACCCTCTCCCTTCTCACCCTTTCCCTCTGCCCTTCGGCTGTCGCATTTACCCGCAGTTCTGATATTTAGGCACTGCCTTCTTCCTAGGTCTTCAGTGGCTTCTTGCTGCTCGTCAGGGAAAGTCTAGGCTTCTTGACGCGGCACTGCCTTCTCCCTAAGCCTGCAGTGGCCTGTTGCTGCTCATGGGGGAAAGTCTAGGCTCTTGACGGGGCACTGCCCTCTCCCTAAGCCTGCAGTGGCCTCTTGCTGCTTGTCGGAGAAAGTCTAGGCTCTTGGCGCGGCACACGAGGCCCTGCGTGCTCTGGCCTTGGCGGTCCTTGCACGGGGCACTCTGCGGGCTCCCCTTGCTCCGCTGGCCCAGCACACACCCCGTGGGCCTGGGTTTCCCTCCGAGTCCTCTGCCTTTCCCTTTCTCTTTGTTGGTCTGTCATTCCGTGTGAAGCCCCACCTCAGATGCCACTTCCTTCAAGAGACCACCTTTCATCCTGAAGTCTAGCTTTAATCCTGTTCTCTGCAGGCGATTGCATGTTGCTTTTACTTCTGTTGAGGACTAATTTCCATCTTAACTGCTTGCTCCCATCCTGCACAACGCATACTCCCCACCCTTGGCACAGTGTCTTAAGACAGCAACTATCCAATGTTTTTGAAATGAAAGACTCCGTCAATGTGCAGCATTAGAAAGGCAAATAAAGTCCCTTTCTTCATGGAGTAAAAATTATTTTTAGTCTTGAATTTTTTTCTTTGAAAGGAGAAACCTGGGGAATAATTGTGCTGATAGACGGTGAACTGCCCTCTCTGTTTCCACTAGATGATTTCAGATGAAGCTTTGTTTTGCCACTTTTGTTTAATAATCATGAAGATTTAGTTGGATCTGGATTTGGGGTAAGAATTTAACAGAAGCCATCATGTGAAATTAAAGAGGCCACAGCAACGAAACAGCCAGTCATTAGACTTGACAAGCCTAGTCTTGGTCCTGAAGTGTCAAGTCTCATGCCTCACGTTTGTCCTCTTCCACAGTTTTCAGTGTGGCAGAACTCATGTAGAAAGCTCAGAAGTTTGAGTGTCTAGACTGTGCCTTGGTAGGTCATCTGCCTTCGCTTCACGCCCCATCGTCTTGTTGCCCTGGACCCTCCCTTGCTCAGCATCTGCCTTTGGGTGCTTTGTATACCCAGCAACACCAGTGATGTTCAGGAGTTATTTTCCAGAGAACATAAATTAGCCTTTCTAATGGTTGATCTTGCAGATTTAAATTTTCTTTTTGAGGCTTTAACTGTATATTTAGTTTGGAAATGAGGTGATCTTGTCATTCATTGTTGCTCATATTATGTGCATTTTTATTATAAAATCTTCAATTTTGTTCTCTCTTCCTATACCTGATTAGAGCTGGTTCTTATTGTGATTAAAAGCATGATATGATACGTGAAATTGGGTATGTGGGACGTAGGCATCTCCTTCCCCTCATTGAATGTAAAGAAGATTACCTTAATATAGAGCATGTTAACAGTGCACCGAAGTGGGTAGGTCAGTGAGGTGGTGTTGCCTGAAGATATTTACAGATTTTTAAGTGCAGAGAAGCTTAGGGAGCCCACCTCTTTTATTTACGTACCGTGTATTTCACACTGTTAACATAGCACTTACTATATGCTGCTGCCCTTGCTGCTGCTGAGTCGCTTCAGTCGTGTCCGACTCTGTGCGACCCCATAGACGGCAGCCCACCAGGCTCCCCCGTCCCTGGGATTCTCCAGGCAAGAGCACTGGAGTGGGTTGCCATTTCCCTCTCCAATGCATGAAAGGGAAAAGTGAAACTGAAGTCACTCAGTCGTGCCCGACTCCTAGCGACCCCATGGACTGCAGCCTACCAGGCTCCTCCATCCATGGGATTTTCCAGGCAAGAGGACTGGAGTGGGGTGCCATCGCCTTCTCCCTACTATATGGTAGTAAGTGCTAAATGCTTTACAAATCTTATTTCATATAATGACCCTATGATTTTAAAGATGAGGAAACCAAAACACAGAGAAGTTTAGTGACCCGAGATTTGAACTGAGGTGCTGTGGCTCCTGAGAGCATGATTTTATCTCAGTGTTCTCTGTCACCTAAGTGTGTGAATTAGAGACTCAGAATTCGGCCTTTTTGCTGACGATGCAAAATAGAGCATGTGCATATGGAAACCATGAATGTTAGCAGTTTTCTTTATTAAGATTTGTGATCCAGATTCTACATGAAATGAAATTTTACATCAGACCTGAAGATAGTCGGAGGCAGCTGAGTCACAAAGCTGTTAGTGATTGGTAAATTAGTGTGACTTATAGTGTTTTAGAGTTGAGTGTGGAGAAGGTGATGGCACCCCACTCCAGCACTCTTGCCTGGAGAATCCCATGGACGGAGGAGCCTGGTGGGCTGCAGTCCATGGGGTCGCTAGGAGTCAGGCACGACTGAGTGACTTCAGTTTCACTTTTCACTTTCATGCATTGGAGAAGGCAGTGGCACCCCACTCCAGTACTCTTGCCTGGAGAATCCCAGAAACAGAGGAGCCTGGTGGGCTGCCGTCTATGGGGTCGCACAGAGTCGGGCACGACTGAAGCGACTCAGCAGCAGCAGCAGCAGCAGAGTTGAGCGGTGTTAAGATTGAATACAAAGATTGCTTTTCCTGTGGTACTAGATTGCTGCTTTTTCAAGATAGTGTGTAAACGTGGTAGCCCATTTTAGGGGAGAAAGCTGTGCCACGGCACGTCTGCGTAGTTTTCCGTTACCTTGACCCCAGCTGTCTGCTCTGTGATGATTGTAGGAGTCGGGACACAGAGGGTGCGTCAGGCTGTAGGTGAGAATGAGATCAAGGAGTGAGAGAGAAGTCTGGGCCTAAAACAAGATAATTGACAGATACAGTTGTTTTCAAAAGGTCAAAGTAAACTTTAGGCTGAGGAAGTTTTGTTTTAACGAAACACCACAGTGGGATTCTGCTTTTTGTAAGTAGATGTTTCTGGTGTATTTGACTGAAACTTTTCTCTCATCTCACAGTGAAAAGGGCAACACTGTTCCCGGCTATGATTTTTTGGTGAATTCTGTCTGGCCAGAAATAGTACGAGGATTAGAAGAAAAATTGCCCTCGCTGTTTAATCCTGGGGACCCTGATGCGTTTCACCAGGTACCTTTTCCTCTGCTGTCTGGACTTTTGATGGTGCTGACCTGAGATAATCATGTCTTTTTTGCACAGTCTTGGTTCTGTGGTTCATGGAGCCAGCATTTACCTTAAAAATACAGACATTGTTTTATTCAAGTCATAGTCTCTGATACTTTGGGGACTAAGAATATTTTTTAGGATGTAAGGTAGAATTCAGTCGAGAAGCACTTATGACTAGATATGGATGTTTTTTATGTAAATTTTAAAAAAGATCTTAAGGACTGTTGAAAACAAATCTCTTCACAGTTGTTTTAGATGAAACATTAAGCTTGTAGAACTCTGCTATATCAGTTTGAAGGAAAACAGGAAGTAGTGATTGGATTGCAGTATATATTATATCCAATCACTGCTTCTTGTTTTCCTTCAAAGTGATACAGCAGAGTTCTACAAACTTGATTTTCATCAAAAACAACTGTAAAGAGATTTATATAGTTAATATTATAATTATTAATGTAGTATAAAAGTATCCTATATAATTTGAAAGATTAGGAGGCCTTGATATTTCTTTAAAAAAAAATCATGTTTTCTATTTAAAGGACTTCGTGGTTGATATATCAAAAGTGAACCCATATGTTGATTTTCCATTTTTTAAAGATGTTATGTAGTGTCCTGGAGAAGAATGAAGACTCTAGGCCACACGGCCTGAGCCTGCACCCCGCTCTCCTGCTCAGTACCCTGCTGCTCAGGCTCTTGGTGCCTCTCCTCCTCTTCTGCTCTGGATTTTGATTCTTGTTTTTTATTCTTTTATTCAATATGACCATCTTTGTCTTATAATCACGTGATTTATTAACTTTACATGACCGTAGTGACGGATACACTTGTGGATTTTTCAGTTTTTCCTATGTGTCCCATTTTTCTTCCTTCTTTTCCTTTCTCTCTTCATTTTTTTTCTTTTCCACCTTCTTTGTATTTTTCACTTTTGGGAATTTGTTTCTCTCATTTATTCTCTTTTACCCCTCTACTAATTTAGAAGTTCTGCCGTCTATTTATTTGTGTATTAAGTAACCTTAGTGGTTACTTAACAGAATTTAAAGTTACTGGTGTCCTTTGGCCTCCCAAACAGCACAAGGATCTCAGACGCCGATCATGCCATCCCGTAGTGTATGTTAGTTACCAGGGTCTTCTTTCTATTCTGATTTCTCATGCCCCCAGTTGGGCATTTTCTCATTGCTCTGACACGGCCGTCGTCCTCCTCTGAAATCCCTCTGCATGTTCATCGTGTGCTCTGCTCACTGCTGCGTCTTGGGCGCTAGGCCTTTTCTCTTGGGTCATTTTCCTTCCTCCTGAAATCCATCTGTTACCAATTTCTGTTGGTGATAAATTTCACTTTTTTATGATAAACCCTCAGTTAATATTTGTTTGAAAATAACTTTGTACCTTTTATGTTTGAAAGGTGGTTTTGCTGGAAGCAGAGTTCTCTGCACTTTGAACTTTGTCACTTGAAGGCAATAGTTGCTGCTGTCTCTTGGGGGTCACAGCGGCTTCTCCCCCCGCTGCTGCCGCCGCCGCTGAGTCGCTCGGTCGTGCCCAACTCTGTGCGACCCCACAGGCGGCAGCCCACCAGGCTCCCCCGTCCCTGGGACTCTCCAGGCAAGAACACTGGAGTGGGCTGCCATTTCCTGCTCCAGTGCATGACAGTGAAAAGTGAAAGTGAAGTCGCTCAGCGACTCTTAGCGACCGACTCTTAGCGACCCCGTGGACTGCAGCCCACCAGGCTCCTCCATCCATGGGATTTTCCAGGCAAGAGGACTGGAGTGGGGTGCCGTTGCCTTCTCCGCTTTTCCCCCTGGCTCCTTTTAAAATTTTCCCAGTGACTTTGGTGTGCTGTTTCGTTATGATATATCTAGTGCAGACTTCTTTTTATTTGCTGAATTTAAGATTTGTGGGGTTTTCTGAATCTGAGGATTGGTGGTTTTCTAAATCGTTTCTATATCATTTTTGTTCATTAACTGAATTGTGCTTCTGTCTCATTCCTTTATCATTCGCCTTTAGACTCTTAATTAATCGTCCTCACTCGATCTTTCATGTTTCCTGAATTGACTTTTTTATTTTTGTCTCTTTGTGCTACATTCTGGGTAATTTCTTGGGACTTTTCTTCTAGTTCAAGAACTCCTTCTTCAGTTGTGTCTGAATTCTTCTTCACCTGTTTCAAACTTATCATTATTTTCGTTTCTAGAAGCTCTATTTGCCTCTTTTTCTAATTGTGCTTGGTCGCTTTGCTTACTAATTTTTAAAGTGTAGAGAGGCAGAAGTTGAGTGTGGTGAGCCTGGGCCTAATAACTTCACAACAGATAAGACACCAAATTTGGAACTTTATTATCCCAGAAATACCACTTATCTGTTCTCTTGGCCCTTGTTACAGTGTGTTGAACCATATAATTAGGTAATATGATTTTCAACAAGTTGTGTGACACTGAGTTTTGTGAGTTTATAAAATAAACCTTTATAAATAAATAAAGTAGGGCTTTTAAAAATAGATACCATAAGCAGAATGAAGTAATGGTCTTAAGCATTAGCAATTTAGACCCTTTACATCCCTCTTTGAGAATCATATTGATCATGTTAGGCTCAGGAGATTTTTCAGCTCAGAAATGAAGCTTTCTGGTGAAATGTTGACTTTAAAATTCTAAACCAATACTTAATGTTCATGGTTAAACATTTCTTGCAAGAAATGCTTTCAGTTTTCAGTGTTAATGGGACATGCTTTTGAGAAGAGAGGAGTATTTTTACATTTCTTTAACATCCATTATATGCAGGGGTGTAGTTTTATCCCAAAAGGGATGAGTAATACTTTTCTTTGTCTCGGCTCCTCACATCTAGACCACACTTAGGAAATTCAGTAAGTGTAGCTGAGAGTCTGACATGACTGAGCAACTTCACTTTCACTTTCCATTTTCATGCACTGGGGAAGGAAATGGCAACCCACTCCAGTGTTCTTGCCTGGAGAATCCCAGGGATGAGGGAGCCTGGTGAGCTTCCGTCTATGGGGTCTCACAGAGTCGGACACGACTGAAGCGACTTAGCAGCAGCAGCAGCTCAAAACCGGCTGAAAGGAATTTAACACTATAGTAGTGTTTACTGTCCTACAATTCCTGTGTAGTCACAGGCGCCATATCTAGGTGACTGGTTTGGTGACCCGTGTAGTCACAGATGTCATATCTAGGTAACTGGTTTGGTGACCCGTGTAATCACAGGCGTCATATCTAGGTGACTGGTTTGGTGACCCAGAATAGAACTTCTCTTAAATGGGAAGTGCATGGGAAATCCTGCGGTGTTCTCCGTAGAGCCTGGGGATCCAGAGCCCTCGCCAGGGGATGTGCAGCTGCAGTTTTGCGCTGCTGACTGACTGGGCTTCTGGTTCCTCTATGTCCTTGCTTTGTTTCTGAGTAAATTCTCTCTGAGCCTGAGCAGAAGAGGAAGTGTCATCTCTGTGGGAGATGATAATAAAAGCAGTCAACCCAGTAGTGTGGTTTGCTGGGTTAAATTAAAGAATACAGTTGTAAGCACTGTGTCCAGATGATACATGTTAAGTAAGTGTTACCTGCTGCTCTTAGTGGTGTTGCTAGATGCCCCTTGTCAGTCTTCATGGTGGCCTATCTATAAAAATGATGTAATTACTCACATGGTTTCAGTAATTTCTTTCCTTTTTTCTCCCCCTCTTTCCTTTTTTTAAATTTTCTACTTCTTCTCGAAAGGCAGTGAAAATTATACCACTTAATCTGTGATCTCTTGTGGTTCCAGTGGACAGTTAGGGGTGCCCTAGAAGACGAGTGAGAGCTGTCCCTTAAAGACCGCTGGAGTTAGAATGCCTGGGTCTCTTGAGGGGCTTGCCACCTAAGACCTTGAACAAGTCGTAGAGCCACTTCGGGCGTTGAAGTGTGGGGACCTTCAAAGGAAGATGCTGTAAGGCCTAATGAGACCCAAAACTTGGGATTCTGTGTGCTGGTCTTCATCTTGATTTCCATTTTTCAGTATTTGATCCCGATTCTGGTTAGTTTACTTAAAATGAAAATTCCACCTGTTTGTTCTTATTTTAGAAATATACCATAAGTATGGATTTTGTAAGAGCGTTTGAACGGCAGTGTGGATCACAGGCCAGTGTCAAAAGATTAAGAGCGCATCCTGCCTATCACAGCTTCAATAATAAGTGGAACTTGCCTGTTTATTTTCAAATAAGGTCAGTAATTTATTCCCATCGCCTCCACCCTTCTGAAATAGGATGTGAACACCAGTTCAGATGGACTGAACCCCGTCTCACAGCCCCTTCCTGGAGATCATCATGTTATTCCTGGGAAACAGCTTAGAGCAGAAGTGCACAGAAGTGCCGTGATTGCCAGAGCTCTGGCTTATAAGACAGAAGGGTTGCGCTTCACTCCTGTGTCTCTGGCAAGCTGAGAGCGCTAGTCCAGGGGAGCGAGCCCGGCCCGGCTTCCTTCCCGGGTGCTGCGCCTCACTCGCCATGAAGGACCGCGGGAGCTGGCCGCCTGGCAGCTCCCCTCCCCCTTCCCCTCCGCCAGCGCCTGCTCCGCGGGGCAGCCCTGCCCTCTGTCTGTAGCTCTGCCCAGCTGTGACAGTTTATCTTCAGAGGGAATCACGAAAAGTATCCCGTCTTGAAATATTTTTTGTAGCTGATTCCATCCATCAGTTTATAAGAATTGTAGTTATTATTTTGGCTTCCTTTATAATCTTGGTGAGTATTCTGGAAAATGGTGACACTTTCCTTCCAGATAGCATAGTGACATCACCAGTGTCAGTTAAGTGGTCCTGTAGACGGTTTGGGGCAATTTAGGATAAATTCTTAACAATGTATGTTCCTCTAGAAAAATAGATGATAATATAGCCATTTTTGCAGATTCTCTTGAATGAGGTCACAGTAAGTTCCTCCATAAAATGGTGTTAGCTAGAGCATTTTAGGTAGGATGGTCTTTAAAGACTTGCAAGCTTTGTGTTTAAATTGTGGACGCTTCCATTAATCATGGTGGAGCCCTTCCCTGGAGTTCTGAGGAGTAATTGACAGAGAGGGAAATACGTAGATACCTTGACTTGTAATCACTTGCCGTGATTGGGAATGTGTATAGTCACCTTTCGATGAGGAAGTCAGAGCTGTCACACTGTTAGTATGGTGCTCTTTTAGATATAATACTGAGCTTTATACTTAATTTTTCAAGGTTATATTATCATGTAGCTAAGAAATTAAGGATTTGTTTATCTGAGATACTCATGGACTGCATGGGGAGTAACCGTTATGCGATGATCAAGATGTAGCCAGGGCAAGAAGCCCTTTTGGTTTATGAGAAAAATTTAAAATGGTGAAGCATCATTTTATAGTGTAAGAGTGCCATGGAGAAATAATACTTAGACTTTCCATATCTCCTGTAGTCTACGTTTTGGGTTAGGTTGCTTTAGATCCCTAATAACCGTCACAGCCCATACCCCTGCTCACTGCCTCCAGCAGCCTCTTAGCCATTCACTTCCCCAGGCCCCACACCCCCACACTTGGTCACCTTGCACTCTCGCATCATTCCGCCTTCTGGAGTTCTGGGCCCTGCAGGGTAGCACAGCCTGGCCTCAGCCCGTTCTCCTCTCACCATAGGTTCTCTCAAAGCTGGTAATTGAGTCTTAAACGATGCTGAAACTCACCCAGTCCCATGAAAAACATTTTTAATCTTCACCAGAGTTTACCATAAGCATTCAAAGGAATTGCTTAACTTTTCTTTGTAAATAGTTTTATTCAAAATTTATGAAATTAAAAAAGTTACATTTGAGTTATGAGGTGTGGAACCTGTTTTCAGTACATTTGCTCTTCCACTTAAAAAGAAATTCAAGTAATACTTTATAGAACGCCACTCTGTTGATTTTCGTCAGTGGTTGGGTTATTTATTCTCTGGGATAACAGAATGTTTTGCAAACATGGCTAGTGTCAAAGCTGTATTGCTCTCTGATTCGCTTCAGGGTCATTGAAAGTAAGCCTGAACGCCAGTAGGGTGGTGATGTTCCAACAAGTTTCTAGGAAGGAGTATCAGTACTAATACTGCACTCTCGGTAGCGATTCGATAGCCCCGGGTCTGACTCTGCCTGCGCCCCCATCATCTTCAGGAAGGAAGGCCCGCCTCCCGCCGCCAGTGTCCCGTGAGCCACGGGCGCCCCTTGCGTCTCTGGCGCCCTGTTGCGTCAGCACTCCATCTGTCCTTACGGGAGTTTTGGAAAGTAGGGTTAGGAATTACTTTTCGTAGAAAGAGATTAAATACACATGGGCCCCCAACAGTCTCAAATGGTAGTAGATCAGTGGCTGCCTGGAAGCTGGGTGTTAGCCCCTTAAATGCTACAGGCAGTGTTCTCTCTTTTTAAATTGGACTCCTGCTGGAGTGTTCTGTGCCTCCAGGATGGCCACGTGTGTGCTGTCCCGCTCAGCACGTGCTTAGCAGGGTGTAGCTCCGTCACAGCATGGAGTCTGGGTGGTGCTAGCCTGCCTGCCTTCCCCTGCACCCTCCTCACGTTGTGTCCATGCGTCAGTAGACCCGTGCTTGGGGAAGGGGGTGTGTGTCTCCAGATCATCCCCATACCCAAATGTGAGACTTCAGGAGTGTTTGTGCTTGGGGTGGCCTTTCTTACAGATCCTCTATCAAGACTAGGATGGCACCCCATATACATGTGAAACTATAGGATAACTTCAAATTTCACCAAAGCAACATCTCGATGAATTTGTTTATTTTCTAAGAAGTACAACCTAACACTTCAATCCTGGAAGTTACTGGCCAGCAAAGCTACTTGAGGGGCTGGTGCTGGGCTCCTGGAGGGCAGGGCGAGAGGGCACGTGGGCCACCTGACACGGACAGTTTAGTTTTAAGGGCCTCACACCTGGTCACACGTAACCTGCAAGTCTGTGTAAAAGGCATTAATGTTGGGGGTGTGCTGCGTTTGCTTCTTGCACTTTCTCGTTTGTATGGTTTTCGGGTTGTTGTAGCATACGCGTAGTTTTATCCTGTGTCTTTACTCACACTGGATTATGCCTGTTCCTCTGGTGGCCGCGGAACTTCAGGCTGGCCTCTCTTCACGCTGCCTTCAGTCGGACTGTGCCGCAGGCTACCGCAGCCTTCCCTTCTGGGGCTGCGAAGGCCGCTTCTGGTTTTCCGTGCTCTGAACAACGCTGTGTTAGTGTTGGGCCTTTTCTGTGTTGAAGCTTACTTCCTGTGTTTTATGTATTAATAGATCTGGGCAAAAGGTGGAATTAGGGTCTGAGGCTAATGCAGGAGCCGGTCTGCTCCCTTCGCAGCAGGGCAGCCCCTGCCCTCTCCTCCCCGCTGTGCTCGGGGGCGCCGCCTTCCTCGCGCTCTCCAGCGCTCTCTCCTCTCCCTCCACTTCCTCTTCTGTCCCTTGTTCCCTCCGTGCCTCTGCCTGCTGCCCGGAGAGACCCGCCCTTCGCAAGCTGCACGGGGCAGTTGCTGAGTTCTTTCCTCCGCATGGGGCGCGGCCCGCTCCAGCAGTCAGGGTGGCCCAGAGCCCGCTGCTCTCAGCCGCCCGTGCGTTTGCGGGCAGGGCTGCTGCTCTTTGTTGGAAGCGCTGCTCCGTTTACGCTCCAGTTTCCCGAAGATAAGTCTCTGAACCGCTTTTAAAAAGCATATAAGTACTAAAAAGAGCCAAGATTATGGATTAGGTAAATTGATGTTAAGTATGTGCGAGAATTTCTTGGTAGCTAGGGGGCTAGTGGGTGACAGGAGAATGTATGGTAAAGAAAGTATGGACATGGAAGGTTACATAGGTGGGAAGGAGGGTGCTACACAGGCAGCTAAGGAAATAGATACACAGTTTTAGTTCACAGTCTTAACAATGTGTCCACATCAGATATTAAAACGGAAGTCTGTGAGAAGATGGTATGAAATGACAAATGGCTCAGCAGAGAAAACAGGAAGCGCATCGGGGAGCAGACCCTGAGCCTCAGGGTGGGCACGCAGTTCCCAGTAGCAGCACGAGAGACGGGCAGCAGGCGCTTGGTGAGCGCCAGGCAGAGACTTGTTCTAGCTAACTGCCTCCTTTCAGTGACATGTCTCAAGCTGCAAACAAAGATACAGAATAGAGCTTCTCCATTTCTTAGTTTGAGGGACATTTGCTTTCTTCTGATAGTGTGGAGGTAAGAGGACTGGAAAAACCAGTCTTAGGGTCCTGAAATGATTACCTGATTATAGGTGGTGGGACCTACCAGAAATGGTTTCCCGGTCAAGTAATTCAGATAAGTTTATTTCCTGCTCAGTTAAGCAAAAAAGTCTGGAGGCCAGGCATCAGGGCTGCTGGGACATCTCTGAGGCCCTAACCCCGCGAGCGGGCAGGAGAAGGGTCCTGTTGCCTGGGGCGGGGGAGGCTGGGGGATAGGCACCTGGAGCAGAAAAGACAGCCGTTTACACTCTTGTTTTTCTCTCAGATTTAGAGAAATAGCGGGATCCTTAGAAGCAGCACTTACAGATGTCCTGGAAGATGCACCAGGTAACATCCTCACAGTGACGAAGGCCAGCATTAAGTGGGTTAATTCCATTCGCCAAGTCTTCTTGGCGGCCTGAGCCCCCTGGGAGCACCTTGACCTTTTGCTGTCTTCCAATAGTGTTGCTCGCTCAGTCGTGTCCGACTCTTTGCAACCCCATGGGTTGTAGCCTACCAGGCTCCTCTGTCCATGAAATTCTCCAAGCAAGATTGCTGGAGTGGGCAGGCATTCCTGACCCAGGGATCAAACCCAGGTCTGCTGCCTTGTATGCAGATTATTTACCATCAGAGCCACCAGGGAAGTGAGTTAGGCCCTGAAGATAGGGTTTAACTTCTTTTTAAAAAAAAAGGTTTATAGAGCTTCCGGCTGTATAGAGACGATGTAAAGGGTGCTTTAAGAACACGGGAAGGAGGCCACATTTTCGCTTCTGGATATAGTGTGTCAAGGGGATATAACCCCTGCTATGCTCAAGTGACAGCCTTTTTTTGTAGCCATGTGGCCACCCTCCGCTCCCCTCTCAAGCTGAGGTAAAGGATCAGAATGACCCTTCCCTGCAGAGGACGACTCAGCCCAGACTGTTGCCTCAGGCTTCCAGAGCCCTTGGCCCAGCCCTGGGACAGTGGGCAGGCGACTGGGCTCAGCCTGTACTTTGCAGACATGTCTGCGTCTAGTCATGTCTTAGGCGTCCCTGGTGACTGCTCACCTAGGTGTCTGTTCCTGGAGTCACCAAGCTCCACTCTACTGTGCTCCCTTTTGTGGAGCCAAGTTCCATCTAAACTGCGCTCTTTTAGCCTCAAAAGTTTATTTTCAGCTGTCTTTGCAAAAGTAGCCATGTGCAGTTGACTTCCTATGTTTAAATAGCATATTCAGGAGTGGAAGAGAAGACAGGACAAATTCAAAACCAAAGATTAAACCCTTGCAAGCGATTGCCACTCCAATTCGCATTTGCTGATTTATTATAAAGTACCTGTTAACTGATTATTTCTGATTGTTATGTATGTTTAATATGTGTCAAATGCCTGGGAGAAGGAGTCATATAAGATTGGAAGACAGCGTTACAGGAGAGAGGCAGGGATGTGTCCACGTTATGGCCTCTTGGCTGTGCACGCCGCCTCCCTAGAGCTTTGCTGACCTCATAGGATTCCTCAGAATGTCATCAGCTTCACTCTTGGCGTGTCCATTGAAGATTTTAGCTGTTATCCCTTCTGCTGCGGCTCCTTAACTGTGCGTTTTTACCTCTAGCTGGGAGCTCGTATCGCCTTTTGGCTTCTCATAGGACGTGGAGCAGCCTTCAGAGGTGCTGGTCTGACGAGATGTTCTTGCCGCTGCTGGCGCATCGTCTGTGGAGGCTGACGCTGCAGATTCTGGCCCGGTACTCCGTATTTGTCAAGGAGGTGAGGGCTGGCTGGTGCTCATCCCTAATCAAGACTGAAATGAGTTACAGATAGGTTAAGCTAGACGTGCCAAGAGTTTTAAAGCCCGTGTGGTCATGAGAGGTTGATGCAAGGGCTTTAGTCCAACTTCCGAAGTTTCTGTCCTTTTCACTGGATGTCCTTCTCACTCTTGTTTGCGTGGCCTTTAGGGGCGTCAGTCGCCGCACATTCATTGCTTTGTCTTTTTGAAAAGCACCGCATTGACCTTGTTTTCCCGCAGGAAAACCGGAATCTTTGTATGGTGCCTCCAATAGAGAGGCACCATAAAACAGAGATGATCGTTTCAATGAAGATGATAAAAATATGCATATTTTTTCCTTAATATTTGGAAATTTAAAAACGCCAAATGGCTGAGATTAGAAGGTCGTACAATTGATTAATCTTCCCTTTGTTTCAGAAACCCTTTTCAGCTTGGATGTGTTAGGTATTCACATGGCTTTGATGATTGATTAGTTTCTGTGCATAAAGCCACAGGAGCATTCGTGGGGTCCAGTGCTGAGCGTCCGGCCCCAGCTGGTCCGCTCCAGGTCTCAGAGATGCCTGCTGCACAGACAGCTCAGTGACAGACACACACCCTGGCCAGTGCAAGGTGATGGGTCTAAGAGAGCGTGAGCAGTTTAGGAAAGATGACATGGAGAAGCCATCATCCGCGGACACGGAGGCCCTCTGTCAGCTGGAGGAAGCGTCTCAGTAGAAAAAGCACAGCTTCAAGTCAAAGTCAGACCTTGGCGCTGCTGCTCTTTAATTTCGTGGTCTTAGGGAAATTGGCTGAATCTCAGATTCTTCATCTGTAAAATAGGAAAACAGCTTCTACATGTGCTTGTTGTGAGGAGTAAAGAGATTTCTTGCCCAGCAAAGTGATAACGAAGGTGCCCAGCAGATAATGGTGCTCCATCCAAGTTCCTCTCCTCTTCCTCCTCTGCCTCCCTCTGCTCAGAGGGGTCTCAATAGAGCACCCTGCCCTGTGAACCTGGTCACGAAGATCGTGCAGTTCCTGGGACACCGTGGACTCTATACGATTCTGTGAGGCCTGGGCTTGCCTCAGCATCCCCAGCAAGATGCCAGCCAGTGATCATTCTTACACCTAGAATACTCCGTCCTTTCCTCGATGCGAGTGCTCTTCTCAGGTTTTTTCCCTTGCAGCAATGCAGACGACATACGTGTTCATATGCAGAGAACACGTATGTTGTCTGCATTATTGGAAGCATAACTGAGGTTGAGACTTGTTTTTTACCCTTATGATAATAATTTTTCAAGTAAATACAGTAAATTGTTTACTTTTTAAAACCTATGAGGTTCCAGGTCTTAATTTTCCTTTAGTTTGGGACCTCTTGCTCTGTTTCTGACTGTTGCTTCAGTCAAGGAGGGGAAATGCACGTAGGGTCCAGGTGTGCCCTGCTCCTGGTCTCACGCCCACCTGGAGAGACAGGATGTGGTGTCCTTGCCTGAGTCAACTTTCACTTAATACTTTGTGGACAGCTGGCATTTTGTGTTGAGTTACATGCTCGTGTATCTCACAGGTGGAAACATTTTATCACTGAAACCTTTTTTCAGCTTTTACTCAGGCCCATCTCTAATGAAAGTGCTAAGGATATTAAAAAGCCTTTGGTAACTGGCAGCAAAGAGCTTTCTATCACCCAAGGAAATTGCGAAGACCAAGCAAGTGGCCCGTCTGAAACAAAGCCCATTGTTTCCATTTCCAGCACTCAACTTGTCTATGTGGTCACAGACCTGGACAGGCTTCAGGAGCAGGTGGGCGACCCTCTGTTGCGGAGGATTCTAAATGTGGGGTTCCGTGTTCTCACTGTCTGGCCTCATGGGGTTTAGACTTGTGGGCCCAGGGCTCCTGAGAGGGAGCATCCCTTTACCTCCCTTCCGGTGTTGCCTCCACCCCCTGACTGGCGTGCTCTCCTCCTTGGGTAGCAGCCTGTCTACAGCGTGCCTGCCTGGAGCCCTGGCTTCCCCTGAGCAGTGACGCCACAGGCCAGGAGCAAGCCAGGCCCTCATTAGCTTGCTCTGTGGAGCCATGGTCTTTAATGGGTTGGATTCTAATTATTTCTAGTCTCCTTACCCAGTACTTATACTTTGAAAGTGCTGAACTATTACAACGTCTTCCTGTTTCGTCCACATAGGTTTCATGTTCTTGCTTTTACCATTAACAGGACTTTGTTTTAGAACAGAATGTGTTTAAGTGCTGTGATACGTAATTCTGCTTTTTTCAGGCTTAAGTGTTTTGTGGTGCTTGGACAAATACTGTATGTGTTGAGCAAAAACATGGTCTTTATCATAAGGTTTTTTTGGTATCGAGGGGAGCTACAGAATAGTGTTAATAGCCGTGAAAATTTGATTTTCCTTGTGGTTGAATTATTGTCTAGTGAAAGCATTAATTAAGAATTTTGTTTTCTTCTGATGAAAGTTATTGAAAGTTCTGAGTTTAGTTTTATCATTAATTAATAACATTCTAGAGTTGTAGGTGCATATAGAATTGCCTCTTCCTTTGATTAATAAAAAGTAACTGAATATATAAAGTACATATTTATTTCAGCTTCCAGAACTCTTAGAAACAATCAAGCCAAAACTTGAAGTGATGGGCTTTAAGAATTTTTCTTCCATCTCAGGTAAAAATGAATCTTTAGATTCAGCAAATCCTTGAATAAGAAATAACTTAAAATAGAATTTTAGAGACTGAGATATATTTAATTAACAGTTTTTTCTGGTCAAAATTCTTGGTTGTTTCTGTATTCTGTTCTGTGATTTGTAACTTCTCTGAATGAGATATTTAATTTCTAATAATTTGATTCGATTTGGTTTATTGTATACTCTCTTTAGGCCTGAGCCTGAATAGAGTGATAAAACACACCTTTCCATCTCCGCAGCAGCCCTGGAGGACTCCCAGCTGTCTTTGTCTGCCTGTGTACCTGCCTTGAGTGAGAAAATCACCCAGGACTTAAGTGAGTCTTGCTTTAGTCATCTGAAAAGTGCCCTGGAGGTTCCCAGGCTGTACCGAAGAACCAATAAGGTCAGTGCACTCATTGAAAAGCATTTTGAGGTGGGGAAATATGTATCAGGAAGGCCAGAAGGGAAGAAATGGTTAAGTGAGAATAGAAATAGGTTCTCCAGGGGAGACTCCATCTCATTCAATTGTGAGAAGGAGGCTCCTCAGTAGATGGCCAGGGCCTGGGCACAAACATAATTTAGGTAGCTGGACTTAGGCAGTATGGACTTTGGGCCTTGAGGAAAAATAGTATTTTCGAAGAAAGCGTTTTAATAAAATGGTTTAAGTCCTGCACTTCTTTTGGGCTTCATATTCTATGTTTGAGAAGACCTGAATTTACCTTGTTTCCTTCATATTGCCATTGGAAGTGCCTGCTTCTGTCTTTTACTGGATATGGAATAAGAAAGCTACATTAAAAGATGTTAAAGGCATTCATGAAGTGAAAAGTCGAGCTTATACTGGTATCCAAAGTCAGATTCTCCTTTGTCTTCACTTTGTGGAATAGGAATTGGGGATTTGTTTTCAGAGTGTTTCAGTCTTTCTCTAGAACTCTCATTTTCAACTGTTTATACTCATTTCATTCTTGCTAGTTCTTATTTTCCTTCTAATTTTCTCTTCTCCTGGTTGTAAAGTTGGACTTTAATTTGCAACTAAACTCATTCTCAGGAGCTGTGAAGGCGTCCTCAGCGCTGCGCCGTTCTGGAGCACCCCTGCTGTTTGCACACACACCGGTGCTCAGCGCTGCGCCGTTCTGGAGCACCCCTGCCGTTTGCACACACACAGCGGTGTGGGGCCTGGCTGCTGCTGGTGTTGCAGCTCCCCTGTAGCTCTGGATGCAGGGAGTGGCTGGGCTGGGTCCTGAGACGAGACGAGCTCATCTCTGTGGCTGTTCTCCTTTTCCTTTTAAAACCTAGGGCGTATAGCAGAATTCCCACTCCTGGGGACATCAGCAAGAGTATCTAATCTGATGTTCTGGTCTGAAGTGGGAGAGACAGACCTATGTTAGTTTTCCAAGTTCATCACTTCTTCTTTAGGAATCTACCAGCTTTCCCTTTTTCATCAGCAGGGTGTTATCGTATTTACCAAGTGCTTGCCTCTGGGTCAGGCACTGTACTAAACACGTTATACTGTCATCCGTCCTGTGAAGTGAGGATCAGTGCCCTTATTTACAGATGAAGAAACCAAAATTAAGAAAAGTCTTAGCTTGTTATAAATGCATGGTCTCAAAACTTGGCCCCACTCACCTCCTGCCCAGAACACACACAAAATCAGACCTGGAATTACTGAGGTGGCCAGGCGATCCGTGTGGACACAAGGTCAGGGCGCCTGAGTCCAGCAGCTCTGGACACCGCCCTCCGTGGCTCCCTCTTGGTCCCCAGGATCTTGCTGTAGACAGCGCTTGTATGTGTCTCAAAACTGGTACCTGAGTAATGTCCTTTGGAACATGAGGTTTTTGAGTAACTTAACTTTCTCTTTTTCTGTTCATCTTTAACCTCTACCAACATTATCCCAGGAGGTGCCCGTGACAGCCTCCTCTTACGTGGACAGCGCTCTGAAGCCATTGTACCAGCTTCAGAGCGGGCACAAGGACAAGCTCAAGCAGGCCACGATTCAGCAGTGGTTAGAAGCCACCCTCTCTGAGAGCACGCATAAGTGAGTAACTTACAAGTAGACTATTCTGGACTTTCTTAGAAAAGTCCTAAGTCAGAGATCACTGGGGCCATCACAAGTTGCTGTCTGTGGCCTCATCACTGGACAAGGCTGGATGTGGGCACCCAGCCGCTTCCCATCTGTGCTCACTCCACCCCAGCCAAGGCTCTGCCTGGCCTGCAGCCCTGCCAGCCCCGCCTCCCGCAGCTCTCACACCTTGCGGGACCCAGGCATAGGCCACCGTCCCCCTGAGCGCGCTGCCTTTGGCTGCCCTTGATGTCACTTCATGTAGGAGTGCTCTGCAAATCTAGGCGCACTTTCTCCTTTCAGGTCCTTTCTCCTCAACTCTGCCGGTCCATTGTGGCCCCAGTCCTGCCGATGTCAGCAGATTTGCCCTGGGACAACCAGGGTGATCAAGGGAGCAAACGTGTTCATTGTGAAGCGCAGTTATAACTCTTACAGCACTGCTGTCGATCCTCAGGCTGATGAGGCCAGAGCAGGTCTTCTCTCTGGTTGATTGTCTCTTCAGTTCTAGTTCAGCCAACTATTTTCCCCAAATCCAGCATTGAGTTACATCAAAATATATTATTTGATTTTGTTGTTGAATTTTAATTATTAATTTTGCAATAATACTTTGTTTCTTCCTACTGCTTATGAATTAAGCAGCATTTGTGAGTTAATTTAGAACACAGCAACGAGTTACAATGCAGTTTCTATGGGCAAATGTATTCTAAATGCCAGGTAACCAGCTTGTAACTAAAATTTTGAAATATATCTCATTTATAATTTGGAAATCATTTTGAAGGCAATTAGTTTTCTTTAAAATTTTTGAAATGCTTTTTACTCTTTAAAAAAGATAAGCTGTTCCTAGAACTGATTGTAAATGAATTTGCTAATTACATTTGTGAATTGAGCTGCTGTTCAGCCTTGATATAGGAAAGACTTTGGCCTGTGATTTCTCTTAGTGTTCAGGACGGACATTTTAGACAAAAATCATATACATAGTTCTTAAATTCTGAGGGAATACAATGCTAGAGAGTCAAAACCCTGTTTTCCTTTCAGTCTTAAACAGTACTTGCCGTGGCTGATCTCCTATTGGAATTGAGTTTTTAACTAGACAGATCCCTTTGCTGGTCCTCCAGGCTCGTGGGTGTGTTTGGTACCGCCTCTCTTTGACCACTCTGTCTTGTGTTCAAGGTACTATGAGACCGTGTCGGACGTCCTGAGCTCTGTGAGGAAGATGGAGGAAAGCCTGAAGAGGCTCAAGCAAGCCAGGAGAGCCCCTCCCACCAGCCCGGCTGGCCTCAGTGGCGGTGGCATGAGCGATGATGACAAGATCCGACTGCAGCTGGCCTTGGACGTTGCGTATTTAGGAGAGCAGGTGACTCGCGCGCCGCTGCCCTTCCAGGGGCCTGGCTGCATTCCAGGGGCCCAGCAGGCACCGGGCGATGACTGGGAGAGACCAAAAGTTCGTTCCGGTGCTAGAAGAGAGGACCAGGGCCCCAGACGCTTAAGGAGGAGGCTGTGTGCCCAGCGATATGAGAAGGGAAAAGCAGACTCTGTGAGCCCAGTGAACTGGCATTCTGTTGGCTCGCTGGTGCTCCTGTTCCCAGAGCTGCTGGGACGTGAGCCCGTAGGCAGAGGTGCTGTCCTTTCGGTCCAGTGCCTGAAACAAGCTTGATATGGCCTTGGTGCTGGGTGCTGAGGATCTTTTGAGGTATTTGTTAGTTTGGCTTTAGAATAACTAGAGAAGCATTAGGCCGCTGATTTCTCCATGTGGTGCTTGAGAAATCATCTCAGCACGGTTTCTTTGCCTCCCTGCCTGTGGTTTTTAGGTTTTCTATAAAACATAAATTTTGGTCTCACACAGTGGATGGGGGCACATTCACGTAGGTACCATCACCTGTGGGCAAGTGTGGATCCTATGCAGGGCCTTCCATCCTTACTGAATATCAAACTTTTGAATGTTCAGAAACTGGCTTTCTCAACTGCTTAGGTTTTCTGTAGCAATAAATCCTCAAGAAAGACCTTTTTAAAAATGGTCTATTCATTCATTTTTGGCTGCACTGGGTCTGTGCTGCTGCTCACGGGCTTTCCCTCGTTGTGGCAAGCGGAGCTGCTCCTGGCCGTAGCACACACTTCTCAGGCAGCGGCTCCTCCTGGGGCAGAGCACAGGTTCTGAGGCCCGTGGTGCTTCGGAGGTCATAGCTTGTGGGCTCGGTTGCTCTGAGGCATGTGGGGTCTTCCTGGATCAGAGACTGAACCCACGTCCCTCGCATCGGCAGGCAGATCCTTGACCACCGGGCCGTCAGGAAGACCTTTTTGCTGGAGAAGTGGCGTCATAACGTTCCCATCACAAGACGCTTGATTTTCTAGTCCCTCTTTCTTACGGCTCAGTGTCACCACTGAAGATCCAGATTTTCCCTTTTCAGGTGGATTTACAGGGACATCCTGGCAGAAAGTCTATTACCTTCTTCTGTCTACTTACTCTATTTCACAGAGAAACTTAAAGTCTTTTTATGGGCCGGAAAGTTGGTCATGGACCAATGAAGAGCAAATAAGCAAAAGAACAGGGAGGTGGGCTCCTCCCAGCCCCCAGACAAGCCACAGCATGCCAGCAGAGGCGACATAGTCGGTCTGGAGTTTTCCAGACTCTGCTGTGCGTGGGCGCACGTGTGCTTGGTGGCAGCGTGGAATAAAGGGTGACGAACGCCGCGCTGCAGCCCTGTTGCCGTGTGCCTGCGCGCCAGAGCTGTTTCTAAGAAAAGTTGTTAATGATATGCTAAGAGCTTAAGACCTCAGACAAGTCGTTTTTTGAGAATCCTGCACTTAAAAAGTTCCTTTTCTTAGTGTGAATTTTCTTTCAGCCTATAAGAGAGGCTCTTATCCTGGTGAGAGGATGATTTAGTGAATGGAGATAAATTGACACTGACTTGTTAGAATGACCTCCAGAAATAAATGTTATAAGTACACTTTTTTACTTCATTTATTTGAAAGTAAAAAATTATTGTACCAGTCTTCAGGAAACTGCCTTTTTCTGGTTTAGTGGAGGGTGAGGTAAGGGTAGATATCTTGTTTTCTGCTTTGTAAGGGTCTCTTCCACATTCAGCTAACTTGATTCATTCCCGTGGCCTTTACAGATAGAAAAGATGGGCCTGCAAACAAAGGACATAAGAAGCTTTCCAGCTCTTGCAGAGCTCGTTGCCGCTGCCAAGGACCAGGCAACGGCGGAGCAGCCTTAAGCATCTTGGAAGAGCCCAGGGGGATAGAAAGTTGGACCTCACGCCTGCAGGGAAGAAAGCGGCTCTGTTCTCTCTCAGGCTGCAGCGGGGACGCACATCCGCTGGTCCCCGAAAGTGCGCCAGGGCAGCTCCCCTCAGCGCCCTTGGGTCTTCTTTCACTAAAAAGAATGCAGAAGCTTTTTCCGTTGTATGGAAGATCATTTTAAGATGTTTGAACCTTTCTACTATAGTTTACAGAGCAAATTATTTTATTTTTATTGTAAATCTTAGCGTGGAAGAGATGATTTCTAAAATATGATTGAAGTAAATACATGTAGGTATGAATATAAAAAGTCATCTTTCTGGTCCTGCAGTTAGAAGTGACTGGCTGCAGAGGGGTGCCTACTCTATGCCAACACCCTTCTCTGTGATGACTCACTGCCTTTCTAGATGGAGCTATACTGGTGGCTTTCCATTCTCCCGCTAGGTGTTGAGAACAGTGCTCATCGCCTAGACTTCTGTCAACAGCAAGAAGCAGCACGGGGGTAGGTTCCTAAATAAAAGAGTCTGCCAAAGCATGTGCACCTCTTATGTGTGAATTCCGCAGTCAGATGCCACGTCCCGTCTCCTTCGCACCTGCAGGGTCCTGTCCATCATGGGGTGCCCTTCGGGTATGTGGCAGGTCTGGGCTGCGGGAGGGCAACCCAATACACCTTCCCGCTGAAGTCAGCAGGACCCCTTCCTAGCAACCTGCCCCCACGTGCGGGAGAAGCGGGCGAGCTGGGCGTGTTGGGAGGCGGCGCTGGAAGCATGTGGTCGCTTTGTTCGCCCCCATATTCACACTCGAGTGCAGAGCACTTGGCGTGGCTTCGGCTCTGCCCCTTCAGCCCCACACTGACATGAGGGCAGGTGCACCTCCTCCTCTGGGTTAACTGTAGGGGGAGAGAAGGAATCAGTAACAGGGAAGGGAGCGAGCAGGCCTGGGAGCTGGCGGGAGTGACAAGATGGAAGTGGAGAAGCGGGAGGGAGCGGAGCAGGGCCCCAGAGAGCAGTGAGCACTGCAGGCGGGGCACGGCCCGGCCCAGGCTGCCAGCCCCCAGCGGGGCGTGCTCGGGCATCTCCGCTCTCTGTTGGAGAACAGGCGCCCTCATCTTAGCAGGGAGGGCCCTGCCCTGGGACAGATGTGTGTCTGGGTTTTAGGGAGCTGGTGAGAGGAGCAACACTGAGTGAGACAGCAGGAGGGACCCACCCTGAGGGCCTGAGCCCTCGTCCGAGGAGCCAGCTCGCCAGGCTAGGCTGTGGTGCTGGGCACGTGGGTGGCAGGGGCAGGACAGGGAAGAGAGCTGGGCGCACAGTGGAGAGCTGCTGAGCTGGCACCTGCAGGCTGAGCGGGGTGCTGGCCACCCTGGGGCTCCATGTCCAGCACCGGGGTGCCTGGCACACACACCTAGGATCTGAGGAAGCCAAGGGAAAAGGCCTGCGGTGCCCCCAGCCTCATGCTCCAAGGTGAGCCTGTAACAGCATAACAAGGTGCCTGGCACACCCTGCATCGCCTCGCGAGTCACACCTGTTCCCTGAGGCCCCGCCGAGCTCTCTGCACCAGCGCAGCCGCCCCGGCAGCTGTGCCGTCCAGCCTTGGACAGAGGTGGGCTCCAGCACTGTCTCCAGCCACTCTACCTCTCTTGATTGTTTCTGAATGTGGCGGACAGCAGTCAGGTGTACCGCCCCTCGTCACCAGCACTGCTCTTCCCAACCTGCAGAAGAGGGGGCAGAAATTAGGGCGTGAAATGAGTAAGAGATTTGGGATCTGATGGCGTTCTTCATGGGGCCTTGAGCTGGCTGCGCCTGGCTGGCCCCAGGCCAGGGCTCGTGCCCACCAGGAATACCAGATCGGAGGTGACTGGCTGCTGGACGGCGACCGTATTTACTGGGTAAGCATCTGCAACCCCAGGAAGATACAGGATTTGCTGCGGAAATACTGAGGAGAAATCTCTACAGTTAATATTTGTGTGTTGAATAATCTAGACCATGCTGCTATGAGTGTCCTGACCCAACTTTCGTGTTGTCAGTACAAAAGCTCCGCAAGGACAGCGAGTGCATCAGTCTGCTGCCAGCTGCTTCCTGAAATAAAGTCAGAAACACCAACCTTCCTCTTCTTCCCGGTGCCGTGGCAGTGCCGTCCCCGGCCTGTGCAGACAACTTCAAACCCCAGTTATGACTCAGGACAACTCGTCCGGCTGGGTCCCCTCACCCAGCACAAAGCTGGGCTTTCAGTGGGCCCCTCACAAATATATGTCAAATGAAGAAAGGCATTTCCTGGGAGGCTATTTTTTGACAGGCAGCTCTGAATCCAGTAATCACATATTCTGAAAATGACCATTTTTTGTTTGAAGTTGTCTTAGGAATTACAGAAGACACTGAAAAGGTTCTGCTCCTGATTTGAACATGTGCCCCTTTGAGACCCTAAATCCGAGAGGCAGGCCCTGACCGGTTGTGGCCACGTTCCCTTCTGGGGGCCTGTGTTTGGAGGAGAGGTGAGCCCTGACCGGCTGTGGCTACGTTCCCTTCTGGGGGCCTGTGTTTGGAGGAGAGGTGAGCCCTGACTGGCTGTGGCCACATTCCCTTCTGGGGGCCTGTGTTTGGAGGAGAGGTGAGCCCTGACCGGCTGTGGCCACGTTCCCTTCTGGGGGCCTGTGTTTGGAGGAGAGGTGAGCCCTGACCGGCTGTGGCTACATTCCCTTCTGGGGGCCTGTTTGGAGGAGAGGTGAGCCCTGACCGGCTGTGGCCACGTTCCCTTCTGGGGGCCTGTGTTTGGAGGAGAGGTGAGCCCTGACCGGCTGTGGCCACGTTCCCTTCTGGGGGCCTGTGTTTGGAGGAGAGGTGAGCCCTGACCGGCTGTGGCCACATTCCCTTTAGGAGCCTGTGTTTGGAGGGGAGCCTTTGAGCATCACTTAGAGCATCGCCCCCTAAACTCTGGTGTGACCTCTGGGCCTCCCGTAAAGGTGCGCATCGTGACCCAGGAGGTCTGGGTGAGGCCTGAGGGCCTGCCTCTCACAGGCTCCCGGGGCAGTGCTCCCACGAGGCTCTATGGGAGGGTCCTGTCCTTGCCTTTCAAGCTTCTTGGGGCTGTGCTCCCAACTTGCACTGTGGCCCCGAGTCACGTATGCTTTCTCCTCTTCCAGTCTCTCTGTTCCTCCCTCTGACAGTGATGGCTGTGACCGCACTGAGAGCTCACCAGCAATCCAGGGTTACCTCATTTCAAGACTAATCACGTCTGCAGAGCCCCCTTTGCCATCTAAGCTCATGCTCATGGATGCTAGGGACTGGGACCTGGCTGGCTCTGGGTGCCATTATTCAGCTTGCTACAGCTGCCCGCAGGTAGGCGCCCCAATCCCTGATGTAGTTCTGTGGAACAGGGCTTCTAGACAGGGTGGAGGTCATGAACTCTGTACGGACTAAGGTGATTATTATTCATTTATTCACCCAAGCGTTTCCCATTTTACAAATAAGGATGGGGAGGCCCAGAGAGCCGAAATAAGTGGCTCTGGGTTAGTATCTGGACTCCTGCCAGCCGCTGTCTCTGGAACCCCTGCTCCTAAGCAATCGCATGCTGCCTCGTGTGCCCAGCGCAGCAGACTAGAAGCCTCTGATGTCGAAACTAGGCAGAGGGTTTTCAGCTGCAGAAGGGGCACTTGGGTGTGTGGGGGGAGAGCCTGAGATGCTGGCCTGTGCTGGCCTTGGACCAGGTGCAGACCCTGCCTCCATCCTCACAGCTCCCTCTGGGCGAGCCAGACCCTTGGAATAGCTGCCATGGCCCAGCCAGGGCAGACCGGGCAGCTCCTACAAGCAGACCACAGACACCACCCGTTTCCACCCTGCAGCCTCCCAGCTCCCCTGTCCCCCACCCTGCTCCTTGACCCCTGTGATAGCGGCTGCACTGCAAGCCTACTTGGTCCTCTGAGTATTCATGGGCGCGAGGGAGAGAATGTGCTTTCCGTCCATTTCACAGTTAGGGGGAAACAGCACGGGCCCACCTCCTTCCCAGGGTTTAGAAGGTGGGGACCCCGCTGAGAGGGACATGCGCCCATGTTCATGGGTGAAGATTTCTTTCTCCATCTTCCGATTCCAGGCACAGGGTGAACAGCGCTCCAGGGGGGTCCAGGAGGACGAGTGACAGCTGTCCCCTGCCCAGTTTTGCCAAGCGAGGTCTGTGCAGCTGCTCACCACCGCCAAGAACTTCTCCAGACAAGGCTGAGGACAACCTGTGCCTTCATGAAAGCCCCATGCAAACAGGGCCCCAGGCCCTAAAAAGCCCTTATGTTGCTACGCTACAGCCTGCTACTACCTCACACATATTTGTCCTGCTGCTGCCAAGTGAAAGAATTTTTCTGTTTTGTTTATTGTTGCAAGACATTTATTAGTAACACAGGGATAATCAGCCAGGGATTACGGATGAACATACATTCAGACACTGGTGTTTTTCTCATAATGTGTTTTTCAGAAACCGCACGTATCGGGAAGGGAAAACAGAAACCCAGAGAAAGGAAGGCATTGGGGGACCACTTGCAGGTCATCGTCACCGTCAATAAGCCAAAGGTAAGCCTGCGGCAATGAGAAAGGGGTGTTTTAATTTTAATGCCCAATTTTGTTCTCAGTGAAAAAGGAAACCATTTTTGGTTTCATAGTCAAGCTGACGTGTTCCAACTCTATCAGAAGCAATGGCCCGTGCAAAATGTGGGCTCGAGGCCCGGCGTCCTCCACCCCCCGAAGGCTGCTCACTGTACCCAGTGTGCGTTTCCTGAGGAGCGGCTGCTCTCAGCTCCAGGTGGACGTGTGGAAGCGAGCAGGGGCGTGCACCGACAGGGGTGGCGACCTCACTCAGCGCTCAGCGGGCGGGACACGCGGCCCAGGAAGTGCAGGGCTCCCGAGCTTCTCTCCAGGACAGCCAACAGGAACGGGCTGTTCAAGGTCACCTCCAAGGCCTCTGGCCCGGCCGGCTGTGGGACGGACTCTGGGGCCTGCTCTCCATCTGCTTTCAGTTCAAAAAGAACGCTGTTCAGCACCTGCAAAGCAGTGAGCCTAGGCATCACTCCTGAAGGCCTGGGCCCCAGGGGGGACCATTCTCCAGCCTGCCCACCCTCACTTGACCCAACTCACAGGACATGGCGGCTTCTCTCCAAAGTGTCCCTCAAACCCGCCCGTCTCCACTCTGCCCTGCTGTCCCAGGCAGGTGGAGTCTGGCCCCTGGCCCCTTGTGTGCCAGGGCTTGCTTCCCCTCTCTGCTACCACCACAGAGAGCTCCGAGGCCAGGACTGTGAGCCACCCCCACGTCTCACCCTCCCAGCATTAAGGCACTTCTCAGCTATGGGGTTGCATCACCCCTGTGCTCCTGGGACAGTCCGTCCACTGCTGTGTGCTTCCCTGAAGCCAGGAGCTGAGTGCCAGGGCCGGCGGCCAGCCTAAAGGCTCTGCTCTCCAGGCCGTAGTCCTGACCCTGCTGTGGGATCTGGAGAGGACCCAAGGCGAGGCCTGGCTGCACAGAGCCACGAACACATGCAGGGGAGGGTCCCCTGCTCTGCAGCTGTCCTTGGGGAGACCCAGAGAGCGCTGGCCACTTTCCCACCCTGGGCCAACAGCCTCCTGGCCACCTGCTCACTCCTCTCCATCCCAACTGCCTCTACCCAACCCCGCACCCCACCCCCTCGGTGAAGCCTCCACTGTGTCCCTCTCGTGGGTGCCTCCCACTCCACGAGCACACAGCCTACAGCAGGCATGGATGCCACCCGCCCAGTACCTTTCCAACTCTAAGGTTGGCATCGCTGATTTTGCCCAGGTTTGCCTCGGCGCCCAGCAGGGTAGGCAGCTTGGCCTGGGCAAGCAGGTCCTGCAGGTCATAGGATGCTTTCAGAGTCAGCTGGGGCACGGTCAGGTGGATGGCCCTGGGGAGACGACACATGGTTACCAAGGGTGTCTCACAGCGTGAGGCCCTGGGCACGCTGGGCTCACAGAAGACCCGGAAGCGTGTGCTCCTGAACGAGCAAGCGTGTGCTCCCGAACGAGGAAGTGTCGCCACGCTCACTCGGCTAGGGTGTCTCGGGAAAACACTCAGCAGTAAGTACACTGGCAAGCTTCCATGTTCTTTGAGACACTGCGAAAGGGAGGCGCTGAATTCAGCGGTGGGCTCTCTGAGGGGCTGGTGTGAATAGTCGTCAGCTCTATCTTCTGTTCCTTCTTTCGGCTGGCTGCATTGAAGCGTACTCAGTGGGTAATTCTCAAATGGTGTCCTCTAAAGTAATGTCATGTCTTATTACCTTCCGGTGCAGTGGTGAGCTCCCCGCGGGAGGGAAAGGGGAGGGGCAGGCACAAGGTCAGCCTCTGTGTGGGCATGTCACTTAGGCGCCTTCACCTCCACACAGAAGCCCTGCCTTCCTTGGGCGTCCCTGAGAGCCCATAGAAGTCTCCAGCGACCGCACATGGCTGTCAGCACGCCGTGTCTGTAGCAGTCTATTCTCAGGAGCCAAGAGCTAGAAGGGACCCAAGTGTCCCCGCAGTGGACAGATGGACACACGGAAGGTGGCGATACACACAATGGAATACTGTCGAGCCTTAAAAGGAAGGGAATGCTGACGCGTGATGCAGTGTGGATGAGCGTCGAGGACACAATGCTAAGAGAAATAACCCAACACGAGAGGCCCAGTACTACATGGCGTGCCACTTGCTGGAGGCACACAGAGGAGTCGGCACACGGAGACAGGGAGCAGAAGGGCGGTGGTCAGGGGCTGGGGGAGGGGAAATAGGAGTCAGTGTTCACCGGGCACAGAGTTCCCGTTTGGGAAGAATAAAAGTTTCTGAAGATGGAGGGTATAGCACAAAAACGTGAGGGTATTGATGTCCTGTTGATAGGTGATCGATTCTATGTTAGTGTCTTTCACAGTTTTTTAAATGACTTAACAAGTGTTGACCACAGGAGGCCCCCTGTGCCCCTTAGTGCCTGTCTCAGAGCAGAGGGCCTGTTGGATGTGGGCCTCCCAACCCTGCAGCTAAGTGTCAGCACATGGGGAAGAGGATGCCTCCTCCCCTGCCTCTTCTGTGCTCAGAGAGAGAAGATGAGAAGAGCTGAGTCTGTGCCTGGAGAGGGTGCTTGTGTGGGGGTGCCCAAGCCTCTACTCACCTTTCCCACCCGCCCCCCCCCCTTGCCTGCTGGGCCCCCAAGACTCAGCCGACACCGTGCCCTTGCCCACCCATGCCCCCCGACTCCCTGGGCAGAACAGCCCACGCAGATCCCCGTTCTCCAGGGTTGGGGGGCAGCCCAGGAGGGTCCAAGCAGTTTCTGGAGCCATACCGAGGAGAGAGATTCTTCATTCGGGTCAGGAAGTTGTGCTGGAAGATGAGGGCCTCCACCTTTCGCAGGTCGAGGGTGTGGTGCGGCTGGATGAGCAGCAGGTAGCCGTTGGCACTCAGGGGCACGCGGGTCATGGAGAGGTGGTTCTGGTTGTCACTCCAGTAGTGGAAGGTGCCGCTGCCGGAGAGCATGGGCACCGGCACTGAAGTGGTGTTGTCCACCCAGAACTCCGTGAGCCCTGGCAGCAGGGAGAACCCCTTCATCTTTCCTGGGGACCCAGCAGGAGACAGGAAGGGGAGAGTAAGGGAGAGCACGGGGCTCTGGTGGAGCAGAGGGGCAGGGATGCCTCTAAAGCCTCCAGCACCACCAAAGCCTCCTTCCTGGCCCCACAGCTTCACCAGCCCCAGGGCACCCAGCAAAGCCTTCCTCCTGCAAAATCCACCGGCGGCCAATGTTGAAAACGTGGAACACGCCAGACCCCAACCTGAGGCCCACAGAGGAAAATCCTACCCCGCTATTCACAGACCAGGTAAACTCAGGCCCAGAGCTGTCCTGGCCCCAAGCCTGGGCTCTGCCCTGCTCACTTTAGAAAACAAAACCACTATTTTTTAGAGAAGCTTTAGATTCACAGCAAAATTAGGAGGAAAGTGCAGATATTTCCCGTGTATCCCCTACTCCCCAGCAACACACAGCCTCCCCCACCACCAGCCCCGTTAGATGGTGCGTTTGTTAACACTGACGAACATCCTCATCACCCAGAGTCCATGGTTCACATCAGAGTTCACTCTTGGACATTTCACAGGTTTAGACAAACACGCAGTGACGTATCCACCATGGTGCCGTTGTGCAGAATTCCTTCACGTTTCTTGGTACCGCTTGCTGCTCGAGACCCAGGATGACCAGTGGATGTGAGCTGTGTAAACCTTTGTGCTGGGCCCAGAGGGGACGGGCAAGCCCTCTGCTAGCACCCCTGCCAGTAGGCTGTGGCCTTGGGCTTGAGGAGCTGAGCTGCCAGCTGACTTGGCTACTGTTGAGCAAATTGTTGAAAGCACTGTCACTTGGGCTGTCTCCATAGCAGCAGCTGGGCACACCAGCATACCCCTCCCTTGCAGTCTTCCTAGCCCCTTGAAAGGCCCAGTTTTGCGGTTGTTCCTGGGAGAACAATGTGACGCTGAGGACGAGCCCCTCATGGAGTGGCCCCGGACATCTGGCACTTGGAGGTCTGAACAGAGGTGGCTGAATGAGTCAGGGCTGTGAGTCCTCGGAGGAGCGGGAGTAGGGAGCTGGGGAGGGCGCCCAGGTGTTGTGAGACAGGAGTGGCAGGGTCCCCAGCCCCACCTTGTCCTCTAGCCTGGGATCCCTGTGTCTTCAGGCAAGTTCAGCTTGCAGGGGGGCTGCACGCAAGAAGCTGGCCCACGGGACTGAGAGGAGGCTTGTTAGTTAGTTTATGGGGGAAAAAAAGGACACTACCTCCAAAAAGATATGGGAGTCTGAAACGAGGGTAGCTGCCGCCTACTCTGCTCATCTCATCGGACAGCATCCTGTCCTCATCCAGAGATTAAGAACATCTCGCCAGGTTAGGACAACAGGTGTGGCCCATTTCTGGGCCAGAGGCTCTCTCTGACTTTGCCTTTTGGGAAGCAGGCCTTTCTCAATGAGCTCTCCTGCTGGGCACCTGTTAGCAACTCTTGGCTCAGCCCAGGGGCCCCCTCGGTCCTACATGGGGTGCAGCCACCCTCAGCTATGTGGTCCCTGACTGGACGCTGCTCCCAAGACCTGTCAGGGCCTGGGTCTGTACGATCCTGGGCTGTCACCTTCCTCCTGCTCCCGGGGGCAGCCTGCTGCCTCTTCTCGGCAGCTTTTCAGACTTCCAGGTTATTGTCAGAGTAAGAAAACAACTGTGTTTTGGTCAACCTTCCTCCGTCCCCACAGTTCTGCCTTCCGGCCGCCGACGTCCTTGTCTCTCAGTCCTATTTGTTGCATATATTGATGGGACCTCACACACAGCTTCCCTGGCCCACTCATCCATTCACAGAGCTTCAGAGTCTTGTTCCTGGAACCGTTTGCTGAGCAATTGCATAACCTTCCAACCACTCTCCCTGCCTCCAGTCCCCATAGCACAGGCCAGGGACCTCTGAGCAGAATGCCTGGCGCCCAGCTCCCAGCCACCCACAGCTCCAACCTCCCATTAGCACATTCAAAGTCTCAAAATCTGGCCTTGACCCATCTCTCTGGCCTTGCCTAACACTGATCCCATTCTCTTCCTCTGAGCTCAGGCCAAACAAAATCGCCCCTGCTCTGGTTCCTCGCCCTGACCTTTGCAGTCTTGCACCGTTTCCCAGCCTTCCTTCTGGCCTCTCCCAGGCAACAGCCTTCCCCGAGTACCCTGAGCCCCGGGCACCTGCACAAAGCACCTTGCCTTCAGCTCTGGGGCTGAGGCATTGGCCTGTGGGATCCAGCCTTCTGGTTAACCACAGTCAGCGAGCTGAGTCGGGGCTTGTGCTATCTCCCTGTTCTCCCCTCTGAAACACCAGCTCAGACTCTTGCAAGTAATGCTTCCCCAATCATCATTTCCAAATGAATGAACATCTTGTGTGTGACGCATTATTTTGGTAATAACCTTCTCCCAATATGAAAATGATCCCAGCAAACAAACTGGATATTTTTGCATGGGACAGTGAACTTCTCAAGGACAAGATCCCTTGACCTCAACAGACATGAGCCCAGCCCTTCTGTGTGTGGAGCTGGGCCACGAGCTATGTGTTTAGAAACTAGGCCCGTGCTTGTGGGTGTGGCATCAGGAGCGGTCACTTTGTCTGTCTGAGTCTTCTTCGTCACTGGTAAACAAAGGCAGTCATACCTCCTCACCGCATCTCTAGGGGGTCCGATGACGAAAGTTAAAGGGTTCAGCACGGCAGTGGCACAGAGTAGGGTGGCAGATGGGGAGGCCAATGCTCAGATAATTCTTGTCCAAGGAGCCCTGTGGGGCAGCCGCTTGGTGCTTGCTCATCTGCCCCCGTGCCCATCTCTAGGCATGGCCCTGCTCAGCGGAACTGAGATGCTGGACAGTAAGTTCACAGAGAAAGAGGACTGCCACCCTCCTGCGCTGGCCAGGGGCAGAGCCCCGCCGAGGACCGGCCTTACCTTGGAAGTGGACGTAGGCGTTGAAGAGCAGGGTGCTGTCTGGGCTGGCCGCTGCCAAGGGCCTGCCCATATTCCACCCCGTCGCTGAATGCATGAACCTGTTGATCTTCTCAGCAGCGAGATTTGGGTCCGTGGACAAGTCTAGTGAGCGTGGGAGAGTGATTGGGGCGAAGGAAGAGAGGCCCTGCACAAAGGGCTGCTTCAGGTGCAGGCCAGGGGCTGTGAACAGGCCAACCACCGTGGACAGGAGCAGCCTGGCCTGACTGCTGGCCCCACCCGGGGCGACCAGAAGGCCCTGGATGGTCTGCAGGGAGGACAGGACCTTGCGGCCGTCCAGCCGGGAGGTGCAGCCCTGACCCTCCCCAGGGACACCCAGGAATGCCTGTAGTCTGCTGGCCGTGGGGTCTAAGGCCCCCGTGTAGAAAGAGGTCAGGGTGCTGAAGAGGGCCACTGGGGAGAACACAAGCCCACTGGCCACGCTCCATGTCTCGCTCAGTGTCTTGTACACGTGGAAGCCCATGAAGTTGAGCAGCAGCCCCACCTCGGAGGCCCGCAGCCGGTCTTCAGCCTCTAGCTTCTCAGTGGCTCGAACCAGCTGTTCCCACAGGGCCTCTTCATCCACTGGGGATGACTTGGTCTGAATGGGTACAGGTGTGAGAGTCGGGTCTGCAGGTGTCTCCACACTGGGTTTCTCCAGCTGGTCACAGTTGCTCTTGCTGTGGACGAGGAGGTGGAAGGGGTGTATATACACCCGGTCGCCAGCAGCCAGGCCAGCCCAGGCCAAGAGGCAAAGGACGGTGGCTCCTAGGCTCAGGCCAGCGGGAGCCATCTCTGACCGGGCACTTGCTTCTGCTATCCTGAAATAGTTTGTGAAGAGTTAAAGGGGATTATTACGTGTCTTCCAGCAATATTCCCTGCAGCCAGTCAGCACATGGGACACCTATCCCTGTCTCATACATTTCAAGGAGAAGGGGTGGCTCAACGCTCTCTGAAAGCCAGCTACAGAGGCGCTCCAGCTGCAAGCACGCTAGCGTGGGCTGAGCTGTGTGTTTGTGGGGCTTTATTGCAGGGGTGGGTTTGGGTTTTATTTTGTTTAAATTTTAAAGTGGTAAGCACGTCTGAATATTAAGACATTTGTGGATTTTAAAGAAAAATACGAAATGGGGTTATTTTTAATGTAAACGCATGTTTTCACAAAGTACTGCAGGTGTCTTTTGTCAAGAATATGTAAGCGGCTGATACATTTTTACCTTTGTTAATTAGTGGTATGATGCTCCAGTCAATAATGACATGTTTAACAAAAGAATAATATGGAAGCATCTTAATTCATTTTTAAAGGAATGCTTTGAGTGAAGAAAGTATCATGATAGTTGTTATGCAAAAATTTAAAAATTCACATGTCAGAGTTGATGGAAGAGATTTTCACATACTGAAGTATGGAGAAGTCATTCTGGTTTATCCAAAATGGAGCTGGTGGTCATTGTGGATGTTGTCTCAGACACGTTCATGTATCACTGAGAACTTGAGTTTTCTGAGCGATAACAGACCATAGCCGTAGCTGCCAGCTGCAACCTTCTGGTCTCAAGGCCTCCCCTTGTAACTATGCAACCATTTTGAATCCCAAACAATCCTTGCTTAACAAATACCCTTACTTGCCAGTTCCAGTCCTAATTCTTGACAAGCAACGTGCGTAATTTTGCAGTTCCTGCCTCCATAAGCCTCCTCTGTGTTTCGTCTGGTAGAATACAACTCAAGCGCTTCCTGAATCTGTGTCTCTCTGCGATAGGCCTCAGTTTGGCTCAAATAGAACAGTTGTCTATTCTTATTATAGATTATTTATTGATTATTTCTGTTAACAAAGTCCTGACCCCTAGTGCCTCAAACTGCGACTGTATTTGGAGACAGTCTTTAAAGAGGTAATTTAGGTTTAATGAGGCCTTTAGGGTGGGCATTAATCCGGTCTGACCAGTGTCCCTATAAGAGATCAGGACACAGGGAGAACCGCATGAAAGCATTAGGGGCAGACGGCCTGGAGACCACCTGCAAGCCCAGGAAAGACGCCTCGGAAGAAACCAACCCTGTCAACTCCCAGCCTCCAGAATCAAGAGAATACAGATTTCTTCTGTGTAAGACTCCAGTCTGTGGCTCTGCAGTGGCAGCCTATAACACCAATATGCCCACCTGTTCAAGGCTATAAATTTTCCCCAAAGAACAAAATGTGAGGCAGCAAGGGTCTTTGTGGGGCTCCAAGCCCTAGGGTAGGTGGTAAACCATTTTGGAATACAAGACCAACTCACACAGAGGTTTCTCCTGTGTTACAAATTAGCCTGACAAGAAAATAATCCAGCTGTGTGGGAAATGTTCCCTTATTTCCCCAGCCAAGTTGTGTAATTTAGAATGGAGATCTCGTATTTGTTTGGCTCTTTCCCATAGATTATCCAACCTAACGTGTCACGTGAGCTAAGATTGTTCCACTTCTTTGCAGACACAGAAAGGGGAGTTCTGGGATACGGAGAAACATCCCCAAGCTCATGTTACAGCAAGGAGGTAACAGAGATCCGATTCCAACCTACTTCACTCTCACAGGTTATGCTCCACCCGAGTGCTCACAGGACTCACCCAGAAAGCCTGAGAAACTATTGCAATCTGAGTCTCACTTCCAGAGATGCTAATTAAGTGACCCTGGGAAGGGTCTGAGAAAGGGTTTTTAGTCTCCCGGTAGCCCTAACCTGCAGCTGGAATTAAGCACCATAGACTCAACCTGGAGAAGCCCAGACATCCCTGCCTGTCTCAACCCCCTCCCCAGCGCGCACCCGCCCTGCAGAGTAGATCCCCGAGGGGCTCCGAGTCGTCTGTGCCTGAGCCCATTCATCAGCAGCCAGATTTCACCGGTCTGTGCCCAGTTCTCCCAGGAGGCGCAGACGTGCCTCCGCAGTGTAGAAGCTTTCCCTGCCTCACCTGGGGCAGGTGAGGTGGGACAGTGCTCAGCACCTCTGCCTCAGCCTCACTTCTAGCCAAGAGAATGGGCGTGGGCTGAGCTCCTGGGAGAAAAGGCTCCTGGGTCGGCTCTGCTGGCTTTTTCCGCGATGGCTCTCACTGAGAGAATAAATATTCCTTTATGGGTTCATTGCGCTCTAGCGGCTTGCTTCTATATGACACCGCCTTCATTTTGAGGGAAGGCGAGTGCTGTACTACCAGGTAGCCGCCCAGCCTTCCCATTCCCCCCTCACTCTCCCCTGCCCTCCCAGAGCTGGCCTGGGCCTCCTTGGAGCTATGGTCCATCACCACCAACTCCAGGTCGCCTCGAAGCCTAGCTGGCTCCTGCACACCCACGCGTGCCTGGGCAGGTGCGGCGACGGCAGCCGCTCGGCGAGGGCTGACATGCGCTGCGCACCCTCTCTGCTCTAAGTGTCAAAATGCCAAGGGAACTCTGACCTCTGACCTTAACTCCCACCTACTCTCCTTCCAAGCCGTTTGACTCCACCCACTGTTCCCACAAGGAGTTACACAACACGGAAAAAAAGGACAGAAACTTCTCTCTTTATAGGCCTTCCTGTCAGGCAGGCCTAAGTTGCCCATTGACACCTCTCCAGGGGAAACTGGCGGGGCCTGAGTGTGGAGAATCCTTCAGGAACAGGCCTAAGGGTCCTGGGCTGGGGCCGTGCAGGTGATTGCAGCCGCCTCCCAGCTTCCTTCAGGCGCAGGCCCCGTTTCAGGCGATTTACCAGGTAGAACAGAGGCTGTTGTTTGCTCTCGGTTGTGGTCTGTCTCACTGGCCTGGGTGCCAAGTCAGCGCACAGCTTCCCAGCCTGACAGCGGTGCCTTGGGTTTTCTCTTCCACCTGCCTACACCTGGCCTCCCCCTTGACCAGCCTCTCCTGCACGGCTCCCTACATCTCAGGGCTTGTGCTCAAGGCTGAAGAGGATAGTAGCAAACACAAGTGCAAGGCTGCTCACAGCTTCAGTGACTTCAGGGGCCAAGTCTGAACCCTCACAGCAGCCTACCTTCTTGTCTGGGCCTCCCCACCAGATTTCACCCTTCGACTGGCCCTCCACGCCTGGCACTCTGAACTCACTCCCCCTGCCCTCCTCTCCTCTCCCAGTGGTGCGGCTGCTAAGTCACTTCAGTCGTGTCCGATTCTGTGCGACCCCACAGACGGCAGCCCACCAGGCTCTGCCGTCCCTGGGATTCTCCAGGCAAGAGCCCTGGAGTGGGTGCCATTTCCTTCTCCAATGCAGGAAAGTGAAAAGTGAAAGAAATCGTTCAGTCGTGTCCGACTCTGTGCGACCCCATAGACAGCAGCCCACCAGGCTCCTCCGTCCCTGGGATGCTCCAGGCAAGAGCCCTGGAGCGGCGCCAGTGCCTCCCCGCCCGTGGCGCTGGTCCCCTGCAGCTCTGGTCACTGCGTCACTCGTGTGTGTCTTATGTCCAGCGTGTATCGCCGTCTCCTCCCACACGGATGCAAATCCTGTAGGACTGAGGTTCTTGCTCTGTTTTGCTTACTGATGTGTCCCACATTCCCAAAAATACAAGTGGTGGCTAAAGGATGCTGTCCTGCAGATGAAGAGACAGGTTTGGAGACTTGCTCAAGTTCACACAGCTGGTAAGAGACAGATCTAGTGTTCGAGCCCAGAGCCCAGGACTCCATACTCCATACACTTAGGCACTGATCTATACTGCTTTCGAACAAGACTGTGTCTTTTTAGTTTATTCTCAAGTTTAGAAAGCACTATCAGGTATTAGCACTCTTAATTTATAGCATAGTTCCCGAGAAAGGGAGACCAGGTATTGCTGCTGGTTCCATTTTATAGACAAGCAAACCGAGGCTCAGGATACAGAGTGACGAGCCTGACTGCTCAGACCCGGGCCTTGAGCCCAGGACTAGAGCCGGCACTGCCTCCGAAGAGCGGCAGGGAAGTAGACCACTGCTCCCCTGAGCCCTGTGGGGACACAGCCCCAGGCTCACTGAGCCTGCCCTTCTCCCCAGCTCCACTGCCTGCACAAGCCTTGCTCGTCCTCGGGCTGGAGGAGGACCCAGGGGACTCCTTCTGCGCCAGCCCCCTAGGACCCAGCCCTGCTCAGAGGGAGCGGAGGACCCCGCCAGCCTGCCTGCTGCTGAAAGGAGCAGTTCCTCTGGTGAGACCCATGATGCGCTCAGGGGAGGGCCAGCCTGTGCCTCGGGGCGCTCGGGGGAGGGACAGCCTGTGCCTCGGGGAGAGGCACCCTCCGAGTCTGGTAATGCCACCTGCAGCCCGGGTCAGCGCTGTCCCCTGGTTCCTGGGTGCAGTTTAGCCACAGGCTTCCAGCAGCTCTCCCCCATACCTGTCCACCAGAGCGCCCAGATTTCTCCTACCAGCAAACAAGGCAGCTGTGTGAAGAGAGCTGGGGAGGGTGTGCATGGAGAGGGCCCCCACTCACCTTCCGCTCTTGTCCTCAAGACAGGGTGGCTTCTTCCTCTGGCTGGGCCACCGAGGCCCTATTTATGTCTGAGGGGTGGGGATGGAGCGGTTCCCAGACCAGCCTGTGCTCAGGCCAGGGGGAGGGTGTTTACATGACTTGGCCAGGCCGTGGGGGTGGGGGCCTCAGCAGCCTCCCAACTAGAGGGACAAATGCCAGGCCAGGCGACTCTCAGGATGGGCCTCCTTCCAGGAATCCAGGGGGATCGATGCACTGTTGCTGCTGACAGTGAACTGGTGCACAGTCAAGTTACACATTTACTGAAGTTTGCTCGGCCTGGGGCTGCTGTTATGGGACACGGGAGAATCCCATGTGGGTTGTGATGCATCTCTGCCCCTGGGTGTGATGGCCTGAGGTCAGCCACCCAAGCCTTGAGACTGAGCCCCCTTGGGGAGTGATTCTGAGAGGCCCCAAGAACATGTGGGCTCATGGGTCCAGCGGGAAGCAGAAAGCCCTGTTCAGGTAGCCTGGGGGTCACCTGACCCCATGGCCTTGAGTGGCTCAGTGGTTGTACAAATAGCCACTGGGTCCCCACTCCATGGAGAGGCCTCTGATGGAGACACACACAACCCAGCAAAGCACATTCTAGAGAGCAGTGATTCATCTGGGGACACCACTAGACACCAACAGCAGGGAGACGGGAAGGTGCTCACAAGAGCTTTTAGATTCTGAGACAGTTTAGTCTGTTAGAGCTGGAGAAGCTTTCAAAGTTCTCTCTGTCATTTGAGTCACATCTTGAAGGATAAATAAGTTGGTTCTTTGAGGTTCATTTCCGTTCAGTCGCTCAGTCGTGTCCGACTCTTCGGGACCCCATGAATCGCAGCACGCCAGGCCTCCATGTCCATCGCCAACTCCCGGAGTTCACTCAAACTCACGTCCATCAAGTCAGTGATGCCATCCAGCCATCTCATCCTCGGTCGTCCCCTTCTCCTCCTGCCCCCAATCCCTCCCAGCATCAGAGTCTTTTCCAATGAGTCAACTCTTCGCATGAGGTGGCCAAAGTACTGGAGTTTCAGCTTCAGCATCATTCCCTCCAAAGAAATCCCAGGGTTGATCTCCTTCAGAATGGACTGGTTGGACCTCCTTGCAGTCCAAGGGACTCTCAAGAGTCTTCTCCAACACCACAGTTCAAAAGCATCAATTCTTCGGTGCTCAGCCTTATTCACAGTCCAACTCTCACATCCATACATGACCACAGGAAAAACCATAGCCTTGACTAGACGGACCTTAGTCGGCAAAGTAATGTCTCTGCTTTTGAATATGCTATCTAGGTTGGTCATAACTTTTCTTCCAAGGAGTAAGCGTCTTTTAATTTCATGGCTGCAGTCACCATCTGCAGTGATTTTGGAGCCCCCAAAATAAAAGTCTGACACGGTTTCCACTGTTTCCCCATCTATTTCCCATGAAGTGATGGGACCGGATGCCATGATCTTCGTTTTCTGAATGATCTTCGTTTCTCTGAGGTTCATTCATTCATTTCATTTCAGTCGCTCAGTCACGTCAGACTCAAGAAGGGCTTTCCAGAGGTAGAGGCTGATAAGGCAGCAACAGAGATGGGAAAGCATGGGGCTTGTCTAGGGGCCGCCAGCAGGCCCGGGGCTGAGAGGGAGCTGCTCCTGCTTCTGGGCTTCCCCGCCCTCCCCAGTGGTGAGAGAGGACCCCAGGGAAATAGAGCTTCTGCACAGGATGCCAGGCTGGGTCTGGGCCGCGTAAAGTGAGTGGGGGAAGGGAGGACGCTGATTAGTGCCAGACACCGCGCGGGAGGGGAGAGGCGCTGCTGCGGAAGGGACTGAAGACGCCTCGGCGAGGCGCGGCACGTGATGCCTGACTTCTGCTGTAAGAAATGTTCTCTGAAAGCGATACTGTCGTGAGGAAAGATGGAGGGGGCCCGGGCACCACAGCGCCCAGTTCAGGCTCCTGAGGGAATGAGGAAACCAATAACCCTGAGAGGGACGCAGGAGGCACGCGAGCTCTAGCGAAGGGCGTGCAAAGCTGAGTTTGGACGGTATCCTCTCGAGGTGCCTAGTGGAACTCGGTGCTGAATGCTCGCTTAGATGGTTCCGATGCTCAAGAGGGAGATCCAGGCTGGGGCCACAGATGTGGAAGGCAAAGGCACCATCATGCAACCCGAGGCCTGTGGGAGGAGGTGTTTTACCCAGGGAGAGTCAGAGCGAGGAGAGGAGAGGGGAGGGGAGGGGAAAACCTAGTGAGAGAGGGAATGGGGAGGAGTCGGCCACCACAGGGGGCACCCAGGGGGCAGCGACAGACACAGGGAGTGGTGTTCAAGGAGCCAGGAGGCAGTTGTGATAGGCGAGGACTTGGGGCCTGAAAGAGGTCTTTCAGGCAGAGTCATTACTACTGAGATGTCTCCTCCCAAACTATTTTTGATCCATCATTAACTAACATTTTATTGCTCAGCAAAGGCCAGGAGGAGGTGAGTGGAGATCACCGGCAAGTTGGAAAGCAGCCTCAGGGAAGGGTGAGGGAGGGGCCAGGCTGAGACAGTTTGATAAGACCTCGAAGAGAAGCAGGTAGATTGAACAGTGAGCTGCTCTTTATTGAAACGGGATCATGAAAGAAGAGGATTATTCCATATTTTCAACTTTAAAATAGAAGGATGAAGGGATTAACATTTATCCAGTGGTTGCTACATGCTGGGTATATAGATCTTTCAACGTGGCTACGATACAGATCTTAGTAACCTCTCAGGGGAAGCTCGCTGACTGAAACCGCCCACCCTGGCCAGGCACCATAGTAACCGTTTGCATGAGTTGTTTTACGACAGGAGGTCCTGATAAGGGAACTAATAAGCCACCACCCACCAGGGGAGTTCAGGAAAGGTCTAACACTGTGTGTCCAGCCACCTCCCAGAACCCTTCCTGCTGCTGTCCATCTTGGCTGAACAAGGCTTGCACCACCAGAAAGGACTCTGAGTCAGAATGATTGGCTAAGGACAACCTGGAAACTAACCCCATCACCATAAAACCCAAGACTGTGAGCCACGTGACAGAGCTGTTCTCCTGGTTCCCTTCCCCTCCTGCTCTCCACCCGGGTGCCCTTTCCCAATAAACTCTCTTGCTTTGTCAGCACGTGTGTCTCCTCCAACAATTCATTTCTGAGTGTTAGGCAAGAGCCCACTTTCAGGCCCTGGAAGGGGGTCCCCCTTCCTGCAACATACCCACTTTCCAGGGAGAGAAAACTGAGGTCCAAAGAGGCTGAGCTATTTTCTAAATGTCACGCTAAATGAGTGACAGGTTTATCCGAAACCAACACCTGTTCTTTTCATAGCACTTTTGTGCATTTGTCCATCAACTGTTTATTGAAAACCCGTGACATGCCAAGATTGGAATTCACCTCTGGGGTGACAGCTGGAGGCAAACCAGGGATGATCACCACCCTCATGAAGCCGACGGTTTGGCAAGGTGTCAAGACTAATCAATTGTCACATAAATAATGACTTATTTGCAGCTTGGATAAATGTTAGGAAGAAAAAGAATCGTGAGCAGCCTGAGGATGTGACAGTAAGCCCGGTCTAGCCCGTACGGTCAGGACAAGACCTTGAGGATGAGTGGAGTGGTCCCAGGAGCCGTGCTGGTGGGGCTGGGCCCACACTCCCCGGGTCGACCTGGACCCACATCTAACAGTCAGTGATTGGCTTTAAGTTTTTGCTTTGTAGTGGGATGTAGCCGATTAACAATGCTGTGACAGTTTCAGGTGAACAGTGAAGGGACTCAGCCATTCGTGTACATGTATCCGGTCTCCCCCATACTCTCCTCCCATTCAGGCTGCCGCATGACATTGAGCAGAGTTCCAGGTGCTAAATGACAGGTCCTTGTTGGTTACCCATTTTAAATACAGCAGTGTATACATATCCGAGCTCCTCAACTACCGCTTCCCCCGTCCCTCCTGCCCGGGAACCATCAGTCCATTCTCTCAGTCTGTGGAGACAGCGTGTGATGCTCGCAGAGATGGACAGACTAAGGGATGGCACAGCCCCACACCAGCCTGGGCCGTCGCTTTCCTGCTGGGCTCTGCGTGTTTTCTCATCCTCTCTCTGCCCTGAGTGACCAGGAGCGCCCTTCTAGCCCTAGGACTCGCTTACTATCTGTTTAGTAAACTCACCTGGCCCTGCAGGGGCACTGAGAAAAAGATGCGCTCAGCCCAGGGGAGGGTCTTGGCTGAGAAAGGTGCTCTCCCACTTGGCAGTCCACTTTCCCTTCAGGCACTTGGTTTAGGCATGACAAATAAAATTTAGATTGTGCTCATCAATGTAGAATTGAAATGGGTCTTAGCCTAGCTCTCAAAAGCACCAGAATGTTTCACCAAAATGACAGTATTGAGTTGTGGGGGGATAGCTGCCATCTAGACGAGTCATAATGCGCACGTTTATTGAACTAGTGAATTCGGGGAAGCACCTTGAACCCCAAATATGCGTGTAACAAGATTTGGCTGCATCGTTTCAAACTGGCTCAGCAGCAGTGGGGAAACTGAGTCCCGCAGACGGGAATCTTGGGACCAGAACTAGAAAAGGCCTCCCGAAAGTTCCACCCTTAGATCCCACAAGCCACTCTCCAGGCACGTTCCTCCAAATGTCCTACGTTGTCTGACTCCTGGGACCAGTGGAGCGGGCGGACCACGGCCTGTCTCGCCCCTGGTTCCCGTTTCTCCCCTGCAGGGCACTCACTCTTCAGGTGGTGTCGGGGGTTGATCACATGTCCAGGTAGCTCTGAGACTTGTGCCTATAGAGCATTTCAGTTAGAGGGAGGCTGCCCACTAATGAGATCACTCTTGCTGGCTGGCACAAGATTGGTTGCACTGTCTGTGTGTAGCAGGATGAGGGATGCGCGTGTGTGTGCAGACTTACGTGGTGTGTGTACAGACGAGTGGTATGTATGGTGTAATGCGTGTATTCACGTTTGGGTGTGGGTGTAGTGTGGTGTGCGATGGTTTGTGTGTGTGATGTGGTATGTGGTATGAGTGATGAGGTGTGCATGTGTATGTGGTGTGTGCGTGTGTGTGTATGGCATAGCATGGTGTGTGTATCTGTGTGTGTGAGGGGAAGTGCCGTGTGTGTGGTAAGTGCCCATGTGTTCATGGCATGTGTATATCTGTGTGGCGTGGTGTGCATGTGTAAATGTGTGTGGTATGGTATGTGTAGAAGCAGAAGATATTAGGAAGAGGTGTCAAGAATACACAGAAGGACTATACAAAAAAGATCTTCAGGACCCAGATAACCTCGATGGTGTGATCACTCACCTGGAGCCAGACATTCTGGAATGAGAAGTCAAGTGGGCCTTACAAAGCATCACTACGAACAAAGCTAGTGGAGGTGACAGAATTCCAGTTGAGCGATTTCAGATTCTAAAAGAGGATGCTGTGAAAGTGCTGCATTCAATATGCCAGCAAATTTGGAAAACTCTACAGTGGCCGCAGCCTGGAAAAGATCAGTTTTCATTCCAATCCCAAAGAAAGGCAATGCCAAGAAATGTTCAAACTACTGCACAATTGCATTCATCTCACATGCTTGCAAAATAATGCTGAAAATTCTCCAAGCTCAGCTTCAACAGTACGTGAACTGAGAACTTCCAGATATTCAAACTGGATTTAGAAAAGGCAGAGGAACCAGAGATCAAATTGCCAACATCCGTCAGATCATAGAAAAAGCAAGAGAATTTCAGAAAAACATCTACTGATGCTCTATTGTCTGTGCCAAAGTCTTTGACTGCGTGGATCACAACAAACCGTGGGAAATTCTTAAAGAGATGGGAATACGAGACCACCTTACCTGTCTCCTGAGAAATCTGTATGCAGGTCAAGAAGCAACAGTTAGAACCAGACGTGGAACAATGGACTGGTTCCAAATTGGTGAAGGAGTATGTCAGGGCTGTGTATTATTACACTGCTTATGTAACTTATATACAGATCACATCAAGTGAAATGCTCGGCTGGTTGAAGCACAAGCTCAGATCAAGATTGCAGGGAGAAATACCAATAACCTATGATAGGCAGGTGACACCACCCAGATGACAGACAGTGAAGAAGAATTAAAGACACTCTTAATGAAAGTGAAAGAGGAGAGAGAGTGAGAAAGCTGGCTTAGAACTCAACATTCAGAAAATTAAGATCATGGCACCCTGTCCCATCACTTCATGACAGATAGATGGGGAAATAATGGAAACAGTCAGAGATCTAATTGGTGGGGGGGGGGGCTCCAAAATCACTGCAGATGGTGACTGCAGCCATGAAATTAAAAGATGCTTGCTCCTTGGAAGAAAAGCTATGACCAACCTAGACAGCATATTAAAAAGTAGAGACATTACTTTGCTGACAAATGTCTATGTAGTCAAAGCTATGGTTTTTCCAGTAGTCATGTATGGATGTGAGAGTTGGCCTGTAGAGGAGGCTGAGCACTGAAGAACTGATGCTTTTAAACTGTGGTGCTGGACTCTTGAGAGTCCCTTGGACTGCAAGGAGATCAAACCAGTGAATCCTGAAGGAAATCAGTCCTGAATATCCACTGGAAGGATTGATGCTAAAGCTGAAGCTCCAATACTTTGGCCACCTGGTGAGAAGAACTGGCTCATTGGAAAAGACCCTGATGCTGGGAAAGATTGAAGGCAGGAGGAGAAGGGGATGACAGGGGATGAGATGGTTGGACGGCATCACCGACTCAGTGGACATCAATTTGAGCAAGCTCCGGGATTTGTTGATGGACAGGGAAGCCTGGTGTGCTGCAGTCCATGGGGCTGCAGAGAGTGCATGCAGCGCACAGCCGGGCAACTGAACTTACTGACCGATGGTCTGTGTGTGCAATTGTGCGGTAGGGTGTGGTGTGTGTGTGGCATGTATGTATGTGTACAGGGCATATGCATATTCCCACGGGGTGTGTGTACGTGTGTGTGGTGGCATGTGTGTGCACGTGTGTAATATATCTGTGTATACGGTGGCGGTGGTGGCGGTTTAGTCACCAGGTCATGTCCGACTCTTGTGACCTCATGGACTGTAGCCTGCCAGGCTCCTGTATCCATGGGATTCTTCAGGCAAGAATACTGGAGTGGATTGCCATTTCCTTTTCCAGGGGATCTTCCCGACACAGGGATCAAACGATCAAACAGGTCCCCTGCACTGCAGGCAGATTCTGTACCACCTGAGCTGTGAGGGAAGCCCTGCAGGGTGTGGTGGGGTGTGTGTGTCTGTGGTGTGTTCTGTGTGTGTTTATGTGTGGCAGGCAGTGTGCTTGTTTCTGTTGTGTGTGTGTGTGTGTGTGTGTGGTGTGTTCTGTGTGTGTTTATGTGTGGCGGACAGCGTGGCTGTTTCTGTTGTATATGTGTGTGTGTGTGTGTCTGTGGTGTGTTCTGCGTGTGTTTATGTGTGGCAGGCAGTGTGCTTGTTTCTGTTGTATATGTGTGTGTGTGTGTTTGTGTGTTTGTACGTGTGTGGTGGGCTGTGTGTGTGTGTGATGTGGTGTATGGCTGTACATCCGCAGTAAAGGGTTTGTGTGTGCTCTGGTGTGTGTCTGTATGCATGTGGTGGGCTCTGTGCAGTGGTGGGGAGCTGGGCGTGTGGACTGATAGTTCCCCACCCACACGAACATCACGCGGCTCTTCTGTGAGTCCACTCCTCCCGGATGCGTCACCCAGGTGTTTGGCTCCTGGCTTTCCCCCAGCACTGTCTAAACTGGAGGGGAAGAAACACCGTGTTTACTCCCAATAAATACCCAGTTCCTTCCTCTGTCCTCCAGTCTTTCCCTGCGCCCAGGAATTGCTGGTCCTGACCTCTTCTACCCATCTTCCTGGACTCACTGGGTCCCCAGTTCACGCCCAGGTTAGCCCCCGACTCTGCTGGATGGCCGCTCCTTTCTGGGCTCAGCTCAAAGGCTCTCCTCTCATCTCTAGCCTTGGCCATGTTCACCAGACCTAGCTTTCCTCCACCTCCTCTGGGAGCTTCTGCAAACCCTACCCTTGCGTAATTCTCCTTGGAGAGCCCCGCTCACTCTCAGCTGGGAAGGAGCCTGCCCACGATCATACATCTTTTAGTATATTTGAAGCAGCTTCTCAGGGATCACAACTGACACCAAAGTTCATTTCAGCTTCGTCGTGACGAGAGAGGCTCTAAACTAATGAAGTTTCTGTCTTGGTGACGATATGTTATTGGGGAAAAATAAGGAAATAGTCATTGTCAGGTAGAACAGAGTAAACTGTATTTGCTCACATTTTCTGCAGGATTTTGGTTCAAGGTCCTCGATCAGCTTTTAAGGGTGACTATCAGCTGGATGGGTTTCCTACGCGAGGCTTTTAAACTCAGTAAAATAAGTCAGAAAGCAGCTAGAGCAACTTATCAGCATTTTATCAAGAATGTGAATTATCCTTGGCTGCTGCTGCTGCTGAGTCACTTCAGTCGTGCCCGACTCTGTGCGACCCCATAGACAGCAGCCCACCAGGCTCCCCCGTCCCTGGGATTCTCCAGGCAGAAGTGCTGGAGTGGGCTGCCATCGCCTTGGAGCACCTACTCCAACAAACCACAGAATTTTGACGCAGTCAGATTTAGGACAGGTGGTGCTAGTGGTAAAGAACCCTGCCGCCAATGCAGGAGACACAAGAGACACGAGTTCCATCTCTGGGTCGGGAAGATCCCCTGGGGAAGGCCATGGCAACCCACTCCAGCATTCTTGCCTGGAGAATCCCACAGACAGAGAAGCCTCGCGGGCTATAGTCCATGTGGTCCCAGAGAGTCAGACACAACTGGAGCAACTCAGCGTGCACGTAAGACAACCTCTTTCCAATAGGTGCTCTTTCTCGTGCTTTCACTGCAGCAGTGGAAGTTAGGGACAGTTTATCTGCGGCTGAATAATGATTTGAATGAAAGTAAGTGTTGGCTGTGGAGGACTTCACTCAGAGTTGGATCCACAGACCCAGCGTGGGACCAGTCAGCAGTCGTGGGCTGCAGTGGCGTGGTGGTGAGGGATGTCCCTCAGGCCGATGATGTTCAGGCCTTTGTGGCTCTCATTTGGGAGATGAGGCTTGATCCAAACCAGAACTCCAGCTTCCCCAGTTCCTGACAGACCATCCCATCATGGGACCAACGCACACAGAGCTACTGCGAAGTGAAGCCGCCAACCCAGGGAAGGAGAAGTGATTTATCTACGTATGTGAGGCAGTCCCATTTGGAACCAGCTTGCAGGGGGTAAGGAAACAATGAAAGGTAAACACAAGAACTGGGTTTCTATTTTTATACCAGGACAAAGCTAACTGTTTCACAGAGGATTTGTCTCTGCCTGAATCAGACAGTTTTACTATGAGCATGCTTTGTTCAAGACACATAAGCACTAAACTCATTATTTACTGAAACCAGGGGATGGGGAGAAGCTCCCTGTCCTACATCCAAGATTTTCTGTTTGTGATGAGGACACTCCCACCCTCTCTGAGTCCTCATTGCTGCTCACCTTCATCAAGTGAGCTGGGACAGACCTGAGGGTCTGTCTTTGCAAAAAAGGCTCATTAGGGGAAAGTCCATTTCTTTCCAATAAAGAGCACTCACATATTAATACAAAGAGTTTTGTCAGTTGGCTCAGTGAGCTTTAGATTTCCGGTAAATAAAACAAAGTATTCCCAGCCTCCCCATCTCCCCAGGAGGAATCCGTAGGGGGAGAAGACAGTTCATCATCTGTGTAACGAAGCTTGGGGCCGCACCTGCAGACTGCTGTGCGCAGCCTTTGCTGGCAGAAGTGTGGCTGCTGCTCCGGACGCAGCAAGCCGTGGACTGGAGCAGATAGTAGTCTGGGTTAGCAAGCTCTGGGAGATGTGATTGGGTCCTGTTTCGGGAGTTAGAGCCAAACTGATGGCTTTTCTTGGCCATCGAGTGCAGCTGTATAAATAAGAAGTGGGTTATTCGTCCCTATTAATTTTAACATTAGATGACAAAATTTGTGAATTCAGTTCCACGTTCTTGTGAAAAGTGGTGATAAACTTAATGCCAAACACAAATGGACACCGAACCCTCCCTCTACACTTTTCTCCTTTGTCCACATCCGCGTAGAAATTGAGAAAAATAAACACTCTCTTTCCTAGCCTCCTCTGTAACCATTAGTAGCCAAGTAAGAGACTTGTGGCCAATGGGAAATAAACAGAAATCTGCCTAGGGCTCCTGGAAGTGCTTCTGCTTTCCTTTTATTAGCGGAGTCAGTGGCTCAGACCCCACCCCTTCTTCCTCCCTCAAATGTTGATGTGATGTCTGGAGGCAGGGCAGTCATCGTGCAACCATGAAACAGCAAAGCTGAGGGCCGAGGCCAGCCAGAGCACTCGCGTGGAGGGGCAGAGCGACCTGGGCTTCCGGCCGGCATGCAGAGCTGCCAGACTAGAGCCAGCAGTTGTCGTGTCTAACACCTGTTTGTCTGGACACAATTAGGGCATTTTTAGATGGTTACATGAAGCTGAAAACATCCGTAAATAACTCAATAACTGAAATTTTAATCCCATCCGGAGGCCAGAAGAGCATTAAAAAAAAAAATTCAATTCCACTGATATAGTGTATTTCCTGTCAAATTTCAACCTCTTTGCAATGGGTTTTCCATTTTACATTTGTTTCCGTTGGTTTCATTTTAAAGGGAGCATGCAAAGCATAATGAAGTATAGCAATTTCCCAATTAAGCTCAGGACTTAATCTGCTATGCCCAGATGAGGTTAATGACTCTAAACCTTGGATGAATAATACGGTTAGTGTTATACCTTGCTTTGCTATTAGTTTTTATTTTAGCATATAATATGCTTCATCCATAATTAACCCTGTGATGAGGGTCTGGACAGTATTTCTGCCTCTATTTGCAATAAGATTGGAAAATGATTACCATCCCTATACCCATTCACAGGAGGTGAATTGTTCTTAATGTAATACTGCAAGGTGTTGAGTTCTGAGAAAGCTAGGTGTGACTTTCATGATACACACATTGTTGGTGTACAATGTTTCAATCACAGCTGCCATCCTGAATGACTAAGCGAAAAGAAACCATCTCTAATGTGTATTCTAGGAGCTCCCTACTTATAGCTGCCTGTGGTCAATCCTGGCAAGTAAAGGATACTTTTATAAAATAAATGGAATGAACATCCATTCCAGGAATTTGCAAACTATAGCCCACGGGCCGAATCTGGACCATGTGTGAACAGCGTTTTAAGGAACATGATCACGCTCATGAGTTTTCACAGTCTGTGACTGCGTTCAGGCCACTACAGCAGAGATGACTGGTTGCCGCAGAGAACATATGAGCTGCAAAGCCTAAAATATTTATTACCTGGTCCTTTTTAGAAGAAGCTTGTTGACTGTAACCTAATCTGTTAGTTCAGATTGCCAGTGAAAGACTTGTATATTCTCTCCTTTTAGTTAAAAATTAGCTTTGTAGGCGTATGCTGTATTTATAGCCCTTATTTCATGTATAATTTACATTATTTCACTCCTAGATGAAGGAATTACTACCCAGAGAATTCTGAACATAATGACACAAACAAAGTCAGGTAACATGATGACTGTGACAGGTAGAGAAAGCCTGCGTGGCCTGTCCACAGAGAACGGCTGGAGCACCACGCCATGCACTTAGTCACCGACGAGACTTGACTTTAAAAAATGCAGTTGGTGAAATTTAGAGCTGCAAAGTTTAAGCCTTGGATACTGGACTTGACCAAAGTGGGGAAACAAAGGGAAACAAAGGGAAATTGTGTGTCTGGCCAGAAAAGAGGACTTTCAGTTGCAGAAGCTGTCACCAGGAAAGCTTAATGGTGACGGAATCTACTCAATTGCCCAGCTCTTCACTACAAACTCTAAACGGAAAAGAATTTATCCTCATGAAAGGTACTTCTGAGAAATCAAAATGGAAAATGTTTCTTTAATTAATTTTAGAAAAATAAAAATGATTTAACCACAGTATATAGAAATTGATTAAGGAATTAAATTGGCTTGTGATGTGAAATTTGTTCAGTTGTGTCCGACTCTTTGTGACCCCATGGAGTGTATAGTCCATGGAATTCTCCAGGCCAAAATACTGGAGTATAGCCTTTCCCTTCTCCAGGGGATCTTCCCAACCCAGGGATTGAACCCAGGTCTCCTGCACTGCAGGCGGATTCTTTACCAATTGAGCTATGAGGGAATTTATTCCAGAAAATACTTTTTTCAATGAAAACTCATTAGGAGTCATATAATTGTGAATACAGTGTTCTCATTTAAAATGGCACATTCTCACGTATCCTGTTTGTTTTGTGGGTGCCTCCCTAGTTCAGAAATGGCCCTGAACAGACCTGAAGAGATTTTTCTGTGTCAGTAGAGTGAGGTGCTGTGAAAGCAGACACAGAAATACTATTTCCAAGTCTACTTTTCCATTCAGACTCTCTTGCCCCTACACTACTGCAAGTGAGGTGGCTGGACTCCGTGTGTTTGTTTTGGCGCTCACGCAGTGGGAAAAGTCTACCAAGGACAGTTCCGCTCACCGTTCAATAAGTTTAGATAAGAAGCAGCTGTCGAAATGGAAAAATGTTATCACCCTGTTCCCACTGAAGCCCAGCATTGTGAGGATAGAAATTCTGTGCTTGTGGGCCTGAGATGCTATCTCTTATGAAAACCAAGCTCCAGAAATATTTAATTAATGATCAGTTTCTCTTCTTTGAGAATCATGGCAGAGAAATTTGGAAAGAGAACAATTAATGCCTTTCTACTGCAAATGAGAAGGAGCAGAGGACTCTGAGTGTGGCGGGTCTGGCGCTGCCAGCGTGTGGGGAGGACCGCCAGGACACCCGCAGGGAGTCTGGGTCCCTCAGCACCCCACCCCCCGCAGTTCTGTGCAGAGAGCTGACCGGCTCCTCCTGTCCGAACACCTGTGTGAGAGGCACCCGTGAGAGTCGCTTTGGTCATCTTCACCGTGAGAGACCAGCTGCCTTTATAACTGGTTCAACGGCAGATGGTCAAGCTAACTGGACATAAGACTTGGCCTTACATGTCACACTAATAGCCCAAGTGAGAGAGAGCTCTATTTGGTTTGTACGTGCAATATTTTAAATAATGAAACAAAATTAAAAAGATTTAATTGACTACCTATATTACTTTATTATATCCGTAATCAATAGTAGATGACGTGAATCTCCTCTGGCATCCTTTCTGAATACCCTTGTTCCATAATTCAATAAAGAGTCATCGGTGTATGGTTTTCGAACGGAAAGAGTCACAAAGTCCAGACGACCCAGGGTCAGCCATCCCATTCTTCCTCCTGTCCTCCAATTGTTTTCACTCCCCACCTCTCAACAGGGCCTCACTGAGCCCAGGTGCTGTGCCCCCAATCCCTCTCTCCCCCCTCATCATTCCGTTGGATCTCAAAATATTTTGCAAGAAGACACCTGGGCTATCTGAGTAAGGAATAAGAAATTTGGATGAAAAACCTAGACGTCTTCCCTTCTCCCTCTCTTCTAGATAATCATGTCTTGGGGTCCTTCTCAAGTCAAAGTTGCCATCTCATAATCATAGTCATGTCTGTACCATGATTGATGAGTTCTGGGAGTTTCTGGCACCCCAGCAGGCCCTGGGGAGCCCAAAAATCATACCAGTGGTACCCAGGTGTGACTTTGATGCTCAGAAAAGACTATCTCTCCTCCTCAAGATTCTAGACAAGAGGAAAATACAACTTCGCTTAGCTCTCTGCTCCAGATATTAGACATCCCCTGTGCCAGGAACTGCTGCTCATACGTGAATCCAATTGGGTGACCCACCAGGTCAGGGCAGAGAGAGCATCTCATAATACCAAGCAACCAAACTGAGAATCCCTGATGTCTTCACCAGGATGCAGACATCCAACCGCACTCACTGGGTTATTCCACAGCCTTAACCGGAAACTATCAATCAACTGTCAACAAGTATTTACTGAGCACACATAAACAGACCACAGTTGCAGAGGAAACCGGAAAAGTTGAGAGGGAATTCTAAATACAGTTCTAAGCCATGAAGGGGGGAAACCTAAGTGACATGCATAACCCATATAATCAATACAGGTTCAAGATGAAACAGAAACCCCAAGTAAATGAGCAGAACATGAAACATTCAGTCAAAATTCTCCCCTTTTAAGACACCATGCTGGAGTGGGGAAAATGACAAGTTCTCTCCACTTGTAACGAACCAGTAATTCTCATCTTTTGTGAATCATTATTGAGCACCTACTCTATGTTAGGTCTTGACCTAATGCTAGGAGACATACCAAATAGGAAATTCTCCAGCCTTCTCCTGTCTTATGCCAAGCTGAAAAGGCAACATTTATACACATGAAAATATAGCCAGTGATCTATTGGCAAGAATAATAAGATGCTGTCGTTTGCTAGGCACTTTCGATATCCTTACAACGTTATCAGCCGCTTTCCATCTGCTTCCCGTTCCGTCCTCCATCACACAGCATGCAGCACAGGGTGGCCGCATGATTTGCACTGTGGTTCTTTCAGGGCAGGGATTATTCTTGCTCTTGCATCATATATTCTTTAGATAAAGTCAAGGAACATATCTGGCGCATCTTGGCATTCCATGAAATCCCCAGGAGAAAAATTCCTAGTTCATGGTTCATTGTGAGGATAAAATTAGTTCACATATGCCAGGGTTTGGAAGAGGGCCTGGCTTGCAGTGAGTGTAGGTGAAGCCTTAGCTGAGCTGCCTTCACTCATTAGAGGTCAGCTGGTGGCATGATTCTCAGCCAGCAAGCTGGGGAAGGAGAGGAGACCCCCCCCCCCCCAGAGCTAACTTGTCCAGGCTCACAGCAACAGCAATGCGTAGGCAGGCTGACACTCCCCTGACCTGGAGCCGACTGCCTCTGCGATTTCTCCACCAACTGCCTTGCAGGCCCCGTCGCCCTTTGGCCACCACTTTCCACCTGCTCGCTGGACTTTCACCTACTCTCAGCAGCAGCCTGATTATGCCTGCCCTCTGCTCCCCGGGGCTTCCAACACACAGTGGACCCTGTGCAAGGACAGATACAAGTCTAAAATCCTTCCTGTTCAGGGTGGGAAAGAGACTCCCCTCCCATCATTCTTCTCAGAGCATTCATCCTAGAAAATGCCTCATTGTAAGTGCTTTCTCTTCCCTTTGAAATATAAACATTAGATGAGACAGCTCCCTACCTCCCAGTTCAGTGGGCACCTGGCTCCAAGTTGCAAAACTACCTCCTGTCGTAAAGATGTGAGTTTGTTTTTCCACTGCTCTTTCATAGAGAAGGGGCTTGTGTAACTCGATAAAGTTGTGAGCCATGCCGTGCAGGGCCACCCAAGGTGGATGGGTCATTGCTGATAGTTCTGACAAAACGTGATTCATGGAAGGACGGCAAGCGACCCCAGTATATTTGATGTGAGAACCTCATGAACTGTATCAAAAAAGATATGACACCAAAAGATGAGTCCCACAGGTTTGAAAGTGTCCAATATGCTACTGGGGAAGATCAGAGGAGAGCTACTAACAACCCCAGAAAGAGCGAAGTGGCTGGGCCAAAGCAGATACCACTCTCAGCTGTGGGTGTGTCTGGTGATGGAAGTAAAATCTGATGCTGCAAAAAACAATATTGCATAGGGAACTGGAATGTCAGGTCCACGAATCGAGGTAAACTGGACGTGGTCAAGCAGGAGATGGTAAGAATAAACATCAGCGTCTTATGAATCAGTGACCTAAAATGGACGGGAATGGGTGAATTTAATTCAGATGACCATTATATCTACTACTGTGGGCAAGAACCCCATAGAAGAAACAGGGTAGCCCTCATAATCAACAAAAAGAGTCTGAAATGCAGTACTTGGGTGCAACATCAAAAAAGACCAATGATTTCAGTTCATTTCCAAGGCAAGCCATTCAACGTCACAGTAATCCACGTCTATGCCCCTACCACCAATGCCAAAGAAGCTAAAGTTGATCAGCTCTATGAAGACCTAAAAGACCTCCTAGAACTAACGCCAGAAGAACAGATGTTCTACTCATCGTCGGAGATCGGAATGCAGAAGTAGGAAGTCAAGAGATCCCTGGAGTAACAGGCAAGTTTGGCCTCAGAGAACAAATGAAGCAGGGCGAAGGCTAACTGAATTCTGCCAAGAGCATGCGCTGGGCTTAACAAACATCCTTTCCAACAACACAAGAGATGACTTTACACACAGACATTACCAAATGGCCAATAGTGAAATCAAATTAATTACGTACCTTGTAGCTGCAGATAGAGAAGAGGTATTCAGTCAACAAAAACAAGACATGGAGATGACTATGGCTCAGATCATCAGCTTCTCATAGCAAAATTCAGGCTTAAACTAAAGAAAGTGGGGAAAACCAATAGGCCAGCCAGGTATAACTTAAATCAAATCCCCCATGAATATGCAATGGAGGTAATGAATAGATTTAAGGGATTAGAACTTATAAACAGTGTGTCTGAAGAATTATGGATCAGTTCAGTTCAGTCGCTCAGTCGTGTCCGACTCTCTGTGACCCCATAAATCGCAGCACGCCAGGCCTCCCTGTCCATCGCCAACTCCCGGAGTTCACTCAGACTCATGTCCATCGAGTCCGTGATGCCATCCAGCCATCTCATCCTCGGCCGTCCCCTTCTCCTCCTGCCCCCAATCCCTCCCAGCATCAAAGTCTTTTCCAATGAGTCAATATTGTACAGAAGGCAGAGAACAAAGCCATCTCAAAGAAAAAGAAAAGCAAGAAGGCAAACTGGTTGTCTGAGGAGGCCTTACAAATAGTTAAAGAAAGAAAAGAAGTGAAAAGCAACGGAGAAAAAGAAAGGTATATCCAACTAAACCCAGATTTCCAAAGAACAGCGCGGAGAGACAAGAAGGCCTTCTTCAATGATCAGTGCATAAAACTAGAAGAAAACAACAGAAGGGGAAAGACTGGAGATCTCTTCGGGAAAACTGGAGATATCAAGGGAAGATTTTGCCCAAAGATAGGCACAATAAAGTATGTAAATGGTAGAGACTTCGCAGATGCTGAAGAGAAGAAGAGGTGGGAAGAATACAGGGAACAACTGCAGAGAAAATCCAAATGACCCAGACTGCTACGGCGGCGTGGCCAGCCGCCCAGAGCCTGACGTTCGGAAGAGTGGCTGTCTGGTGGGCCTTCGGAAGCACTGCTGTTAATAAAGCTAGTGGATGTGATGGAATTCCAGTAGAACAATTCAGCACCATAAAAGATGGCGCCCTCAAGGTGCTGCATTCAATATGGGAGCAAATCCGGAAGACCCAGCAGTGGCCACGTGACTGGGAAATGTTGATCCGCACCCCAGCTCCCAAGAGGGGTAGTGCTAAAGCACGTGCTAACCGTCGGACAAGCGCACTCATCTTCCACGCGAGTAAAGTCATGCTTAAAATCTTTCATGCTAGGCTTCAGCGTTATATGAACCAAGAACTCCCAGATGTCCAAGCTGGGTTTAGAAAAGGAAGAGGGACCAGAGATCAAATTGCCAAACTTCACTGGATCATAGAGAAAGCTAGAGAATTCCAGAAAAACATCTGCCTCTGTTTCATGGATTATGCCAAAGCCTTTGACTGTGTGGATCATAGTAAACTGTGGAAAGCTCTTAAAGAGATGGAAGCACCAGACCCTCTTACCTGTCTCCTGAGAAACCTGTATGTGGGCCAAGAAGCAGCAGTTAGGACCCTGAACAACTGATCGGTTCAAGATTGAGAAAGGAGTGTGGCAGTGCTGTCTGCTGGCACCCTGCTTGTTTACCCTGTCTATATACTGAGGTCATCATGAGAAAAGCCAGGCTGGATGAGTTACAAGCCGGAATCAAGACAGGTGGGAGGGACATCAACAATGTCAGGTATGTGGATGAACCCACTCTATTGGTACAAAGTTAAGAGGAACTACAGACCCTCTTGATGAGGGTAAAGGAGGAGAGTGAAAGAGCCAGTTTAAAACTAAATATTAAAAAAAAAAAAAAAACAACAAACCTTAGATCATGGCATCCAGTCCCATTCAGTTCAGGTCAATTCAGTCGCTCAGTTGTGTCTGACTCTTTGCGACCCCATGAATTGCAGCACACCAGGCCTCCCTGTCCATCACCAACTCCCGGACTTCACGCAGACTCACGTCCATCGAGTCTGTGATGCCATCCAGCCATTTCATCCTCTGTCGTCCCCTTCTCCTCCTGCCCTCAATCCCTCCCAGCATCAGAGTCTTTTCCAATGAGTCAACTCTTCGCATGAGGTGGTCAAAGTACTGGAGTTTCAGCTTTAGCATCAGTCCTTCCAATGAACACCCAGGACTGATCTCCTTCGGAATGGACTGGTTGGATCTCCTTGTAGTCCAAGGGACTCTCAAGAGTCTTCTCCAACACCACAGTTCAAAAGCATCAATTCTTCAGCACTCAGCTTTCTTCACAGTCCAACTCTCACATCCATACATGACCACTGGAAAACCATAGCCTTGACTAGACGAACCTTTGTTGGCAAAGTCATGTCTCTGCTTTTGCATATTCTATCTAGGTTGGTCATAATGTTCCTTCCAAGGAGTAAGCGTCTTTTAATTTCATGGCTGCAATCACCATCTGCAGTGATTTTGGAGCCCCCCAAAATAAAGTCTGACACGGTTTCCACTGTTTCACCATCTATTTCCCATGAAGTGATGGGACCAGATGCCATGATCTTCGTTTTCTGAATGTTGAGTTTTAAGCCAACTTTTTCACTCTCCTCTTTCACTTTCACCAAGAGGCTTTTGAGTTCCTCTTCACTTTCTGCCATAAGGGTGGTGTCATCTGCATATCTGAGGTTATTGATATTTCTCCTGGCAATCTTGATTCCAGCTTGTGCTTCTTCCAGCCCAGCATTTCTCATGATGTACTCTGCATAGAAGTTAAATAAGCAGGGTGACAATATACAGCCTTGAAGTACTCCTTCTCCTATTTGGAACCAGTCTGTTGTTCCATGTCCAGTTCTAACTGTTGCTTCCTGGCCTGCATACTTCATGACAAATAGAGTGTGAAAAGGTGGAGCGAGTGACAGATTTTCTCTTTTGGGGCTCTAAAATCACTGCAGATGGTGACTGCAGCCATGAAATCAGAAGACATTTGTTTCTTGGCAGGAAAGCTATGACAAACTTAGACAGTATGCTGAAAAGCAGAGACGTTACTTTGCCAACAAAGGTCCATATTGTCAAGGCTATGGTTTTCCTAGTGATCTCCTGTGGTTGTGAGAGCTGGACCGCAAAGAAGGTGGAGCACCAAACCATCGATGCCTTTGAACTGCAGTGCTGGAGAAGACTTCTGAGAGTTTCTTGGACAGCAAGGAGATCAAACCAGTCAATCTTAAGGGAAATCAACCCTGAATACTCATTGGAAGGATGATGCTGAAGTTGAAACTCCAGTATTTTGGTCATCTGATGGAAAGAAATGACTCATTGGAAAATTCCCTGATGCTAGCAAAGATTGAGGATAGAAGGAGAAGAGGGCATCAGAGGATGAGACAGCTGGATGGCATCCCTGCTGCCATGGACATGAACTTGGGCAAACTTGGAGATGGTGAGAGACGGAGAGGCAGTCCATGGGGTCTCAGAAGAGTTGGACATGCCTGGGCAACTAAACAATAGCAGGGCCAAGTGGCCAACACAAGTGGTCCCCCAGTTACCAAGTAAAGCTGGGATGAACTCTGTGACCAGGATGCAATCCAGTCTGTCCACATGAGGTCTGATTACTGTTTATCACGACAACATACATGGGACTGGTTATATTTGCTTGTCTACAGGAAAAGGGCAAGGTTGCTTCTTGTTTTTGCAGCCCCTTAGTAGATTTCCTGTGATACCCACAACATTCTGGTGTGATGCTTATTCAGTAGTAAAAGTGTTTGCTTTCCCAGCTACTTTGTGGAGAGGATTTGTGGGGCTGGGAGATGACTGCGGCCCCAGCAGTGCCCTGTAACTGAAAGGTTGTTGCTGAACCCACGAAAGATGCTGGGATTCTTGGCCTCCAGAGGAGAAGAATTCAACCTGGGGCCACAGACGAGGCTTGATCACTCAGAGCTTTTGTGCAATAGAGTTTTATTAAAGTATAAAAGGGATAGAGAAAGCTTCTGACATAGATATCAGAAGGGGGCAGAAAGAGTGCCCCCTTGCTAGCATTAGCAATGGAGCTATATACTCTCAAACTAGTTATCACAGTGAATCAAAATAATGTCGGGAGGTTGTAAAGACCTCACCAGACCTACTCCCATAATTTACATTTTGAGATAACAGAATTAGCCAGAAGGTTTTTTGACTGTCCTCAAGCAGGACACATTATTGTCATATGACCCTAAGGAACGGAGAGGGGAGAAGACTTTGTCCTTTCTTCCTCCTTGAGAATTCCAGAGCCTTCTCCCCTGGGGACCCCTGGACTTGCTACCAACCTGCCCAGGAAATGGCTCTCCCATAACTCTGTCTGATGTTTGCGTGGCTCCTTCCACGGGCCTCCTGACCAGGCTTCCTGCTTTCCCTGCTGCCCCTGCCATCTATTATTTATGCGGCTTTCAGTGGAAATCAAATCACATCATATCCCTTCCCAGAGTTAAAGTCCCCAAAAGGCAGCATTCCCATGAGCCAGCTGCTGCCTGTCTCTAAGCCTCACCCTGAGCCCATCCCTGTCCTCTGGACTCCAGCCATGCTTTCTCTGTCCCCTGAACACAGAATCTCAGTGTTGCCCATCTCCCCGCCCCTCTGTGCCCCTCCCCACCCCACCACAGCAAGGTTTCTTTGTGGATCTGAAGCAGGGGGTCCTAACTACTCAAATCTCAGTTTCTTTGTTTATGAGGGTGTGCTTTGCTGGGCAGTGTACCTGGAGCAAGCTATTTTTGGAGCACCTCAGGGCCAGGCTGTTAACTTAGACCTGGAGTACTTTCAGAGTTTGCATACTGGTATTTAACTCTTGTTCTGTTACTACGGAGAGATTTAAGATTACTTTTTCCAATTCTTAACCTCTGAAGTTTGGGAGCAAGATCTTCAGTGCTGAAAAGAACTCGGAGTTGTGATACACAAGTAGGTTCTCTATAATTTCTTAACTGGCACAATTATATGGCACCAACATCATGAACGAAGAAGCCCAGGTTTGTAGCTTGGTTGGCATTTGGGGTGAAGGATTTGGTGACAGAAGAAGCCAAGTGCCCAAGTCTACTCTGTCCAGGCCACTGAGATGGGAATGCTTTAAGTAGTTTCCACATAAAATTTTTAAAAAGCGTGGTTTGCCGACAAGCTTAGAGTGGAGTCTGTGATTTCCAGGGTCTGGAGCATTCTGTGGCCACTATCGTTGGCGTCCCGAGACCTCCATTTCCCACGTGCTTCTGCCAATGTTTGAGAGCAAAACATACTTGCAAAATAGCTGGTGCCGGAGGCCCGTCATTGGGTTTCGGTAGATGTACAGTTTGGTTCTTCCACTTAACCAAGTAAGTCCAGATTTTTGATCCACCCATATATAGTCTGGGGATTGGTCAGCTTAACTATGCGGGGTAGGTACAGTTCCTCCAAGTTGTACAAGGATGGTTTATGAGCCATTCAGAACATGCGATTTGGCAGACATTGGCACCAAAAAGGGTGGTGCTGGGGTTGCTCACATTTTTATTGAGAGGTTTGAGGATGCCCCCCCGGGCTCAAACTGCAGGGTGTGACTGCAACATTGTCCTGGAATGTCACACTAGGAAGGTCCAGTATCTCGTTCGTTTCGGTGAAGAGGGAAAGTTTCTATTGTCCTTATCTGAGTAAGTGAGAGACAGGGCTTCTGCGGAGTTTTCTGGGGTCCAAGTGGCACTCCAGAGAGAAGACAAAACATGCCACTGGGCCATTCCTGGAGTGAATTTTCTTCTGAAGGCCCTGCTGTACACCCAGTCTCCTGGTCTAAAGGGATGGAAGCCTTGGCAGTCGGTGGAAGGCACACCCTGTCCACCTGCTGGCAATGTTAGGCTTCAGCGACACTTGTTCATTCTTATATCTAGTGAGTCATCGCATCAGTTGCTCACTTAAGTCTCAATAATGTTCATTTAATCCAGGAGTGGCAGGTTTACAGATGCCAGTAGGCATTGGTTGTCCAAATACTAATTCAGAAGACATCAATTCATGTTCCCTATTTGGAGTATTACAGATCACAGAAAACTAACCAAGCTAATCAAAGGGATCACAACCTTGTCTAGCTCACTGAAACTACGAGCTACGACAGGTCCAGCCACGCAAGACAGACAGGTTATGGTGGACAGTTCTGATGATACGAGCTCCACCGGAGAAGGGAATGGCAGACCACTTCAGTATTCTTGCCTTGAGAACCCCACAAACACTATGAAAAGGCAAAAAGATAGGACACAGAAAGATAGATATGAGCTACCCACATACACACACACAGAGATAGGGCATGGGCAAACCTCCCCAGGCCGGCAGGTGCACAGCAGGCGCCGGAGAAGAGCGGGGTACAGCCCCGGGGGCAACGAGGAGGCCGCGCCGGGAGGAAGCGGCGCTCAGCTGCGGTGTGTCTGGTGGTGAGAGGAAAGTCCGATGCCGTAAAGAACAGCACCGCATAGGAACCTGGAATGTCAGGTCCACGAACCAAGGCAAATTGGAAGTGATCAAACAGGAGATGCCAAGAGTGAACACCACCATTTTAGGAATCAGCGAACTAAGATGGACCTGAATGGGTGAATTTAATCCAGGTGAACATTATATCTGCTACTGTGGATAAGAATCCCTTAGAAGAAATGGAGTAGCCCTCGTAGTCAACAAAAGGGTCCAAATGCAGTACTTGGGTGCAATCTCAAAAACAACAGAATGATCTCTGTTCATTTTCACGACAAACCATTCAGTATCGCAGTAATCCAAGTCCACGCACCAAACACTAACGCTGAAGGAGCTGAGGCTGACTGCTTCAATAAAGGCCTACAGGAATTTCTAGAACTAAACCAAAAAAAAAAAAAAAAAGGAAAAAAAAGATGTCTTTTTCATTATAGGGAACTGGAGTGCAAAACTAGGAAGCCGAGAGATACCTGGAGTAACAGGCGAGCTTGGCCTTGGAGTACAAAATGAAGCAGAGAAAAAGTTAACAGAGTTCTGTCAAGAGAACACACTGGTCACAGCCAACATCCTCCTCCAACAACACAAGAGATGACTCTACACATGGACATAACCAGATGGCCAATGCCAGAATCAGATTGCTTATATTCCTTGCAGCCAAAGATGGAGAGGCTCTATAGATTCAGCAAAAATGAGAGAGGGAGCTGACTGTGGCTCAGATCATGAACTCTTTTTTGCCAAACTCAGACTTAAATTGAAGAAAATAGGGGAAAGCCTGAGGCCATTTAGGTATGAGCTAAATCAATTCACTTACAATTATATAGTGGCAGTGAGAAATAGATTCAAGAGATTAGATCTGATAGAGTGCCTGAGGAACTATGGACGGAGATTTGTGACATTGCACAGGAGGTCTTAATCAAACCATCCCCAAGAAAAAGAAATGCAAAAATGCAAAATGGTTGCCTGAGGAGGCCTTACAGACAGCTGAGAAAGAGGAGAAAGTAAACGCAAAAGAGAAAAGGAAAGATATGCCCATCTGAATTCAGAGTTTCAAAAGAATAGCGAGGAGGGATAAGAAAGCCTTCCTAAGTGATCAGTGCAAAGAAACAGAGATTAAAAATAGAATAGGAAAGACTAGAGATCTCTTCAAGAAATTTAGAGATACCAAGGGAACATTTTGTGCAAAGATGGGCTCAATAAAGGAGAAAAACAGTATGGACCTAACAGATACAGAAGATATTAAGGAGAGGTGGTGAGAATACACAGAAGAACTGTATAAAAAACATCTTAATGACCTAGATAACCACGATGGTGTGATCACTCACCTAGAGCCAGACATCTTGGAGTGAAAAGCCAAGAAGGACCACTATGAACAAAGCTAGTGGAAGTGATGGAATTCCAGCTGAGCTGTTTCAAATCCTAGAAGACGATGCTGTGAAAGTGCTGCACTTAAGACGCAAGCAAATTTGGAAAGTTCAACAGTGGCCACAAGGACTGGAAAAGGTCAGTTTTCATTCCAATCCCAAAGAAAAGCAATGGCAAAGAATGTTCAAACTACTGCACAATTGCACTCATCTCACACACTAGTAAAGTAATGCTCAAAATTCTCCAAGCCAGGCTTCAACAGTCCCTGAACCGTGAACTTCCAGATGTTCAAGCTGGATTTAGAGAAGGCAGAGGAACCAGAGATCAAATTGCCAACATCCTTTGGATCATTGAAAAAGCAAGAGAGTTCCAGAAAAACATCTACTTCTGCTTCATTGACTATGCCAAAGCCTTTGACTGTGTGGATCACAACAAACTTTGGAAAATTCTTAAAGAGATGGGAATACCAGATGACATGACCTGCCTCCTGAGAAATCTGTATGCTGGTCAAGAAGCAACAGTTAGAACTGGACATGGACTGGTTCCAAACTGGGAAAGGGGTACAGCAAGGCAGTATATTGTCACCTTGTTTATTTAACTTCTATGCAGAGCACATCATGTGAAATGTTGGGCTGGAGGAAGCACAAGCTGGAGTCAAGATTGCCGGGAGAAATATCAGTCACCTCAGATACACAGATGACACCACCCTTATGGCAGAAAGTGAAGAGGAAGTAAAGACCCTCTTGGTGAAGGTGAAAAAAGAAAGTGAAAAAGCTGGCTTAAAACTCAAGATTAGAAAAACTAAGATCTTGGCATCTGGTCTCATCACTTTATGGCAAATAGATGGGGAAACAATGGAAACAGTGGCAGAATTTATTTCCTTGGGTTTCAATAACTCTGCAGATTGTGACTGCAGCCATGAAATTAAAAGATGCTTACTCCTTGGAAGAAAAGCTATGACAAGTCTAGACAGCAGATTAAAAAGCAGACATTAATTTGCCGACAAATGTCTGTATGGCCAAAGCTATGGTTTTTCCAGTAGTCATGTACAGATGTGAGAGTTGTACAAGAATTCCTGCTTTGAACTATGGTTCTGGAGAAGACTGTTAGAATCCCTTGGACTGCAAGGAGATCAAACCAGTCAATCCTAAAGGAAATCAACTCTGAATTTCATTGGAAGGACTGATGCTGAAGCTGAAACTCCAATACTTTGGCCACCTGATGTGAAGAGCTGACTCATTGGAGAAAGCCCTGATGCTGGGGAAGATTGAAGGCACAAGGAGAAGGGGCAGCAGAGGATGAGATGATTAGATAGTATCACCAACTCAGTGGACATGAGCTTGAGCAAACTCCAGGAGAGATTGAAGGACAGAAGAGTCTGGCACGCTGCAGTCTATAGTGTTGCGAAGAGTCAGACAAATTCAGCAACTGAGCAGCAACATAGATGAGGAAGTTTGTCAAAATTAGGTAAGTCGAGAGCTGGGGGTGTGGATAAAGCTTATTTTAAGGCTTCAAAGGAGGTCCATGTCTCTGGAGGTCAGGAAATGGGCTCTGGGGTGGTCTCTGGGAGGCATCCATGCAGAGGCTTAGCAGAGGCTTAGCACAGGCTGCAAAATTAGAATTCCACTGGCAGCAGTAGCCACTGCTGATGGCTACTAATGTTTACAAATTCTGAATCACTACACTGTACACTTGTAACATATAATATTGTACATCAACTCAACTTCAGTTTAAAAAAAAAGGAGAGGGGAGTCTATATGGCTTCAATTCCTGGCTTTGCATCCCTGGAGAGGAGGGTTGGAAATGCTCTCTTCTTTTTTTCAAGCAGCGTGAATATGTTCTGCACTCAGTAACAATCCTACTTCATTTGCTTGTGAAGCCCGCAGTCTAACTGGGATAATTTTTTTAATTTTAAAGAACTCATCTCTTCAGAGACATTTAAGTCAAGATGAGTTTCTAGTAAGAAAAGTAGAAGATTTGAGATTTGGTCTGAGAGCAAGGATGAAAAAATGCTTTTCTCATTACGATGTACAGTGGCATTAAATGTACATAACAAATCTGTGCTGGAAAGATTTGCTGGTGAGCAGTTAGAAAGTAAAACAGTGGGTGCTCAGAGGACCTTACGTTGTGGGGAAGAGCTGAGGTGTGCGCAGGGACACAGCCCAGAGGCTCGGACAGCTTGGATTGTATCAGAAGTGACAGGTGGAGAGAGATCCTCTGAGCAGAAAGAAAGTCACACCAGTGTCAGCTGCGCTATCCAGGCCCCAGGCCTCCATCTTAAATGGCAGGCTCTGGGGTTTGACTGAGGATTTGCTCACACCCTCACTTTAGAGAAAACTGTCCCTCAGGTGGAGAAAATGAAGATTCTGGGGGTGCTGAGGCCTAGGAGGGCTTTTCTTTAAACTTCCCTTTCTTGTAAGTTCAGTGCCATTTCTCTCTCGAGGTTCTGCCTTCTTGAATACCGGCCGTTGTCTGCAGGTACGCGGGGAGGGCACTGCCTGACCTTTAAATTATCCTCAGAGCCTTACTTCTTTTTCCTGAGGGTTCAAGTTGCGAAGCAGGAAAGTGTGTGTGCGCGCTCAGTCCTGCCTGACTCTGCTTCCCCAAGGGCCGTGTGCAGCCTGCCAGCCTGCTCTGTCCATGGGATTTTCCCGAGCAAGAATGCCGGAGTGGGTTTCCATTTCCTTCTCCAGGAGATCTTCCCAACCCCGGGGCCGAGCCTGCAACTCCTGCATTGGCGGGAGGACTCTTAAGCGTGAGGGCCGCCTGGGAAGCCACCTGGAAGCAAAGCAAGAATGGCCGCTTTCGACTCCTTTTCCCTCCTGCTTTCCTATAAGCTGTTTTCAGAGAATCACGTGGCAGCCTCCACTATCACGTTTAATGGCTGTCCTGATTAACTAACCATGCTATTTTCAATTTGTGTTTTTTTTTTTTTTTTTTAATTATCAAGGAGACAATTTCCTACTAAGTAGAAATTAGGAGACTAATTTCTGAAGCCTCTGCTAGGGCTTCCAGATTTAAATGCAGTGAGACTTTGAAAGGTTTGTACAAAAGGTTCAACAAATAAAATTTTTAAAAGTTCAACAAAGGCTTTTGGATGTTCTCTTTTCAGAGTGCACAGTTTCAATCTCCGACCAATTAACTTCAGGAGGAAGTGCCTCTGAAATTGCACCTACTAAGCTATGGTTTTTCTAGTAGCCACATATGGATGTGAGGGCTGGACCATAAATAAAGCTGAGCACCGGAGAACTGATGCTTTTGAACTGTGGTGTTGGAGAAGACTCTTGAGAGTCCCTTGGACTGCAAGGAGATCAAACGAGTCAATCCTGAAGGAATTCAGTCCTGAATATTCATTGCAGGACTGATGCTGAAGCTGAAACTCCAATACTTGGGCCACCTGATGTGAAGAACTGACTCATTGGAAAAGACCCTGATGCTGGGAAAGATTGAAGGCAGGAGGAGAAGGGGACGACAGAGGATGAGATGGTAGGATGTCACCACTGACGAGATGGACCTGAGTTTGAGTAAGCTCCGTGAGTTGGTGATGGACAGGGAAGCCTGGTGTGCTGCAGTCCATGGGATCGCAAAGAGTCAGACATGGCTGAGCCACTGAACTGAACTGAAACCTTGAATATTAGCTTGCAGTAAAGCCATCGCTGGACTTCCCTGGTGGTTCAGAAGGTAAAGAATCTGCCTGCAATTCAGGAGACCCAGATTCAACACCTGGGTCAGGAAGATCTCTGGAGATGGGAAATGGCTACCCTTTCCAATATTCTTGCCTAGAGAATCCCATGGACAGAGGATCCTGATGGGCTATAGTCCACTGGGTCACAAAAGAGTCGGACACGACTATGCGACTAACGCTAGCTAAAGTCACCTTCCGGTCATCAACAAAGGGCCTGGAAGAGGGTGTGGCCGTCTGTCGCCTCTGGGGGGTGCAGGGCTTCTCCAGGGGCTGCCTAACCTGTCTGGTAACTACAGGCTGTGTGCTCAGCCCCTCAGTTCTGTCCAGCTCTTCACGACCCCGTGAACTGTGCCTTCCCTGGCTCCTCTGTCCATGTAATTCTCCAGGCAAGAATACTGGAATGGAGTGCCCCTTCCTACTCCAGGGATCTTCCTGACCCAGGGATTGAACTTGTCTCTTGGGTCTCCTGCACTGACAGGAAGATTCTTTACCACTAGCACCATCAAGCTACGGTACAGCTGTGGGCAGAAAGAATCCCTGCTAGTAGCCAGTCAAGGGGTCTATGAGTGGGGTTAAGAATAGCAATTAATCTTTCCAACTCCTCTGTGAATTTTGTTGGATCTTCTAAGTGGCGGTAAGAGCATTTTAGATTTTCACAGTCAGCTGCTATCCAGGGGACTGTAGTTCTCTGGCCTGGGGAGCATTTCGGGGCCTGAGCACAGAGCCTCGGAGAGTGGGAGGAATCACAGGGACAGCAAAAGGCGCTGCCCCGCCCTCCTTGGTTACTTCTGCGAAGCTCACGGCTGGCTTCAGCATCGACACAGGTAGCCTCTGAGGCCCTGGCTACAGGCCAGGCCCGAGTGCCCTCTGCAAGTCTTCTTGAGGAGAGGAGGGTGAAACCAGCAGCAAGACGTCTTCTGTAGAAGCTGGGGTCTTAGGATCTGAGGGAACTGTTTGAGGGTTTTCCAGTGGGGGTTAAACCAGGGACCCAGAGATCCAGAAGGCCTTCTGGGGAGCCAGGGAGTTAGGGACATAGGGGAGTACAGGGCGGAGGAAACGGGGGATTTTAAAATTTTTATTTTTTTTAAATTGAAGTACAATTGCTTTACAGAATTTTGCTGTTCTCTGTTGAAAGGGGGATTTACATCAGATTTAGTTTTTAATTTTCTTCTAAGTCTGACTGTGTTCTTTCATTTTATTAAGGGATTCCCTAAGCCTAGGTATTATAGCCCTTCTTTGGGTTTTCTTTTCAATTTGATCCTCCCAAAATACCAGTAAGGCAGCTGCTTGCTACTGCTACTGTTGCTAAGTCGCTTCAGTCGTGTCCGACTCTGTGCGACCCCATGGACTGTAGCCTACCAGGCTCCTCCATCCATGGGATTTTCCAGGCAAGAGTACTGGAATGGGGTGCCATTGCCTTAGTGTTGATGAAAACTTAGTTGGTCAATGTAAGAGAGGAATGGAAAATTTTCATTTGAGCCAAATTTGAGGCTTATTAACTGGGAAGAACATTTCAGAAAGCCCTGAGAACTGGTCTACCCATTATCACAGTTATGTTAGTGTTTTGAGGCAGAAGGCTGGACATCAAATGACATATTACTGACAGTTTACACAATCCAGATCTAAAGGTCATTGTGGCCCCTTAGAAGATCAAGAAGGAATGTGATCTTTAAGGAGTTGTCTTCTTGATGCTGGGAGAATGTTGCTCCTTATGGTTGAGTGGGTGTTTCTGCCACAGGAGAGGTTTGGTGAATGCCTAATGCAGATACGCACGCGCAGTATGGAGAGAGGAGGCCAAAGTGTACAGATTTTTTTATGTTTAAAATTTCTTGTCTTGCCATAAAATATGAATCTTTATTTCACATTAACCCTGAAATTTTTTCCAGTTTCTTTTCCAATTCAAAAGATCTGTCTTCTGGCCACTGATGAGTAAGAGCTCCATTAGAGTATTCCAATAGCAACGCAATCTGAAACTTAGCCAGACCCTATGGGGCTCCTGGGATAGAAGCCTTTCTGTGTCCCCTGTTACTTGTTTGTAGGGGACAGACTCCAGCTTCCATGATCTTTCCTGAGTTCCAAAGGGCAGATTGGAACGGTTGCTAATCAGGGAAGGGAAGGGATGCAGAAACGAGGGAGGGACAATAAGAAACAATGCTGCAGCCTCGAGGCAGAGTCCTGGTTCCACCTCAAGGGATATCAGTTCAGTTCAGTTCAGTTCAGTCGCTCAGTCGTGTCCCACTCTTTGCGACCCCATGAATAGCAGCATGCCAGGCCTCCCTGTCCATCACCAACTCCCGGAGTTCACTCAGACTCACGTCCATCGAGTCCGTGATGCCATCCAGCCATCTCATCCTCGTTCGTCCCCTTCTCCTTCTGCCCCCAATCTCTCCCAGCATCAGAGTCTTTTCCAATGAGTCAACTTTTCACATGAGGTGGCCAAATTACTGGAGCTTCAGCTTCAGCATCATTCCTTCCAAAGAACACCCAGGACTGATCTCCTTCAGAATGGACCGGTTGGATCTCCTTGCAGTCCAAGGGACTCTCAAGAGTCTTCTCCAACACCACAGTTCAAAAGCATCAATTCTTCGGCGCTCAGCCTTCTTCACAGTCCAACTCTCACATCCATACATGACCACAGGAAAAACCATAGCCTTGACTAGACGGACCGCAGTTGGCAAAGTAATGTCTCTGCTTTTGAATATACTATCTAAGTTGGTCATAACTTTTCTTCCAAGGAGTAAGCATCTTTTAATTTCATGGCTGCAATCACCATCTGCAGTGATTTTGGAGGCCCCCCCCCAAAAAAAAAGTCTGACACTGATTCCACTGTTTCCCCATCTATTTCCCATGAAGTGATGGGACCAGAGGCCATGATCTTCGTTTACTGAATGTTGAGCTTTAAGCCAACTTTTTCGCTCTCCTCTTTCACTTTCACCAAGAGGCTTCACTTTCTGCCATAAGGGTGGTGTCATCTGCATATCTGAGGTTACTGATATTTCTCCCGGCAATCTTGATTCCAGCTTGTGCTTCTTCCAGCCCAGCACTTCTCATGATGTACTCTGCATAGAAGTTAAATAAGCAGGGTGACAATATACAGCCTTGACGTAAGTTAAATAAGCAGGGTGACAATATACAGCCTTGACGTACTCCTTTTCCTATTTGGAACCAGTCTGTTGTTCCATGTCCAGTTCTAACTGTTGCTTCCTGATCTGCATACATATTTCTCAAGAGGCAGGTTAGGTGGTCTGGTATTCCCATCTCTTTCAGAATTTCCCACAGTTGATTGTGATCCACACAGTCAAAGGCTTTGGCATAGTCAATAAAGCAGAAATAGATGTTTTTATGGACCTCTCTTGCTTTTTCCATGATCCAGCAGATGTTGGCAATTTGACCTCTGCTTCCTTGTGTATCAAGGGATATACACAAGGCATATTCCTCAAGGGAAACACTTTTGGGCTGTTTATAGAACTAAAACCCCCAGAGAATGGAAGATGAACCAATCCTCATTCCAGAGAGAAGGTCACAGTTTGATAATCATGAGAACAAGAGAAGTTTATCTGGAGACCACCTAGACCAGATTAAAGGAGTATGGGCTCTGAGCATACTGTAGTATTATCATCAGCAATCCCTCTCTTGAACCATTGCTATAAAACTCCTTGACCAAACCTCCCAGGTCAGGAAACAGTTTTTGAGGGTCACAAGCCTGCTGTGCCCTGCTTTGACTGGCAAAACAATAAAGCTACCCTTTCCTGCTTCAGCTAAAACTCTGTCTCTGAGATTTGATTCAGCACCACTGCACAGAGCTTGAGCTTTCAGGATCAATTTCAATAAGCCTATTTATGAAAATAACCAGAGGTCATTTTCTAGGTTTAGAATAAATCTTTGCCACTGATGTAAGAAGCATCCCTGGTGAGGGGGCAGAGGTAGACCCTATGATTCAAAAAGGTATACTCCCAGAAATAGTCTAACAAAGTAAAGACCTCCATTGCATAGGTGGTAAGGCTGGTATAGTGAAAACAGTACCCCTGGTCTCCAGCAGAAATGTGGGGTAAAGAAAGCGTTATCCCTCAGTCATGTCCTACTCTTTGTGACCCCATTGTCTGTCCATGGAATTCTTTAGGCGAGAATACTGAAGTGGATTGCCTTTCTCTTCTCCAAGGGATCTTCCTGACCCAGGGATCAAACAGGCCTCGTGCATTGCAGGCAGATTCTTTATCATCTGAGCTTCCAGGAAAGCCCCAAATGTGGGGTACCTCTGCCTACAAAGCTGCTAATTTATGGCCCTGGGCAGGTTCTCCTGGAATGGGGCATTTCTAGCCGTAACAGGCAGCGAATGTTGAGACAACAAACATACAAGGACCAGCGGTGGGAGCTGGAATGGCTGGACACAGAGACTGCTGCTTGTGACTCTGTCTCAGAACCCCAGTCTACTCAACTGGCCGTGAAAGGCACCCCCTCTAAATGCACCTTCTAAATGGCAGAGACCAGAGAGAGTTAGCCAGATCCTCACTGGCTAAGCAGTCAAACTCTTCGGGACTTAGAACAGGACAGAAGGGAAAATTTCACCCAGTTTTTTTTTACATGCACTTGAACAGCTTTGCCTAGGTCTTGGGTTTCTTGGAATCAAGATAATGCCTGAGGGGTTGGGGGCTGAGTAACCAAAATTTTTCTCTTCAAGAAAATTAGAGATAACAAGGGAACATTTCGTACAAAGGTGGGCTCGATAAAGGACAGAAACAGTATGAGCCTAACAGAAGCAGAAGAGATTAAGAAGCGGTGGCAAGAACACACAGAAGAGCTATATAAAAATATATTAATAACTCAGATAACCACAATGGTGTAATCACTCACCTAGAGCCAGATATCCTGAAGTTCAAGGTCAAGTGGGCCCTAGGAAGCATCACTTCGAACAAAGCTAGTGGAGATGATGGAATTCCAGCTGAGCTGTTCCAAATCCTAAAAGATGATGCTGCAAAAGTGCTGCACTCAATACGCCAGAAAATTTGGACAACTCCGCAGTGGCCACAGGACTGGAAAAGGTCAGTTTTCATTCCAATCCCAAAGAAAGGCAATGCCAAAGAATGTTCAAAGTACTGCACAATTGCACTCATCTCACACGCTAGCAAAGTAATGCTCAAAATTCTCCAAGCCAGGCTTCAGCAAAATGTGAACCATGAACTTCCAGTTGTTCAATCTGGATTTAGAGAAGGCAGAGGAACCAGAGATCAAATTGCCAACATCATAGAAAGGAAGAGAATTCCAGAAAAATATCTACTTCTGCTTTAATGACTATGTTAAAGCCTTTGACTGTACCACAACAAACTGTGGAAAATTCTGAAAGAGATGGGAATACCAGACCACCTGATCTGTCTCCTGAGAAATCTGTATGCAGGTCAAGAAGCAACAGTTAGAACAAGACATGGAACAATGGACTGGCTCCAAACTGGGAAAGGAGTTCTTCAAGGCTATATATTGTCACCCTGCTTATATTACTTCTATGCAGAGTACATCATGTGAAATGCCAGGCTGGATGAAGCACAAGTTGGAGCCAAGTTTGCTGGGAGAAATATCAATAACCTCAGATATGCAGATGATGCCACTCTAATGGCAGAAAGCAAAGAAGAACTAAAGAGCCTCTTCATGAAAGTGAAAGAGGAGGATGAGAAAGCTAGCTTAAAACTCAACATCCAGAAAATGATGATCCTGGCATCTGGTCCCATTGTTTCATGGCAAAAAAAAAGGGGGGGGGGGACAATGGAAACAGTGAGACTTTATTTTCTTGGGCTCAAAAATCACTGCAGATGGTGACTGCAGCCGTGAAATTAAAAGACGCTTCCTCCTTGGAAGAAAAGCTATGACAAATCTAGACAGCACATTAAAAACAGACATTACTTTGCTGACAAACTTCCATCTAGTCAAAGCTATGGTTTTTCCAGTAGTAATGTATGGATGTGAGAGTTGGACTATAAAGAAAGCTGAGCATTGAAGAATGATGCTTTTGAACTGTGGTGTTGGAGAAGACTCTTAAGAGTCCCTTGGACTGCAAGAAGATCAAACCAGTCAATCTTAAAGGAAATTAGTCCTGAATATTCACTGGAAGGACTGATGCTGAAGCTGAAGCTCCAATAATTTGGCCACCTGATGTGAAGAACTGACTTATTTGAAAAGACCCTGATGCTTGGAAAGATAGAATGCAGGAGGAGAAGGGGACAACCGAGGATGAAATGGTTGGATGACATCACCAACTCAGTGGACATGAGTTTGAGCAAGTTCTAAGGGTTGGTGATGGACAGGGAAGCCTGGCCTGCTACAGTCCGTGGGGTCACGAAGAGTCAGACGTGAATGAGGAACTGAACTGAACTGATCATGTAATATGCCTGGCTGGATGAGTCACAAGCTGGACTTGAGATTGCTGGGAGAAATATCAACGACTTCAGATACAAAGATGATAGCTCTCTAATGGCAGGAAGTGAAGAGGAGTTAAAGAGCCTCTTGATGAGAGTGCAAATACTGGTTTAAAACTCAACATTCACAAAAAGTAAGATCATGGCATCCGGTCCCATCACTTTATGGCAAATAGAAGGAGAAAAAGTGGAAGCAGTGACAGGTTTTCCTTTCTCGGGCTCCAAAATCACTACAGACAGTGACTAGCCATGAAATTAAAAGACACTTGCTCCTTGGAAGGAAAGTTATGACGAATCTACACAGCATAATAAAAAGCAGAGACATCACTTTGCTGACAAAGGTCCTTATAATGAAAGCTATGGTTTCTCCAGTAGTCATGTACAGATGTGAGACTTGGACCATAAAGAAGGCTGAGCAGTGAAGAATTGATGCTTTCTAATTGTGGTGCTGGAGAAGACTCTTGAAAGTCCCTTGGATGGCAAAGAGATCAAACCAGTCACTCTTAAAGGAAATCAATCTTAAATATTCATTGGAAGGACTGATGCTGAAGCTCCAATACTTTGGTCCCCTGATGCAAGAGCCAACTCATTGGAAAAGACCCTGGAGCTGGGAAAGACTGAAGGCAACAGGAGAAGGGGGTGGCAGAGGATGAGATAGTTAGATAGCATCATGGAGTCAGTGGACATGAATTTGAAAAAACTCCTGGAGATAGTGAAGGACAGCAGAGCCTGGCATGCTGCGGTCCAGAGTCGCAAAGAGATGGGCATGACTTAGTGACTGAGCGACGCCACCAACGATGCTTAGGAGCGGAAGTGCTGGGCTATACAGCGCGTGTTGAGAAGTAAAACTCACATTTCATGGCAAGAGAAGCAAAATTTAATCCTAAAACTCTTCTCTGCCCTTTGACCTCCTCTCCCCATTCTGTGCCTGTCTGTTGTTGTTCAATCATTAAGCCATTTCTGACTCTTTGTGACCCCACGGACTGCAGCCCACCAGGCTCCTCTGTCCACGGGCTTTGTCAGCACTAGGCATTGACCAAACCTCCCTCCATGGGCAGAAATCCCTGCTCAACCGTAAGGAGCAACATTCTCCCAGTCTCAACAGCTCCTTAAAGATGGTCATCCTTTCTTGGTTTCTTAAGGAGCCACTTAGATCTTCCTTGTGTAAACTGTCAATGTGCCATCTGATGTCCAGCCCCCTGTCTCAGAAAACCTAGATAACTATGCCTGGACAGCTAGTGGGCAGAGCAGCTCTCAAGGCTTTTGAAGATGTTCTCTGTCTATAAGCCTCAAATTCGGCTCGAGTATAATTTTTCATTTCTTTTTTAAATTGACTGATTAGTTTTTTGTTGACTCTGTTTAATCATTTGAGGAACTGCCAGACTGTTTTACAAAGTGACTGTATCGTTTTAAATTCCTACCTGCTTGCACATTTTCAATTACTTAAATTAAATAGGAAATTATATTCATAATCAGTCATAGTAACTGAACTTATTACTGTGATAGCTCATACCATAGTACTCTGATGAAAAAATAAGTCCTATCAAAGAATAAATGATTATTATGTTACTTTATGTCCTTACAGCTATGACTGACAGTCAGTGTCTTTTAAATTATCTTCTCATAGGAACCTAAGCTGATACATTCCCTTTGAAAGTTGGATCATAAAGATTTCTATAAGAATCTATGAGTGTTTTCTCATTATCAGAGAAATGCCAATCAAAACCACAATGAGGTACCATTTCACACCAGCCAGAATGGCTGCAATCCAAAAGTCTACAAGTAGTAAATGCTGGAGAGGGTGTGGAGAAAGGGAACCCTCTTACACTGTTGGTGGGAATGCAAACTAGTACAGCCACTATGGAGAACAGTGTGGAGATTCCTTAAAAAACTGGAACTAGAACTGCCTTATGACCCAGCAATCCCACTGCTGGGCATACACACCGAGGAAACCAGAATTGAAAGAGACGCGTGTACCCCAATGTTCACTGCAGCACTGTTTATCATAGCCAGGACATGGAAGCAACCTAGATGTCCATCAGCAGATGAATGGATAAGAAAGCTGTGGTACATATACACAATGGAGTATTACTCAGCCATTAAAAAGAATACATTTGAATCAGTTCTAATGAGGTGGATGAAACTGGAGCCTATTATACAGAGTGAGGTAAGCCAGAAAGAAAAACACCAATACAGTATACTAATGCATATATATGGAATTTAGAAAGATGGTAATGATAATCCTATATGGGAGACAGCAAAAGAGACACAGATGTAAAGAACAGTCTTTGGGACTCATCGACTTGATGGCCATGGGTTTGAGTGAACTCCGGGAGTTGGTGATGGACAGGGAGGCCTGGCGTGCTGTGGTTCATGAGGTCACAAAGAGTCAGACACGACCGAGCAACTGAACTGAACTGAACTGGAGAGGGCGAGGATGGGATGATTTGGGAGGATGGTGTTGAAACATGCATATTATCATATGTGAAACGAATCACCAGTCCAGGTTCGATGCATGAGACAGGGTGCTCAGGGCTCGTGCACTGGGATGACCCAGAGGGATGGTACAGGGAGGGAGGTGGGAAGGGGGTTCAGGATGGGGAACACGTGTACACCCGTGGTGGATTCATGTCAATGTATGGCAAAACCACTACAATATTGTAATTAGCCTCCAGTTAAAATAAACAAATTTAATTTTTAAAAAGACTTTGTGAGTGTTCGTTATCACTGAGCCACCTGGGAAGTCCTAGCTTAAAGGAGACAAACAGTTCTTTCCCTGAGTCACTCCCCCACACAAATGTGGCATGTTTGCTGCCTCCTGCTGCCTTCCCAAGGCAAGAGGATACACGATTTGTGGGAATCTGACAATGGATATTAAAGAGAGGAAATAGTGACAAAAGAGAAGGCACAGGAGGAGATGCTGAAGGTAAACCTTTACCACGAAAAGGTAAGAGTCAAAGAAGACCTGTGTCCCATAATTAGACATGCAACTGTAGTCATGAGAGAGAGCTCCAATGAGGTGTTTCCAATTACCTCAATTATTTTAATAACCCAGAAATACTATACTTGGAGAATACATCACTTAAGTTCAGTTCAGTTGCTCAGTCATGTCCGACTCTTTGCAACCCCATGGACTGCAGCACATCAGGCTCCCCTGTCCATCACTAACTCCTGGAGCTCGCGTAAACTCATGTCCATAAGGTCAGTGATGCCATCCAACCATCTCATCCTCTGTTGACCCTTTCTCCTGCCTTCAATCTTTCCCAGCATCAAGGTCTTTTCTAATGAGTCAGTTCTTCGCGTCAGGTGGCCAAAGTATTGGAGCTTTAGCTTCAGCATCAGTCCTTCGAAAGAATATTCAGGACTGATTTTATTCAGGACTGACTGGTTGGATCTCTTTGCAGTCCAAGGGACTCTCAAGAGTCTTCTCCAACACCACAGTTCAAAAGCATCAATTCTTTGGTGCTCAGCTTTCTTTATAGTCCAACTCTCATATCCATACATGACCACTGGAAAAACCATAGCCTTGACTAGATGGACCTTTGTTGGCAAAGTAATGTCTCTGCTTTTTAATATGCTGTCTAGGTTGGTCATAGCTTTTCTTCCAAGGAGCAAGCATCTTTTGATTTCATGGCTGCAGCCACCATCTGCAGTGATTTTGGAGCCCCCAAAAATAAAGTTTGACACTGTTTCCACTGTTTCCCATCTATTTCCCATGAAGTGATGGGGCCAGATGCCATGATCTTTGTTTTCTGAATGTTGAGTTTTAAGCCAACTTTTTCACTCTCCTCTTTCACTTTCAAGAGGCTCTTTAGTTTCTCTTTACTTTCTGCCATAAGGGTGACGTCATCTGCATATCTGAAATTATGGATATTTCTCCCGGCAATCTTGATTCCAGCTTGTGCTTCATCCAGCCTGGCATTTCACAAGATGTACTTTGCATATAAGTTAAACAAGCAGTGTGACAACATACAGCCACGAAGAACTCCTTTCTCAGTTTGGAAACAGACCATTGTTCCACGTTTGTTTCTAGCTGCTGCTTCTTGACCTGCATGCAGATTTCTCAGGAGGCAGGTCAGGTCGTCTGGTATTTCCATCTCTTGAAGAAGTTTCCACAGTTTGTTGTGATCCACATAGTCAAAGGCTTTGGCGTAGTCAACAAAGCAGAAGTAGATGTTTTTCTGGAACCCTCTTGCCTTTTTTAGGATCCAACGAATGTTGGCAATTTGATCTCTGGTTCCTTTGCTTTCTCTAAATCCAGCTTGAACAACTCTCTATAATGAGAGGATTTTTTTTATTATGTCTCCTTCAGCTATAGAAAAACTGCACAAATTTTTATCTCACGCCAAAAAGAGCCTGATTTGTCAGCAGTAATTCATGTTAGCCATGCTCTTGCTGCTCTGCCTTGCTTGCACGTATCAGTGACTTCATTGCTGTTCCCTGTAAGTAAAAACACCACATGCCCAGTCATTAATATTGTTGGTAATAGGACACATGTGAGGAGAAAGTATCTCTTTTGTTCTGCTTCTCATTTTGTGTTACTGAATCTCAAAAATCACAAAAATGTCAGAATTGGAAAACTGTTTGGGAAATAAGTGGTTTTTAACCCAAGGGGAAACAAGCTCATTTGGGAATCTGCTGAAAAATGTAGACTTTTGGCTGGAAAAATGATTAGCAACCATCAGTAGTATCTGGGTTGCTAGTTAGCTATCCCTTACTCAGCTTAACCAGTAGGGTGTGAGTGACAACCAGAAGCCCTTACCCGCAAGAGTCTCACAGAACAGATGTCCTTAGAGTCTGCTGATGGGGTAGAAAAAAAGCACAGGTGGCCAGAGGCTTCTGGAGATGAGCCCCTCCAGGGCAGGCAGGCAGATTGCCTCCAGTGGGAAACAGTTGCCAGTTCAGAAAAATTACATATGACGGGATCTTCGGGAGCTGACTGTTCCAAGTGTAGCCTGAGAATCAGGCCCAGAAAGAACTAAGCCAGAAGCCACAACTGACCGTAAGGAGGCTGCCTTAGAGAAACGGTGTTGTCACCGACGCTCACAGAAACATTGCTCTCCAGCCAGCGCTTCCTTCCCGCTCCTTTCTTCTCACCACCGGCTCTGGATCAGCCTCACACAGGAACATCTGATGAGCAGGTCCTGCGTCAGGAAGCCGGGCCTCCAGGAAGACCCAGGAGGGAGATCTGCTTCCAGTGAGACCCAGGAATGAGACATGGGGCTTATAAAATGAGAAACCTTCTAGTTAGGGAGAAGGATGCCAGGCAGCCCAGGCACAGCAATTTCCACCACTGGGGAGGGGATGGCTGAGACTGAAGAGCTGGGGAAGCAACTGATGGACCGACCTGGCAGAGGCTTCTCATTGGAGGAAAATGTTGGATCCAGGCTGAGCCCAGGGAGAGGGCAATGCATGGTCCCGGAGGAGAAACTGAGCTGCCGGTTATACCAGCTTTGGTCCTTCCCCAGAGGCCCCGAGGTCCCACCCTGGCGCCCTGGATACCTAAGATCCATCTCCCATTCCTATGCCACTACTGGAAAGAAAGGGAGAGGAAGATGGTGAGTGGGAGAAATGCACCTTATAGAGTGTTTAAACTTTCAAGTGACTGCTAATTTACAGACAGAGGGACCAAGAGGGAGAGGTTATGTTAAAATGAAAGGTTGTGACACGCAGCAAATTTGAAATGGACTTTTAGCACTGTGTGGAGCAGGAGCTTCAGAGCAAGAGGAGATAAAATATATAGTTTAAAAATTAAAGTTAGAATGTTTGCACCTTAAATTATGTGGAGGAAACACCCAGGGTGCCAGTCACCCTGACTGCTGAGCACAGGGGCCCCTGACAGCCCCTGGAGTGAGGTCAAATGGCAGAGAGCAGTGCGGGGCAGGAGAAGGAGCTGCGGAATATCTATCTCCTGCAGCACTTTTGTCTTTCCTTTGCTTTCGTTGAAGTATAGTTGATTTACAATAGTACATTAGTTTCAGGCGTACAGCAGAGTGCTTTAGTATTTTTATGGATTATACTCCATTAAAAGTTATTACAAGATAATGACTATAATTCCCTGTGCTATAGAACATATCCTTGCTGTTTATCTATTTTTTCTATTGATGTATAGTTGATTTACAATATCATGTTAGTTTCAAGTACAAAGAAAAAGTGATTCTATTACACATATATATGTATATAGCTAAATGATATTTTGATTCTTTTAATTGCAGTTTGTTACATGACACTGAATGTAAATCCTGCTGTTTATCTATGTTATACATGGTAGTGTGCGTCTGTCAATCCCAACATAGGAGTTTTGAAGAGTAGAGTTCCTTCTCAGGGATACAAGGGCAATTTCAACAGTGTCAGCAAGCCTCCAGAGGAAGCTGTGTTCCACAACAGAGCCTTCAGGCAGCTTCCTCAGCTCTGGGAAGTGGGAGGAAAGTTCATGGTCTGTATGTCCGAACTAGAATCCCTCTGGAGCCAACGAGGCCCATGACTGGGAGGAGGGCATGGGGGTGCTGGGCAGACGCCTGAGGATGATCTCCAACTCTGTGATGTGATGCCTTTGCAAGGCTCGTTCCCACCCGAAGATGGACTCCTGCAGGGGAGGGATGCACAGCCCGATGAGGGATGGCAGGCGCCAGGGAAGAGAAGCGGGAGCCTTGTCTGGTGGCCAGGTTTGCTATATGAACTTGGGAGGTAAGAGGCGGAGCACAAGCCCTCATCTCATAGGGCATGCAGTGACATGCATGCCCACAACTGGGCCTCCTGTGCAAGCCCAGACTTCTGGGGGAGGCCCAAAGAGGGAGGCAGAGCTCAGCCAGAGCAAGGACATCACTGCTCAGCTCTGAGCTTCAAGCTAGACTTTTAAGTCTATGGTAAGGCTTTGGACAGAGGATGAGATGGCTGGATGGCATCACCGACTCGATGGAAGTGAGTCTGAGTGAACTCTGGGAGATGGTGACGGACAGGGAGGCCTGGCGTGCTACGATTCATGGGGTCGCAAAGAGTCAGGCCCGACTGAGCGATTGAACTGAACTGAACTGAACTGAACTGAAGGCTTTGGACAGCTGGACTGTCGATTGAGAGCAAAGAGTTTCTCAAAACCCACAAATGACACTTTTAACATCAAATCTTGGAGGAGTAACTGGAGAGTAAAGCAAATCGCCAAGGGACAACAGTCGTAATGTAAAAGTCATTTCCACCTGAGAAAGCAAGCCTCCTGGGGCTGGGCGCCATGAGGACTTGGGGAGGACGGCAGCCGCGGGTGGGCTGATCTCCCTGCACCTGCAGGCTGACAGCGAGCGCGCAGGAGCGGAAGCGCTGCAGATGGTGTCGCTCTGAGACGACTCGGCTTTCGCTGTGAGAGTAACTGAGACAGTCATACTTAAAACTGACAGGAACTTACTGCATTGGACTGAACACCCTGTAGAGGGCCAGGGTGTCTGTGCGTTCCGTGCAGGTTTGGAGCCCAAGGGCTAGCGGGGACGCAGGCGCTGGAAAGCGGAGAATAGCATTTCTGGACGCATGGGGCGCGGGTGGGATTCTGCGACACCAGACCCCGCGTGCGGCAGAAACTGATGGCTCTCACCCTGGGTGTGTGGAGCTCCTTTGTGCCTGCTGTGAGTGCCAAGTGCTGGGGCACAGGTTGAAGGAGGTGGCCAGGACCGCCAGTAAGGGGAAAGCGCAGAGTGCTCTGCGCTGAGGGAAGGCAGCCACCAGGATCCGAGGGCAGGGGCACTGGGAGCCGGGCAGCGACAGATAGGGTGCTGGCCGGGCCGCCTCCTCTGTGAAACTTCCCTGTTGTCTAACCACCACTGGGAGTGACCCTTCCATGGACATCTCAGCGTAAGAAGAAAGTCAACCGAATGAGGCTAGGGAGTTCCAAGTGAAAGCATGTCCCTGCACTCAGCCCACCCCTCTGACTATGCCTCGTGTAGCTCCCTGGCTCTGCTCTGTGGCTGCCCGGCGCCCATTTCCTGGTTGGCTGGACCATGACTGATTTCTTCACCATTCCGCCCGGTGGTGTACACTGCGCGCCTTCCAGCTTGTTTCTGAAGTGAGTAATGCTGCACTGAAATGGGCTACCTCGCACACCTTCACTTTTCAGGGGTGCAGGTTCGTCTGCGAGATAAGTTGCTAGGAGTAAGCGGTTGGATTAGAGAGTCTGTGTGTTTGTAATTTTGATATTAATAAACTGCTCTCCAAAAAAAATTATTCCCATATCACTCCCACCAGCTATTAGGAAGCTGTTTCTGTCTCAAAGTTTTGAAGCTGCCTTCCAGATCCGCCCCTCCTTTCTCCATTTTCTCAGGTCCCATCCTGCCCTCAGTGAGGAAGCCCAGGCAGGGATTTTCTGAAGACAATCTGCCTCTTCCTCTCGCCTTCTCTCCTGCCACACCTGGTGTGAGCCATGGCCCCACTCACCTGGACACCTGTGTGGGCCTCCCCACTCACCTCCTGCTTGTACCTTCCTCCACCTCCTCTCCACACGCAGGCAGCGGGGTGCACACCTCACCGAGAGCCACAGGCAGGCTCCTTATCACTTCCCACAGGCACCCACAACAGAGCAGTTCCCCCTGCAGGGTCCTACGTTTTCCACACCTGTCCAAGCCTGGTGAAGAGTCTGCTCTGCTGTAACTTCCGAGTCCCCCTGAGTCCCAGGACGAGGCCTCTGCACCCAGGTGAGGTTCAGGGCATCGTTCTTGGGTTTTGCCCAGAAGCCTCAGAGATCTACCCAGGGAGCTTCTTGAATCCCACAGCCTTGTCACACACACGCACACACACAGACACACACATACACACGCACACACACGCACACGCACACACACGCACACGCACACACACACACACACGCACACAGACACACGCACACACACAGAGACACACGTGCACACGCACACACACACACGCGCACACACACACGCGCACACACACACACACACGCACACACAGGCTCACTCAGGCCTCTTTGCTGGAGAAAGAGAAACACGGCTGCCTCTGCAGGCCGAGGGTGTGGAGGAGAGAGGAGGAGAGCACGGGGAGTCCCCAGGGCCAGGGCGAGGGCCAGTTGACCTGGAGGTTACTCCAGCAGTCGATCTTTAAGGGAGGAACACAGCTAAGATGATGTGTGGTCCCTACGGGAACCTCGAGGTTCCCACCTCTTGGCCGCTGCTACGTGGGTAGAGCTCGTCACAGGAAGCGTGCGCTGTCCTGCCCTGTTGGTGAGCAGATCTGTGGGCCTTGCCTTCCGGAGGGCACTGCTCTTCCCAGGGTATGTTTGGGGCTGCACGGAGGAGGCTGAGATCCCCCGGGCCTCCAGATGGCATGGCTTGAGTTCCTCTAAATGTTCCACCCAGTGAAGAAGCAAAGGTTTGGAAAATTCAGCTGAGAGGCTCAGGTATGGTATCTGCTTTCTGTGTTCCCACGGCAAATCTGCATCCAGCTACTCTTGCTGGGCTGAGTGGAGTGGGGCTCAGAGCCCAGGGACACAGCCCTAAGTCAGGGCAACAAGCTCTGCGGAGCGCCTGTGCCTGCGGCACGGTGAGGGGAGGAAGCGGGGAACGGCGGCAACAGGCGGCCACACAACTACAGCACTCTCTCCTATGGACCCTCCCAGCAGCCCCTTGCAGGCGCAGGCCAGCAGGCCTGCCAGGGCGGAGTGCTGGCAGCAGGCCTGTCCCTTGCACTGCGATGACGGTCCTGGAGAGCAAGGGGGCGGGATGACCTATAGGGCGCTAGGGCATTGCTCAGTCCTTTCAGTGAATTTCCCACTCCCAGGCATTTTCCTTCAGTCACAAATGACAATGCAGTTTCTGATTACCCAAGGTAAGCTTTAAATAAAAAGAGGAGTTCATCCAGTCCACAGGAGAGGCCAACACGGACGGGCAGGACCCCTCACCTGGAGGGTTGGGGACACTGTATTCAGATGCGCATCCCTAGAGCCTGGGGAGCGCCCAGCATCCCGAAACCATTTACGACACTGAGGTTGCATTTCACTTCGAGGTCCTTTCCCCCAGGCTTGGGGAGAGGGGGTGATTTGAAGGGGAAATTCTGAAAAATCTAGGCTGAGGATCGTTTCCCAGACCAAGGTGTCACCAGAAGTGGGTGACATTGTCCATCCTCGCATTGTCGCACAGGTCTCCCTGGCTCTTCTCCGTAATCACCTGGAAACAGATGTCTGACAGGGTGCCGGCAGCCCTGCCATCTCAGTCCAGAATCCTTTATTGTTTGGTCAAAGAATCGTAAGAAGTCTTCATTAGAGGCAGCAAGGGAGGCCCAGGAGGGGCGTCCTGAGACCTGGCATCTAGGATGGGGCAAGGGGCGGATGGGGCAAGGGGCAGACGGGACAGGGGAGGAGGCACCCGCAGCTCCCGACCCAGCCCACACACCTCAGCCCTCAAAGTCATCTGTCGTCCAATTCACTGCAGAACCGGGGGCAGAGGGGTCTTGCCCAAGGTCACCTCAGGCGAATCTGGGCGTCCAACACAGATGTCCCCAGCTTCAGTGTCTGTGCATCCCTGTGGACCATATGCAGGATTTGTTTGATGGAAAGTGTGTGAAGTCAAGTGAACATTCCTGGGAATAGGGGGCCATATGAAAGCTCACGCCAGTTTTCTAACCTCAGGTGTTACTCCAGACACCTTGGCTCCGCGCTAAAGAGCTTAGAAGCCCAGCGTTTCACACGGCGGCTGATTTTTATTAAACTGCTGCCACTGAACATCATTTCTTCTCAAATGCGAGAGCCTATTTGTAGAGTTTGGCAGGGGAAGGAACTTCATTAATGCAATGCCTGTCTTTGCAACTACTTTCCAAGACCAGCTTCAGGGGATGATGGAGACGGAGGAATCCACGTCCTGGGAGTGGGGAGGTGGACGGACGTCCCCTGCAAGCGGACCCACATCAGGGCCAGGGCCACCCAGTTCCGGGCGGACGAAAGTCAGCCCTTCTGCCGGGTAAACGGAGTTGGACTGGCCGCAGCCCTGCCCTCTCATCCACGCAGCATCGCGGCTGCTCTTGCTCTACAGCCCAAAGCTGAGTCGTCGCAGCGCAGGCCGCAGGGCCCGCAGGCCAGAAAGCTGTACTCTCTGGTTCTTCACAGAAAAAGTCTGCCAGCCCTGCTCTGCATCAGAATGTGAGACTGTGAGTAATCTGTCCATGCACCATGGACTACCGTGACTCACTAAGATCCCCTTCACCAACAGAACGCCACGATTCACCAACAGAACGCCACGATTCTCGGATTTAAGAGGTGATTCAAGATCACCCCACGGCCTCTCCCCACAGGAAAGCCAGCACTGCCTGCCACCTGCTGGACCCAGTTGGTATGGTATGCTCTTCCTCCATGAAGCGATGTCTCTCCCAGCAGGTCTCCCCCTTAACTAGGCAGACAGCCCTGCCTCCACGCAGGACTGGCCCAGCCTCAGAGCTCCCTCTGGGCCTCAGGAGCCTCTGGGAGAGTTTGCCATCAGGGTGTGCCCCATTTCCGCCCCATTTCCGTCTAACAGGGAGGCTCCCAGAGAGGCAGGCGGAGGTCAAGGGCCAGTCAGCCCAGTGCCGCTGTGCCGAGTCGTTTTGACTGGCACATACACCTCATCTCTTCCCATCCGTCACTGAGCCTGAGCCCATGGTCTGAGGACAGCCATGCCTTACCTCTACCGGGCCCAGGGCCTCAGGAGCCTGCCACCCCCAAAGAGGCCTGCATCATCTACTGTTCGGGCCAGAGCTTCGAGGAGCTGAGGCAGGCGTGCCTGGAGAAGGCGTCCTGTTTGAGGATGTGGACTCCCCGGCCAACAGCACCTCTCTATTCTACAGCGAGCAGCCCCAGATCCCCTTTGTGTGGCAATGGCCAGGGGTGAGTGGTGACAGGAGGGGTTAGGGCAAGAGAGAGGGGTGTGCAGTTCGGTGCCCAGCATGGGGCAGCGAGGAAAGGATGGGCGGGGCGGGGCTACACACAAACTGGACTGAGGCACAGCTGCCGAGCCCGCTGCCAAGGAGCTGTGCGGGCTGAAGGCTGCAGCGGAGCTCAGGGGACAGCCAGCTGCTCGGGGGGTGCCCCTGCCCTCTGTGTCCCCCCATGATTCCCCGAGGCCCGGGACTCAGGGTCAGAGACGGTCTTGTCAGTAGGTGGCGAGTGGTAACAAAGCTTTATCTAGGAGTGTCAGGCGACACGTCCCACTAAAGCCCAAGGGTACACATGCAGAAACGGGTGGGAGGCAGTTCGCTGCGGATCCTTCATGCTGTTACCGAGACGATGCCCGGGCTGTGCTCAGTATGGACAGAAGATCACTCAGCAAGCGCTTAGGACACGTGTGGTGGACAGATGGCATGTGCCGCAGGAGCTCTCTCCCTGAACCATCTCCCTCTCAGGAGGGGAGCCACTGTCTGCCGTGCGCTACCCCACACCAGCAGTCTGGAGGTGACAGTCCCAAGTGGCACCAACTGGTGCCTGGGACCAGGAGTCAATATTTGCCATGCTGGATTAGTCAGGGCTCAACCTCTGACCACGGAGAAGGCGATGGCCGCCCACTCCAGTACTCTTGCCTGGAAAATCCCATGGACGGAGGAGCCTGGGCTGCCGGCCACGGGGTTGCGCAGAGTCGGACACGACTGAGCAGCTTTCACTCAGTCACTCAAGGACTCTATTATTTTTTTCTATTTTAGGCTGTGTATGCGTGTGTGTGTGTGTGTGTGTACACGCATGCACACACATCTACATGCCATGCTGTGATGGTCCAGGCGTAAGTTGCTTCTGATTGTGTAGTATTTTCCTAAGTCTGATACGGCTATCACAGAAAGGGTAAGCCTTTCTTCTGAGAAATTCCAGTAGCTTCCTTTCCTCCTAACTGGTCTCCCTGCCATCAGCCTTGGCCTATCAGGCCACCCCTACTACCAGCAGGGGCCTTCCCACCCCTTGCTCAGCCCCCTTAGTGGGCTCAGAATTATCCTGGAATGAGGCCCAGGCTTCCCCACAGTCTCTGTCCTGTGTGCAGCCTCCTTCGATCCCAGAGGGCCCTGCACCCTGGGCCCCTCCACATGGTCGGACTCTCCCAGGCATCCCTGCCTGCTCCCGTTGGCATCTTCCATCCATCTGAGAGGCCCTCCTCTGCTCAGGGAATGTGGGCTTTTGCTCAGGGGCCTGGCCCAAGAAGCCTTCTACGTTGCCCAGGAACTGCTGGCTGTCCTATTTCAGCATTTATGTTATTTTGATGCAATGACTTACCTGTGTCCCTTCTTGGCGCTCAAGTCTTCTGAGAGGCAGGCCCTCGTTGATTCTACCCCACTATGCTCTGAGCTTCCAACATTATCCGGCATCTTCTAAACAATGATAGCAGCCGACAGTTGCTATGTCCAAGGCCACCTCTGTTGTTCCAGGGTCATCTCACTTAATCCCAAACAGTCCTAAAATTTGGGATTATTATTATCCCCATTCTACCATAGGAGGAGCTAGGTGGTTAATGCCACACGGCCAGTACCTGACAGAACCAAGCGCCTACCCAGGTGTGACTGGAATCCCGGGTCCAGGAGGGGACCCACCCTTCAGCCTACGTGGCCATCTCCTGGCTTCATGTGTCCCTCTGGGGCCTACAACTCGCCATCTCTTTGCCAGAGTTGAAATTTCTCCAAGATAAGAGAAAGGCGTTCGCAGGCTAGGCTGGAGAGCGTCTCTGCCCCCTCCTGGAACGAGGGCCGGAAAGCTCTGCGGCTCAGGCTCTGCCTGCACTTCTCCTCAGCACTGGCGAGCGTGCCGCTGCAGCAAGTGCCTGGCCACCCAGTGGGAACTTGGGCGGGCGCTCCGCCAGCACCACCTTCTTGGCAAACACAGCTGTGCTTGGGGGTGGCATGCAAGCAACCAGAACCGGGAAACTCAGGGGCACAGAGGGGCCGGGTGGCCACTTCGCCCGCCAGAGAGCCCGGGACAAGAATGCACTGGGCGGAACCTGGACCTTGACTGGGGTGAGACGGGGAGTCACCCAGGGGTGGGTTCTGAGTGAGGAGGGTGGGCTCCCTAATGGAACACAGCCGGGGTGTGGTCCCGCCGAGGGCCTGCGGCCTGACAGCCCCTCCTCTGCACGGTGGGGCTCGCTCTGTGGCTCCACTCACCCCTCAGAGGCTGTTGCTGCTCCAGCCTGCCCCACCAGCCCATGCCCCCTTCTGCCTCCACTGCCCTGGGCACGCGTCTGGGATTAGCACAGGTTCTCCAGCCTTGTTAGAAATGTGGTTTTCCCATTTAAAATTAAGTACTTTATAGAAAAATGTCTTTTTGCCTGAGCCCCTAATATGGGTGCAACGTGAGCCACACAGGCCCTGAAAACAAACATTCCTGGATGCTCGACCCCAAGTCTTCCAGGAGAACCACCTGCTGGTGCCCTGAGGCTGGCCTCCCTCCTCAGGCCCCTAAGCTGTAGTCTGGGGTCACCTCAGGTCTGTGGAGACCCTCTGATCTTCCCATCACAGAGGGTAACCCTGGTCCTCAAGGCTCCAGACAGCATTTCTCACAAACCAGTACAGCCCTACGCCCCACAGACATAAGCAGGACTCCCTGGCATAAGTGCCACACACCAGGGCAGACGGGTGGGCACATGTGCCCCACGAGGCTACACACACTGCACATTCAGCAGAGGAGGCAGCCACACCTGTTAACATACGTGCCACGTGACCCATGGATGGTAAACACCCCCTCACGGCGCCCCTTCACACACAGATGCAGGGGACCCTGTGGCCGGCACAGGGACGTGCGGACTTACAGCCACGCTGGGCCGGCAGAGGCACCAGGCGCACGTGAGTGTCTGGCCAGTTTATACCTGACGGCTAATCTGCACTGGCTGGACGAGAATTTCTGAGTTTTCTCTTTTTGCATTTTTCTCTATTAATCCACAGTTTGAGACAATTTGATAAAATTCTCCTGGACTAAAAAAAAAAACAATTGAAAGACAGGAGTTAGGAGGCAGAGGCAGCTTAAGACACAGTTGATGCAGCTGGCTGAGGGGCAAGCCAGCAGAAGGCAGGGAGGGGAGAGGCCCAGCAGCTGGCCCGGGCTGGGCAGGTGTCTGCCAGCCTCCAGACTCCATTCCACAGGTACTGCTATTGGTTCGTGCCCTCTGAGAGGGGCTGGGAGTCATGCGGCGAGGTTACAGGAGCTCCTTGGGTGAGAAGGCAGCCTGGAGAAGTTAGACGGCCTGTCAGACTCCTCTGCTGATCAGGGAGGACTTCCGGGACCGCTCTCACATTCCCGGTTTGCACCTTCTCACACAAACGCCTCACATTCCCGGTTTGCACCTTCTCTCACACAAACGCCCTTGGAAGCTGAGGTTGAGGGAGAGAGAGCCCGGTGGGGTGGGGGCGATCTTCATGGCAGGGCAGGGCGCAGGCACGGGGAGATGCCCCTCACTTGAAGTCACCTTCCTGCCGTCATCTAACACCAAGATTCCCAAGGCAACTCGGAAAGAAGCAAGACTTCTAGGATGTCAGTCAACTTTCTGCCAGGCCTGGGTTTGTGGCACATCAGCTGCACAGGGCTCTCCAGCAAGTCCCCTGGCTGGGTTTGCTGGGTTTTCTGAAAACTAATAAATCCCTGGGCTGGCACATCCTGGAGGCTGCAAAGAGGGCCCCATCATCCTACATTTTAGCCTCGGGATTCCTCCTTCCTTCCCAGGAATCACTACCTTCCTCTGGCCCTTCAGGACACAGACCAGGAGAGAGGCAGGGTCCCAGGAAGGTGGTAGACAACAGTTCAGGACAAAGCGATTCCCCAGGCTTCCAGCTGGTGGGGGTGGCTGCGTCCAGCCCTGGTGTCTGGAAGTAGGTGGCAATGGTCCCTACCTCACCCTGCATTTGAAACCAGTTAGAATGATAGTGTGACTGCCATGTGCATAGATGAAGCAAGACAATTCCACAAAAATATCTCCTTCTGCTTCACTGACTGTGCTAAAGCCTTCGACCGCGTGGATCACGACAAACTGCGGGAAATTCTTAAAGAGACGGGAATACCAGACCGCCTTACGTGCCTCCTAAGAAACCGGAATGCAGGTCAAGAAGCAACAGTTAGAACTGGACGTGGAGCAACAGACTGTATAAATGTGTACATTTGCATACAATTACACCTGTCCTTTTTACTTGTCCTTCCTCCTGCTGAGTCACAGAATCAGCTTTAAAATAGAAAAGCTATATTTATTTTGCATAATACTGCTACAGCAATGGCTAAAAATAACTCTGATACGCTCTTAATAATTAAGGCTGAATACCTTGTTCTAATTGAGAAGTACTTCATAAACTAATTTGGATATCGGGAACTAGTAGCATGCAGCAGGCGCTTTCTTATTTTTCTCCCCCTTTCACCCTTTTGTATGCTGTTTTAAAAGGCAAAACCCTGTGAAGTGATAACAGACCCCAACTAAATGAAACTGGTTCGAAGGAAAAAAATTACACGTCGCTTTCCTCATATATAATTCATTAAAGTCTTGACTTACAGGGAAGAGAAGCTAGGAGATATTCAGATTTTAATTTCTTTCTTGTAGTGCTCAATCAATTGCTATGCTTCTATAATGTGCGTGTGTTTGGGAGTCCAGAATTACGTCCATTCCTCGTGCTAAACCTATCTGATGATTGCTCCTGTTGTAGCTGTGTTATTTATCCACCATAATTAGAAAAGCAACACTGCTTTCTCTTAGGAAAATTTTTTTCTCCAGGTGATATCTATATCTCTCACTCTGTCGCTCACCAGGGAATTAGCCTGGTCTCGGACTGCTGTTCATTGGTGCTGCCTTCAGCTTTATCGCTGTGCAAGTATGAATAAGCCATGCTCACTGCATGCGGAACATCGTATCTATGTTCCCAGATTTTACATGGTTCTCATGTAACTGTCCCTTCCACACATAACTGTCCCTTCTGTTGGCAAATGACATTTTTGCCAACAGTAGTTGATTTTTTCTACGGGGTCAAATTTGTATATAAATAATTTGTGCAGAACTAATCTGTTTACATCTTTTGTCTCCTTCTTTTTCTCCCTCCCTCCTTCTGTCCATCAGTCATGTTCAATGTATCAGTTCTATGCGAAACACCACAGGGAACAGAACGAAGCATGAGACTCAATCTTGTCCTCAAGCATAGCTCACCACTGGGACTGCCCGGTGGTGCGGTGCTTAGGACTGCATGCTCGCAAGGCAGTGGTCCCAGGCTCCTCCTCTCTTTAGGGAACTAGATCCTGCGTGCCACAGCTGAAAGAAAAAAACAAACAGAAGCCCCTACATTCTGCAGCTAAAAAGATCCTACCTGCCGCAACTAAGATCTGCAGCCAAAATGAATAAACAGGTTTTAAAAGCATGGCTTACCATCTATTGAGGGGAAAAATGCATATGTGCACGTAAAAGATCAACAACCAGAATGCTGTACGGTCTATCACAAGCACCAGCACCAGATCACAGAGTCTGGAAGATCCCAGGAAGGTGTCTGGGCTGGAACGCTGCGGTGTGGTGACTGGGTCTGAGGACTGGCCTGATATAAAGGAAGAAGCAGTGAACCGGGGGACTGGACGTTCGCTCCACCACCGACTGTTGGACCCGAACTTAATCTCCCTCATCTGCAAGCTGGGAACCATGATTATAATAATATTTCTCTTCTATTTCAATTTGTGAATCATACAATCAGATGCAGTTATATAAAGATGTTCTGAAAACGCTAAAAAAATTCCAACCTAAGGGCGCGTTGTTTTAATTTTTCATCACATACCATAGTGTGTATGTTTAAACATCACTAATAATGAAGAAATGTTAAAAGTTCAATAGGAAGAGGGGAGCAATACTGATATATATGTTATTTAATCGGGAGAGAAAATGACAAAATAAAAGACAGGGCTGTGATACAATATGACTTTTTTTAGGTACAATCCATACTATATTATACCTATACTTAATTAAAAGCTAATAACTGTTATGAATAATGTGGGGATAATGATAGGCAATACTTACTGAAATGTGCTAAGAACTTTTTATGTATTCTCTAATTTAATCTTCATAACAATCCTAAGAATCTGTCATCATTGTTCCCATTTCAGAGGGGGAAACCCTGGGTCAGAGATATTTTCGTTTGCAAAAGTCACACAGCTACTAACAAGCACAGGGTTTGAATCTATCTGCCTAACTTCTAAGCCTCTATTTGCTTTATTTGTTTACTGTTGGCTGTGCTGGGTCTTTCTTGCTGCACGGCTTCTCTCTAGCTGCGGCCGGGGGTGTCTCCTGTTGCTCGAGGGTGCGGGTGGCACTAGCTGCGGAAGGTGGGCGCAGCAGCTGCGGCTCCCTGGCTCTACAGCACAGGCTCAGCGGCTCCGTGGAACGGGGGATCTCCCTGAACCAGGGCCTGGACCCGTGACTCCTGCGTTGGCAGGCATATTCTGTTTCACTGAGCCACCGAGGAAACCCTCAGCCTGTATTCTCATCCAGTAATTTCCATAGCGTTGGCATGCCACACAGAAGGCAGGGATGTTTATTAACCCAGATAAGAGACGGATATTAAATAATAAATTATTACAAGCAAAGGTGAAGTGAGGAATGAAGCTTTAGAAGGAAGAGAAAGGCCAGTGCACGGATGACCTAATTTGCCATGTATGACCATTTACATTTGATTCTGTGGGTAATAAGGAGCCATAGAAGGTTTTAAGTACAGAAATGTGATCACTGCCTGCCTGGCATACTGCTGGTGCTCCATACACACTTCACGACCAAATGAATGAGTGGGACTTGCCTTTTAGAAAGACTGACCTGGCGACATTGCGGAATGTGGTTTGGAGGGGACTGAGACTGAAAGCAGGAAAGCGCCTGTAAAAGTCTGGGGAAAGACAGCAGAGCCGCACTGGGGCTGGCCAGCACCGGCTTGAAGAGGCAGTCATGTATACTTCCTCCCAACTTCAGGTTCGGTGACATTCAGTGGATGGTTTGAAACCAGCCCTGGTGGGGTTATCTACACCACAGATCTCAGCAAACACTACAAATTAGGGCTCTCTTTTTGGAGAGCAGATTTACCAACACACTACTGGCCTGAACCAAAGCTGCAGCAATGGGACAGAAGAGGAAAAAATACGTACTAGAGGGTTAACGAAGTAGAATCAGCAATACGTATCATTAGTTGGTTGATGGGTGAGGAGGGTCAGTGAGGGAGATTATACAATGGTTTATCAGGTTATTGGGTTGCATGATTCCAGTAGGATTCTGGTGCATCTTACCAAGAAGAGAAGTTCAAGATAGGCAAAAGATAGTGAATTCAGTTCAGGAAAAACTGAGGAATTTGTGAAACATGATGGTAAAGATGTCCAGAAGATAGTGGCTATATAGATGTGAGAGTAAATAGAGAGATATGGATTCAACATGAAATATGGGAACCATGAGGATGTGACTGATGGTGGAAGTCAGCTGGAACTGAAACGCTGGGGGTAGATGAACTTTTAAAGCAAAATAAAGGGACAGAGCCCTGAAAAACACTGCAGTAAGTCTTCAAGTTTTATAAAGTAAATATACATAAAGCCACATGCTCTTTTGTACAAAGACAGTTTGGGTAAGTAGGTAGAATTATATTTTCTGTGTAAACACTGAATTTGGAATAAAATTATCACAGCAATGTATATGAGTCTTGAAGAATATTCACAGCTGATGAAAACAGATTTATAGATCAGATTTATAAGAACTTTATAGCAAGATTTATCAAAATATCACTTTAAAACAACAAAAAGACTAAATATTCAAAAAAGTTTAACTTTATATCCATCAAACATCTGAAAGAATAAAAACACTCTAGCAAAATGTAAGGAAAGGTTGTTGCAGAAATCAATTAAAATGTGATTATAAGGAATCTATCCTACACTTTCAGCTTGACATTGTAATTTAACTGTTCATCTCTCTGCCTCTCCCATTAGAGTTCACTGGCGTGAGAAGGCTGTGCTTTTTTAATCTAAGTTTGTGGCCTTGTACATAATGTGTACTCAGAAAATAAGCAAACAAACAAAATCCAACCCTGTTTCCTCCATGACAGAGTGAGATTTCAACAGATGACCTAAAAGGTCCCTTTCAATCCTGAGAGTTTTTGGAAAGGAAGTGGTGGTGGTTGCTCACCACTTAAAAGTGGGCTTGGTTGGTAGCCCCGAAGGGTCAGTGAGAGCCTCTCAGCTCAACGTGACACTAGTAAGAATTTTCCTACAAAGCTATCCGACAGAGAAAAAGCTGTTTCAGGAAGTGGCTCTTTGAAATAAATGGAACCTGAGCTAGAAGCGTCCTTAGAGAGCTTTAGACTAGTTTCCCCATCTTTTTTCGCGCCATTGTTCACATGGGAAATGGCGGTACCGCACATCCATCAGTATCTCAAGGCATAATTGTGACACGTTCTCAGAGCTCTGGTTGGGAAGACTGAGCTGGCCCAACATCCTCGTCTGCAGTGGGGGAAATTCAGTCTTACAGCGGGGAAGTGACATTCCCAGATCAAGACGTTAATGGAAACGATGGGGCCAGGGCTCTAACCTCCGGACAGGTAACCAGTCAGGCTCCTCCCCACAAAGCAAGCCGGGGTGGAGGTCAAGCCCGAAGGTCAGGTCAGCGAGAGCCTCAGGGGATGGGGCCGCGGATCGGTGTTGCTGTAAATGTGGCCGCACCGCCACTGGCCTCGGAGCTTGTTAACCCCTGAGGAGCTCGTTAGAAAGGCTGAGACACGGGACCCACGCCAGCGCTGCAGCCGGCCCTGCGGCCAGGCCCGGGGGTCGGCACTCTGAGGTAGAGACCGCGGGGCACCCCGCGCCCCCGGCGGGGACTCTGGACTCCGCGCTCCCGCCCGCGCTGAGGCTCTGCGGGGCGCGCGCCGCCTGGCCGCGGAGCAGCGCGCGCGGCTCGGCTGCCTGCGTCCCGGCGGCCGGCCGTCTGTTACGTCCTCGGCCTTCCCGCCGTCACAGACCAGCCAGCGGCCTACCCGCGGCGGGACCCCGGCGCGCGCCCATCAGCCTCCCGGCCGGCTGCGCAGCAGGCGGCGGGGGGTCGGGGGGTGGGGTTGGGACACAGGCGGCTCAGCTTCGCCCCCTGGAGGCCAGGTCCCTCCGCAGGCTGGCCGGCTCGCCGCGCCCCCGCTCCGCCTCCGGGCTCCTCGCTCTCCGTGGCCCCGCCCCCCGGGGAGCCGCTACGGCGCCTGCGCGCGCTGCCTTGCCCCGCCTCCTAGCTCGATCGGAAGTGAGCCGGTTTCCCACAGTGCCGCGCGGGGGCGGGCATGATCGGAGGGTGGGTAGGCTGTCTCGCGGCTTTAGGGCGGCTTTGTTGCGTTTTCTCTCGTGCCAGGGCGCTGCAGGGAAGTGGGGCCTGGTCAGTGCTTTGTCTGCGGATGCGATGGCGCTTCTCCGGGGCGTTTGGGGCGTGCTGAATGCACTGGGAAAGTCAGGAGCGGATCTCTGCGCCGGCTGTGGCAGTCGACTGCGCTCCCCCTTTAGGTAAGCCTGCTTGCCTGCACCCTCGGAGGCGGAAGGGTTCAGGACGCTTTGGGGTTAGAATGTAAACGCTGTTCTCCGCTTTCTGTCCCCCCTAAAATGGTCAGGACTGACTTGGCCCTGTGATTCCGACCTCGACCTTGCCAAGGGGGTGATAGCTTTGAGACCAGGCCTTACGGCATCAGTACCCCTGGCCTTCCTTCCGGCCACTTTTCCCCTCCTCCCGTCCCTCCTCACTTTCCTACCTTGGAGCACCGGGTTCGGCGTCCCCTGCGAAGTCGCCCCGAGAGTCCTGCCTTCATCTAGCCATTGAGGCAAGGCCCAGGAGCTGGAGATACATGTTTCCCTTCACTCTCTGCCCTTGCTAGGAGACTTCAGTTTTGCACGCTCTTTAGCCTGGAGAGGACAGGATTTTAAATAATACTGTTCTTACCGAAGGTGTTAGGTGTCAGATGTGTAGCACCTTGATATCTTGCTTGGCATCTGTGTTCACATAATTATGAATACGGGTACTTAAATGTTTAACACTGGTTATTTTCGTTTTATTTATATGTAGTTTTGCGTATGTTCCAAAATGGTTTTCATCCAGCTTGAGTGGTTATCCAAAGAAGCCTATGACTTCATACGTTCGATTTTCTAAAGAACAGCTGCCCATATTTAAAGCTCAAAACCCAGGTAAGGAGTTTGCGTTATATACTCTTCTCTGATGTAGTAAAGATGCCACTAAGCAGTTAAATTGCAGGCTTGATTTTCAGTATCAAGGCATCTGTTGAATGCAGAAACATAACCATTCTGTTTGATGACCTGTAAAATAGATATAACATGGGCTTGTATGAAAGCCACCTGCCAATGCAGGAGACATAGGAGTCGCAGGTTCAATCCCTGGGTGGGGAAGATCCCCTGGAAAAGGGAATGGTGACCTGCTCCTTTATTCTGGCCTGGAAAACTATGGACAGAGGATCCTGGCAGGCCACAGTCCATGGATTTGCAGAGTCAGACATGACTGAAGCGACCTAGCAGGCATGCATAAGAAATCAGTGTAAGCACAGCAGTAAGGTAATTTTACCAAGTAAAAATGCTTTAAATGAAGTTGAGAACTGGTGAACGGTATTTTAAAAATAGCATGTAGGATGGAAAGTATTCAGGAAAGAGGATGAAGAAGCTGAATTTGGGGCCTTGTGGCCGTTGGCCTAGAGGACCATTGACGAATCATTTACCCTCTCGCTTAGCTCCTGCTTCTGCCTCTGCGAATTATTCATAAAGGTGCAGTGAAGTAATTTATGTGGATGTGTTGCGTAAATTTTAAAGCTGAATACAGGTTATCACTAATTTTAAGAGCTTTTTGACTGAAAGCCAGTTCTTGAATTTCTGAAAGATTTCCAGTTAGGTTTGTTGACTCCCTAGAAAGACTGGTTCCTTATTGGGGCTATAGTGTAAAGATAGTGACCAAATTAGTAATTGCTGAGCTTTTCTTATAATGTCTAAAGCTTTTTCATACGCGTTACATCACAGGGCACTTACGAAAATCATATGAGCTGTAATAGTCACATAAAGAACTGGTTTAAGAGACATGCTTCAGTACTCGCATCTTTTGAAATGTAGGAGTTGAAATTAACAAGTGGTTTGTTAAATAATTTATACCTTGTCATTCCAGTTAAGATGGGAAGGAAGTGGAGAGAAATGCTTTAGCTTTAGAATAATTTAGCTTGTTTGCAAACAGAATTTCTGTAATTGAGATACAGGGTGGTGGTATATGAATCAAGACTATGTTTTGCTGTCTAGTCAGGTTTTATGAACTTGGTCATTCCTGAAAGACTTGAAAAAATGTTTTTGATTGAAATATGAAGTAGAAAATTGTAAACACTGATTCCCCAATTGCTTTAACTTAGTAATCAATTCCTGAGGACCATTTTGGTGGTAAATGATACTATTCCTTAATTATTAGATAATAGACTAAAAATGTTAGATAAAATATTAAATTATTTATTGTACTTAAATTAGTTGGTTAAAGAAAAACTAAACCATTTTAAGTTGTTTGTGGTAAAATGTCTCTCAAAATACGTAATTTTAGAGCTAATGGATTATGCTTTCCTGAAAGTCTTTAGAAATTGATACTGAGATGTAAAATGGTGACATCAATTTTTATTTCATTTCATAGATGCAAAAAATTCAGAACTAATTAAAAAAATTGCCAAGCTATGGAGGGAACTTCCTGATTCAGAGAAAAAGGTAAGCATATAAATTTTCAACATTGCTGACCAGTTATTTTGCAGGTAAGGACAACTGTCATGTCCTTTAAGGAACCAGATGACCCAGAGTTGTTTTTGTTTTTTTTTTAATGTTTGTTATCTCAAAGGAATGTCATACTTTCTCATCCACATAAATGATGAGAATATGGATAAATGGTAGTGGTGATGAAGGGCTGGTTTTTTGAAGCAATTTGAAGTTGGAGGCCAGTTGCTAGACCTTCACCTTGGATAACATGTTTGAAGAACACGTGATTTATAAGTGGGGTTTCAGAGTACATTTTCCACTGGTGGTTCAGTCAGTTTCCTGAAGTTATGCAGTTGTTCTTCCCTGTCAGGTGTGCTATGTTTAATTAGCCAGCAATAGTTTATTCACTGACTTGGATTTTATATTTACAGATATATGAAGATGCTTACAGGGCAGACTGGCAGGTATACAAGGAAGAAATAAACAGAATTCAAGAACAACTAACTCCAAGTCAAATAGTATCTTTGGAAAAAGAAATCATGCAGAAACGTTTAAAAAAGAAAGCGTTAATAAAAAAGAGAGTGAGTATGGTTGAAATAGTCTTTTCCTTTGGCAAAAAAATGAAATTTATATGCCTATAAATACAGGTTTGTTTTTTTCCCCTTATTTTGATGATATGGTAGAGAATGTACTTTAGTTAGGAAAAACTAGGATAGTTTCCTTCTGCGGCCAGGACCACATGCCTGTTAGTACACTGTAAACCATTTTTCCTCCTCTTGGATGTATCTGAGTTCGAGATACATAATTAGGACTGGTGTAAAAGCTGTAGGAACAGAGTTAGGAAACAGGAAAATCAGGAATAGCAGAAGTCTTGCATCTGGGTCTTTCTAGAGTAACTTCCTGATTTGAATTGTTCTATAGGTGATGGTGAATTTGATTCTGAATATTGCTGAATAGATTGAATTCATTACCTTCTCAATGTTTTAAAAGTACCTATTGTAGCTAATAAAGTTAAAGTGCCTTTAGGATGAAATTTGATTTTTCCTCATTAAAAATCCCACATGGTTCAAAATTAGTGGCCTCTAGTTGAAGGTATCAGTCCATATAAATTCTGTTATTTGTCAGACTACATCTTTCCATACTATTAGGTGTGAGGTGGTGAACTTGCTGATACCATAGAAAATGGTCATCAGAACAAAAACTTACTTCTCTGAAAAAGTAGATTCCAGCCTTTAATGTGAAGTGATGGGATCTCTCTTCCTGATGCCTGTGTCTTAAGCCCTCCTAGCTCTTGGGTTGAGGACTTACCCAATTTCAAGTCAATGATAGTAATCTGACACTGCTAATCCAGTTAGTAAAAGGAAGCCAGAAAAGGTAGGGATGGTATTTGGAGGGGGGGAAACTAGGGTTTATTCTCTCTCTCGTGCTCTCCCTTGCTCTTGAATGCACCCACCTGGTACTTTGAGTGGGGAGGACCAGAAATGAGGATTGAGCAGATATAAGGAGTTTCTTATTCAGCTATTTCTCTTCCTTTCTCTGTTCTCTTCTATTCCATTTCAGTTCAGTTGCTCAGTCGTGTCCGACTCTTTGGGACGCCATGGACTGCAGCACTCCAGGCTTCCCTGTCCATTACCAACTCCCGGAGGTTACTCAAACTCATGTCCATTGAGTTGGTGATGCCATCCAACCATCTCATCCTCTGTCATCCCCTTCTCCTCCTACCTTCAATCAGGGTCTTTTCCAAAGAGTCAGTTCTTCGTATCAGATGGCCAAAATATTAGTTTCAGCTTCAGCATCAGTCCTTCCAGTGAATATTCAGGACTGATTTACTTTAGGATGGACTGGTTGGATCTCCTTGCAGTCCAAGGGACTCTCGAGAGTCCTCTCCAACACCACAGTTCAAGACATCAATTCTTCAGCACTCAACTTTCTTTATAGTCCAATTCACATCCATACGTGACTACTGGAAAAACCATAGCCTTGACTAGACGGACCTTTGTTGGCAAAGGAATATCTCTGCTTTTTAATATGCTGTCTAGGTTGGTCATAACTTTCCTTCCAAGGAGCAAGCATCTTTTAATTTCATGGCTACAGTCACCATCTGCAGTGATTTTGGAGCCCCCAAAAATAAAGTCTGACACTGTTTCCCCATCTATTTGCCATGAAGTGATGGGACCATATACCATGATCTTAGTTTTCTGAATGTTGAGCTTTAAGCCACCTTTTTCACTCTCCTCTTTCACTTTCATCAAGAGGCTCTTTAGTTCCTTACTTTCTGCCGCAAGGGTGGTCTCGCTGGCATATCTGAGGTTACCGATCTTTCTCCCGGCAGTCTTGATTCCAGCTTGTGCTGCATCCGGCCCAGCGTTTCTCTTGCGCGTGTGCTGTGCGTGTTGTGCCCCATGGTGACACAGGAGTGGTCGGATATTCTTTTCTTTCTCCTCTTCAGTCTTTGTTCTCTTTACTTTCGGATTTTCAGGGATTTCTCTTTTTTTTTTTTTAGCCATGCTGTGTGGCTTTTGGGATCTTAGTCCCTTGACCAGGGATTGATTGTGTGCCCCCTGCAGTGGAAGCTTGGAGTCCTGACCACTGGACTGCCAGGGAATTCCCTTTATCTCTAGCGCTTCTTTCAGGTTCTTTCTTGATTTCCCTCTCTGCTTACAATGTCTGTTTATGCAGGCTGTCCAGAATCCGTACCATATTAATCACGGTTGTTTTAAAATGCTGGTCTGATAATTTTGTATCCCTGCCAGTTCTGATGCTTGTTCTGTTTCTTTATGTTAGGCTTTTTCGTCTTTCAGTACGCTTTGGGATTTTTTTCTTGATAGTTAGACGTATGATGTGCTGGGTAAAAGGAACTGCTGTGTATGGGCCTTTGTAACGTGGTAAGGCATGGGGCAGGGGAAGCATTCTACAGCCTTACGATTGCTCTTGGTCCTTTAATAAGGGCTTCCTTGGTGAGTCGGTGGTAAAGAGTCCACATGCCAAAGCAGATCAGTCGGGAAGGTCCCCTGGAGAAGAAAGCGGCCACCCACTCTAGTGTTCTTGCCTGGGCAATCCCATAGACAGAGGAGCCTGGTGGGCTGCAGTCCATGGGGTTGCAAAAGAGTCAGATATGAGTTAGCAATTAAAACCCAAAAAAACCTTTAATGAGCCTGTGGCTTGGCGCTTAGGTGGTACAGGATGGCTAAAGTAAGCTTTAGTCTAGTGTTTCCTTTCGTTGAAGTCTTAGGCTCTGATAGTATAACAGCAGGTTCGGTTCTTAATGTTTGTGTGTTTGTTCTTTATTTGACTGCACCGGATCATCAGTTGCAGCGCGGGATCTAGTGCCCAACCATAGATTGAACCCCAAGCCCTGCACGGGGAGCGCAGTCTTAACTGGCACACCAGCAGCGAAGTCCCGCAGATGAGGCTCTGATGAGCTCGTGTCCCTTGAGGGCAGGCCTTGTTAAGAATGATAAAGTACTCTGGCATTTTGAAATGATTCCTTTACTTCCTGCTGAAAGCAAGAGGGGTTTTTTCCTTGATTTACTGTGGGAATCTGGTCAAGTTCCTGGAGAAAAACCTCACAATATTATGAGGCTTTCCTGTGAGTGGTGGTAGCTCTCAGAGTTGTCCACATGGAGCTTCCAGCAATTAAGTCAACTGTGGTTCAGTTTCTTCCACACCACTGGTTTCCATTCCTCTATCTGTTCCAGTAAGGCTCGACTCCCTGTGTTCACCTGTCTGTGTCTGTCTGTCCAGTCTTGGGAGCAGCAATTTGCCGTGTCCCCTCTGAAGTGGATCCAAGAGAGTTGTTGATTTTGCAGTCTGATCAGCTTTATACTTATTGGATGGGGTGGTGACTTCCAAACTCCTTACATGTAGAACCAGGAACTTGAAAGTCTGAGTGATTTTTCCCTAAGGCTTCCATTTGCTCTCCCTGCTGGAATTTTTCCCCATTAGATCCCCAGTTCCAACTACTTACAGTTTAGGTGAGAGGTGGGGGCCAGGAGGCTGCAAGTGAAGCACCTGGAAGAGATTCCTAGTGGTAGCTCTAGAAACAAAAGGGGCCATGCAGAGTCACAGTGTGAAACGCTTCCTCTCCTGAGAGGCGCAGGGCCGAGAAAGTGGGCTCTGTATGTAAGTCACAGGGGCCCTACTTATGAATGGAAGTTGGGTTTGTTATTGACTGTAAACCAAGTTGCCATTAAAATCCCCACCATTTTATAAATTTCTGTCCAAGTTCAGAAACTCGGTAGGTCAGGACGCTGCAGCACCCTTCATTAGACACTGCGGCAAGTCCCCCAGTGCCCTTGAGCTGTCAGGTGGGGCGCGCAGGGCTCTGTCCAAGGAGAGGTGGGGCCTTCCAAGGGTAGAGCCTTTTTTTTTAATGTTTAAAAAGATTTTGTACATACTGCTCATTTATTCAGTTCATCAGTTCAGTTCAGTCGCTCAGTCGTGTCCGACTCTTTGCGACCCCATGAATCGCAGCACGCCAGGCCTCCCTGTCCATCACCAACTCCCGGAGTTCACTCAGGCTCACTTCCATCGAGTCAGTGATGCCATCCAGCCATCTCATCCTCTGTCGTCCCCTTCTCCTCCTGTCCCCAATCCCTCCCAGCATCAGAGTCTTTTCCAATGAGTCAACTCTTCGCATGAGGTGGCCAAAGTACTGGAGCTTCAGCTTTAGCATCAGTCCTTCCAAAGAAAGCCCAGGGTTGATCTCCTTCAGAATGGACTGGTTGGATCTCCTTGCAGTCCAAGGGACTCTCAAGAGTCTTCTCCAACACCACAGTTCAAAAGCATCAATTCTTCGGTGCTCAGCCTCCTTCACAGTCCAGCTCTCACGACCACAGGAAAAACCATAGCCTTGACTAGACGGACCTTAGTCGGCAAAGTAACGTCTCTGCTTTTGAATATACTATCTAGGTTGGTGGAGACCATAAAAGTAATATGTAAAGGAAATGTTTCCATATGAAAAGTAACTCAAAAAATCTACTAGAATTTTCAAAATAGTACTATCAAAAATTCTGATCCCAAGAGGGAACAGTTGCATACTCATAACGTTCATTGTAAAGAATATTCTGTAATTCATGGTAGTGAATGAAGTTTCTCTAGGTAAAGTTAAGTATCATAGAGTTTAAACTTTATCTCATCTTTCTTTTTTTTTCACTCAGGAGTTAACAATGCTTGGAAAACCAAAAAGACCTCGGTCAGCTTATAACATTTTTATAGCTGAACGTTTTCAGGAAACTAAGGATGGCACATCACAGGTAAAACAGAACTCTGTATGTTTTAAAAATGTTTATTCTAATTTTTAAAATAATATAGACAGGAAACTTTAGGGGTGCAACCTGTCAAGTGGTGAAAAAAAGTGGTAAATTACTGTAAAAAATAGTATATATAAATAAGTCCTAAAAATCCTTTTTCTTACCACATAAAATGTTTAAAATTTGAATGTGTATATATACATATTCAGCCATGTATATACATAGTCAACTTTTTAATTAAAAAAACAAAAATTTCACCTTTATAGGAGTGTTCAAGTTCTGGAGACTTTCCTTATCCAGCACTTCTGCATGGTTTTACAATCACTGGGAAGGAGTGAGAGTTAGAGGTGTAACGCTTCATACTGGGATTTGAGCGTAACCTGTGGCTTCATGTGACGTCCTTTAAAAGCTTTTGGTTCTACCCATGGGAATGTATTGATGACACACATGAGTGGCATCTGTGACTGCAGAAAGAAGAAACAGCTTGTCCTCCTTGCTGTGGCTCAGTCTTCCCTTTATTTCCTTTTTCGAGGCTCCAAACTGTCAGTTGTATTATTCCTCTTATATGCCGCAGCCAGAAGACTTGTGTGCTCAGACTCCTAATTCTCGTTAGTGTGAGATGAAGGCTTTTGCCAGGCTGACTCTTGGGGTTCTTTAGATCTGTTGGACATATGATTGAATTATTTGTGTATGTAATGTTTTTTTTCTGGCTGTATATGATTTCACTGATTACTTCCCTTGGGATTTTATTTTTCTTTACCATTTTATTTAGTGTTGAATATATAGTAGGTTACTTCTGAAAAACAAGGGGATCTTCTCGTGTGAGGGATTGAACCCATGTCTTCTGCATCGGCAGGTGGGTTCCCTGAGCCTCCAGGGAAGCCCTGGAGTTTAAATTTAGTTTCCATGGCCCTACATTACTACAGCAGCAAGCCTGTCACTAACTTAGCATGGATTCAGTTTTATTAGTATAAGAAGGTTTTGTGTTAGAGAATCCTTCTGAATCAGTAGTTCTCAACTCTGACTGCATCTTGGAATCACCTCAGAAGCTTCATGGCTGGCCTTTATCTCTGAAAATTAAAATTAATTTAATTATATCATTTTTATTCATGTAAAAAAGTACATACGCATAGTTTTAAAGAATCAAAATAAGGCTTGTTATGGAAGATACAGGTTTTACTGTGCTGCCATATCCCTTACTCCAGGAGCACGTGCATTCTATTCTAGTTGATTCTTGTGGTATTTACCTCCATATCGCTAAATAATGTTCTTATACTGTTACTTCCTGATTTTTCTAAAATTCTAAGCATTGCCTATGCTTTAGGCATTATCTCTCACTGTGTAAGGTGAACACTTAACTCTATCTCATTCCACTGTTCACTTTTCTATCAACCTACCTCCCAGTATAGTTACCATAATTTTGGTTAGATCAGTGTTGAGTGCTTAATACTATTATGTGTGCATGCTAATTTGCTTCAGTCATATCCGACTCCTTGTGACCCTATGGACTGTAGCCTTCCAGGCTCCTCTGGAAGAATGCTGTAGTGGGTTGCCATGCCCTCCAGGGCATCTTCCTGACCCAGGGATCAAACCAGTGCCTCTTAAATTTCCTGCATTGGCAGGTGGGTTCTTCACCACTAGCGCCCTGTGGGAAGCTCAGTGGCTCAGCCGGTAAAGAATCTGCCTGGAGAGGAGAGCTGGGTTTGATCCCTGGATCAGGAAGACTCCCTTGGGGAAAGGAATGGCTACCTACCCCAGTATTCTTGCCTGGAGAATTCCGTGGACAGAGGAGCCTGGCAGGCTATGGTCCATAGGGTTGCAGAGTTGGACACAACTGAGTGACTAGCGCTCCGCACTTAGAGCTTGGGATTAGCTCTGCTTTTCTGCTCCCCCAATGCCGGGCTGGTAGTGTTCTTTCCTATTGTTTTTGTCGCTGTGGTTTTTATGCCTTTAGAAATTTTAGTTGTTTAATTAAAAAAAATAAATCACAGACATGAATTGCTTACAGTTTTGAAGGTTGAAAGTCCAGGATCAAGGCCACACCATGGAGAGGGCCCTCTTCTGGTTCGTAGCTAGCACCTCCTCTCACTGTGTCCTCACGTGGTGTGAGTGATTTAGTCATTCACTGTGATGTTAGATGGCACCAGAAGTAAATACCTTCCCATCCCTTTGATTTTTTTTCCATGAATTAGTTTTTTAGGTGAAAGATTATTTATGCATGCAGCTTCATAAATTATTGTTTAACACACTGAATATGAAACTTACGGATTAAATATAAGCAAGAAGGTACGTTATGGAAGAACTAAAAGCATGAAAGCAATTCTTTGCGAAGCTCAGAGAGCAGGTGTTTAGTGAGCAACTATCCCTGAATATACTAAATGTATTTATAAAGGTAAGCTTAAAGTATTCAAAACAGGCCCAGGTACTATCTGGGTACCTCACTTTTTGTTGATAGGAAAACAAAATTCACTAAAAGTTCTGGTCAGGATAGTGAAGTTAATATTAATAGTTTTAACTACCCCTTAAAATCACTGATGATACCCTCCTGCCTTTAACAGACGCTTCTCATGCCCCTCTCCCTCACATTCCTCGCCTCTGTCTCTCTCTCTTCTCTGCTCCTTATTCTCCACCTGCCTGCTTTCCTCCTCAGCCTTTGCACTCTGGCAGCAACACCACAGACTGTGTGAGGCGTACTCACTGTCTCTCTGCCTCTCCTCCAACTGTGGGATTCCTGCATCCCTCTAATTTTATAGATAAAGCTCCCAAACCTCAGGGAGGTCATAGAACTTTTCCCAGGTCACATGGTTAAGCTCAGCTGTGTGGAAGAAGAGTCGGTGCTGCGTTGCTCCTGTGATGACAACTAAAACACAGTGCACAGACATAGGAGTTAAGTGAGCATTTAAGCCACAGAGGAGGCAGAACAGTATTTGAAGCTAGACTGTGACAGTAGCTTATATTTGAATATTAATATCTTTGAATTCAAAAAGATAAATATCCGCACAAACAAAGGAACCAGCAACAAAATGAAAAGCAATCCTGCCAAATGGGAGAAAATAATTTAGAGAACTCATATGACTCATTCCCTCACCCCAGAGGAAAAAAATCTGATTAAAAAATGGGCAAAGGATCTGAATAGATATTTGCCCAAAGAAGACGTAGAGATGGCTAGTAAGTATATGAAAAGGTGCTCAACATCGTTATCAGGGAAATGCAAATCAAAACTACACTGAACTACTACCTCATATGTGTTAGAGCGGCTGTTACAAAAAACAGGTATTACTGAAGACGCAGTAGAAGGGGAACCCCTGTGCTAAAACAGCAACAGAAGGAGCGCGTGGACTCAGATGCACGCCGATAATTAGGCAGGCTGCTGGGTGGGGCAGGAGCGTGAATTGGGTAAAGGTGCTCGAAAGGCACAGACTCCCAGTAAGCATTGCACTGTACACCTGAAAGTATTGTTATATGTCAGTTACATCTCGGATTTTTGAGGAGTCTTTGCCTGTGATTCTTGATATCTGAGTGTTTGTTTTTGGAATGCATAAGAAAACGGCATCTTTGTTTAATCACTGAAGTCCCTATATCTGGTACTTAAATGTATATTGTTTTACAGGTAAAGCTGAAAGCTATAAATGAAAACTGGAAAAATCTCTCTAATTCTCAAAAGCAAGTAAGTTGTATGGTTTTAGTCCCAAGTGCCTAGTTAGAATATCTGTGAGAATATATTAGGGCAAGGCTTGATTCATGTGAAAACAACTTTATATTACACAATGGTTTTAAAGTATTGTCATATTCTTGGAACCAGGTTGGCTTTTTTCTTTTGGTAGTTTTTGATTCCATATCAAACTGGTATTTAAAACAGTGTCCCTTGTAACTTAATGTCATCATATCCAGTGATGATCACACCCTGCCCCTGTTGCTTTTCCACACTCCAAACCCTGAAATTGCAGCAACTTCATTAATACTTAAAAATCTTTATCTCTTATCTGTTTCTCATCTAATTTTTATCTCACAAGAATATTTCTTTCCAACCCCCCTTTAACATATAGAATAGTAAGATAATTTCTAGAATATTTTTGGAGCGCATCCCGGAAATTAACTGCAAAGATTCCTCTAAAGAAATCATTTTAACAGTTATACTCTTTCTCAGGTATATATTCAGCTTGCTAAAGATGATAAAATTCGTTATTATAACGAAATGAAATCCTGGGAGGAACAGATGATGGAAGTTGGACGAGAAGACCTTATACGTCGCTCAGTTAAATACCCAGCAAAAAGTGAGCCTGAGCAGCTTTGAAGTAGAAGATTGAGTTATGTTCATAACGGATAGACATAAGAAACCAACTAGGTCCCAATACCCGAAGCTGTTGTAAAATTAGAATGGATAAAGTTGGTGAACATTTATATTTAATTCCTTTTCTGTAGCGCACGGACTTCTGCCAGCCAATTCAATACATTTGTATTGGTGTCTTGCTTTTGAAAACCCAAACAGATAAGAGTTCATGTGGAATTTATTTTGTGTTTAGGAACTACTGAGCATCAAAATAATACATGAAATGTAGCAGTGAATCACTTTACCTTTGATAAAGGTAAATCAGACTGTGAAGTTTTTTTATACATGATGACTATGGAAAAAATATTCTTGTTTCCTTATATTATGGAAGCAGGAGTTTCCTATTCATAAGTATCTCAAAGTTTGTAGAAGCCATAGCGTTCTATGATATAACTGCATTTTTAAAAGAGCATCCAGAACTCATGCTGGTAAATTCCAAATCCTGGGTATAATTCATATTGTAGTCAGAGCTGATGGTTGTACAAGTGAGGAATTTCTGGTGTCAGTTGCAGCTTTTATAAAAGGGATAGATTTATAAACCTTTTCCTCATTATCTTTTTCCTAAATTAAAAACTAAAAAATTATGTACCAAATCTATGCATATTATTTTATATTGCATAGAATAAAAATTATGTGTTTCCTAATTATGTTTTAAGGTGAAACATTCATTTTATAGCTTTCTGGGATTTTCGTTTGTTGTTTTAAACAAAGTAGGAGTTTGTATACTGAATTATTTTTTCTCTTATGTAAATATATTTATCCAGAAAGTAAGAGAACTTGTTTGGTGTAAGTTTTAAAATGAGAGAGCTAAAAAAATCATATGTCTCCAAAGTCTCTCAAGTTGGAACCCATAATTTTTAAACATTTGCATAACATATAAAAGCCTGTATAATAATTAATAGCCAGTTCTAGCCTGATGCCCACATCCAGCCCACTGCCTGCTTTTCATGCATGGCCTTGTCAACTAAGAATTGTTCACAGTTTTAAATAGTTAAAAAAAAAAAAAGCATACTTCAAGACACATGAAAATCAATATGAAATTCAGTGTCCATAAAAAGTATTTTATTGGAGCACAGCCACACTCACTGTTTATGGCTGTTTTTGTGCAACAGTGCAGTTGACTTAGTTGCTACAGACAGGTGCAGCCTGCAAAGACTGACCTGTGTAGTGTGGAATGAGATGCTCTTAACTGACTTGCTGTGGCTCAGTAAAATACATCTTAACAGTTTTCCAGTTAGCATTTAAACCTTACCATCTTCTAGCATTTGATTATCTTCTTAACATGAGTCAAAGGTTTTCAAAGTCCACACCACCTTTTTGAGCAAAATATTCAACTGTCATCGTCAGTTCCCATGAATTTATAACTCACATTTATGTGTTTACTTTGTATTTTTTTTGTATACTTTTGCAAAATATGCAAAAAAAAAAAAAAAGTGTATTCTAGATCTCCAGAAAGAAGATTTTTGTAGTTTGTGAATAGAAAATAAGTAAAAGAATCACTAAAAAATGACTTGTTACATACTGAACTTGGCAAAGGTCGGGACTGCAGAGAAAATTACAACTTTAAGAGGACTAGCCTAAGATTTAAATATATGAAGTTGTTTGAAGTTTTCAAACAACTTTCCTCTGTGAATGGTAATGCAGGACAAAGTCTGCCATTATGTAAATGACCCTTGGTCTGAGGCTGGAGTATTCTGGGGAGGAAGAGAGAGGGAAGAAAAGGACATTTGCTAGTGTCTGTCGAAAGCTTTCTCAATTAGGTTTCCAGGAGAGAATTAAGCCCTAATTCCCTATGGCATGTAGAACGGTGCCGATTTTGTACCATCCTTAGAAGAATGGAGAAAATAATCACTCAAATAATTTACTGTGTTCTGTGCTTCAGATGAGCCCAGGGAGCACATGCGAGTCAGTGTTTGTGATAAATATTATAGAATGGGTGAAGCAGAGAAGCGAATTATAAACTCCTGCAGCACAAATGGATAAAACACATATTCATACCTACCTTCTGGGCTCTAGGCATTTGGCTCCCTGTACTTACACCGAACACATTCAGGGATCTTCCTGAATGTCCTGGGAAGTCCAGTGTCTACCAAGTTCTCATGCATATGCTTCTTAATACAGGAGGAAAGGTGTGAAACTGAAAGGAGCTATAGCAAAACCCTTTTGTTTCTAACAGGGTGTCATGGTTAATACTTTAAATGCTAGGATAATCTAATTTCACACCTCTCTTAATAAACTTCAGTTGATGGCATACCGTGTATTAAATGCCATCCAGTTTAACAGCGTATACAAATACCCTGTTATGAAGAGTGAGAGCTTATATCAACAACCAGTGGCTAGGTGTGTAACTGGTCGCCATTCTTAAATTGACTGAACAAGAAATTCTAAAAGCTAAAGAATTGTGACCAGGGAAGAGATGCTTAAGTGAAAAGAGTGCTTATGCTGTCTGAGCAGTCAGTCGCAGAGATGCTTATGTTCCTAGAGTACCAATATTAGATTTTATAAAACAATTTGACAGGGGTGTGTGTGTAATTATTTTCTGATGTTTGAGGTATATGTGCAGATTCAGCCTACTGTAATAATGTAAATTTGCTGTTGCTTTTGGGTAACTCCTTTTTTAGAAATGCCTTTTTTTTTTTTTAATAAGGTATATCCTTTTTTAAATAGTTGGCCATGAATGTGTTTATTTACATTTCTGAATTAAAATGGGAGTAAAAGTAGCAAATTTTATTGATATTTCTGACATTTACTGTACCTAAAATTAATCACCACCAGATTGTGCTAAAGCAGCAAGAACTTCTTATATAGGTAATTCATTTCCATTATTTCTGTTAATGTTACCAATCTTTTTACTCCAACAACAAAAGAATACTCTCTTCCTTCCTTTTCTCTCCTCACAGCCACTAGTCCTCTTCCTTTTCAAAGCACCAAGCTCTTACAGACAAATTTGAAAATGTTACAAGTGCAGATAATATGTTTTGAAATTTTAAAGCAGTATTACTCTTAAGTTGAACTTTTGGGAAGAATAAGAAATGAACATATTATTATTTTCAATTTGTAGAATTTTCCAAATAGTAAAACTGTACAAAGTTAGTATCATCATTCTATCACATTGTTCACAAAGTATTTTTGGTAATTAAATCATTGATTATATTTGATGGGAAATACATAAAACATGAAACCATCTCTAGCACATTAAAAATACCTTAAAAAGTTTTTACTGGCTAAGAAACTACATACTTAAAATTGACCGTAAACAAAAATTTTAAATAGGCTAAACATTTAAAAATTACCCTAATGGCAGAAAGTAAAAAAGAACTAAAGAGCCTCTTGAATGTGAAAGAGGAGAGTGGAAAAGCTGGCTTGAAACTCAGCATTTAAAAAACTAAGGTAATTGCATCTGTTCCCATCACTTTATGGCAAATAGAAGGGGGGAAGTTGGAAGCAGTGACATGCTATTTTCTTGGATTCCAAAATCACTGTGGATGGTGACTACAGCCATGAAATTAAAAGACACTTACTCCTTGGAAGGAATGCTGTGACAAACCTAGACAGTGTATTAAACAGCAGAGACATTCCTTTGCTGACAAAAGTCTGTATAGTCAAGGGTGTTTTTCCAGTAGTCAGGTACAGAAGTGAGAGCTGGACCATAAAGGAGGCTGAGCACTGAAGAGTTGATGCTTTCAAACTGTGGTCCTGGAGAAGAGAGTCCCTTGGACTGCAAGGAGATCAAATCAGTCAATCCTAAAGGAAATCAACCCTGAATATTCATTGGAAGGACTCATGCTGAAGCTGAAGCTCCAATACTTTGGCCACCTGATGTGAAGCCCTGACTCATGGGAAAAGACCGTGATGCTGGAAAAAATTAAAAGCAAAAGGAGAAGGGGTGGTAGAGGATGAAATAGAAACCAAACTGTGTCAGATGAAATTCATCCACCTCTGAGCCCTGCAAAGGATTGCCTGTTGAGTACAGTGCTGTCGCATTTTATGGGAATATAAATTATGCAAATTTAAAATAATATGAATAAATATTTGAAAGTTGTATATGATGCACGATGTTTGAAATAGTGCAATATTAAAATTTTTTAAAATGGCTGGGAGTCATAGAATTTCAAAACACTCTTGGACAGCAAAGTGAGGGCAGTGTTTGATATTACTATATGCAGTCACCTTTAACACAAAGTCTAACTTTATCATGTGTCAGTTTCCTATATATGTTGTGTATGGGCTTTGAAAGTTTTGTAAATAATCTGCTGACTTGTACTGCTGTTTTAATATTCAGTGTTGTTATAATTCAAAAAAACTTTTTAAAACAATCCACTAACCCAAATATTCATTTAGGAGGTGGTGGTAATGCTTGTGCTGTAAAAAATTTCTAAAAACTGGTAACTCTGAAACAGAATCATGTTTGTAATAAAATTTAATTCTGATGCGCTGTTTATTTGGATTGATAGATAATAGCCTGGGATACTTAGAACCTATAGAGCAAATTTAAGCAAAATTTCTCTATCCTATTTGTAGATCTAAGATTTTTTAATATAAATTTATTTTAATTGGAGGCTAATTACTTTATAATATAGTAATTGTGATAAAGTAATATTGTTTTTGCCATACATCAACATCAATCCGCCAAGTTGTACACGCCACGTGTACACGTGTTCCCCATCCTGAACCCCCCTCCCACCTCCCTCCCTGTACCATCCCTCTGGGTCATCCCAGTGCACCAGCCCCGAGCATCCTGTATCATGCATCAAACCTGGACTGGCGATTCATTTCACATATGATATTGTACATGTTTCAATGATGGACTCTGTGGGAGAGGGCGCAGGTAGATCTATGATTTTTAAGAATTCTCGCTCTCGAACCCTCCTGGCAGCCCAGTGGTTAAGACTCTACAGTCCCACTGCACAGGGCGTGGGTTTGATCTTGACCTGAACTAGGCTCCTGCGTTCTGCCTGGCACAGCCAAAAGCAGACAACAGAGGACTACTCGCTTTGCACTCTCTTCCAGTGGGAAAATTAGGACTTGATGAGTGAATCTTGTCCACTCCACTGCTGCGTATTATGTAATACAGGGGTTTGTTGAATCTTGGTTTAAAACAGACAGCTTCAAAAACCTGACACAACCTCTGTAAGACACTCTTAGGATGAGGCACTTGGAATGTGGATTTCGTATTAGATGCTTTTTATGGTTAAGTTTTATAGGTGGGATAATGGTATTGTGCTTGTGTGAAAGTATGTCCTTAGAAGGTACAGGATGGCACATTTAGGGCTCAAGCTTCATCACAAGTAAAGACACATCTAGAAGCCTTAGAAAGACACTAACATCTGTTGATTCCAGATGGAGTATGCCAGCTCACTGAATCCTCTAAATTTTGTTTGAAATTGTTGAAATATTTGTACAATTTTAAATATATTGGGAAATATATTGATCAAGAAAATGCTTACATTGCTTACTGAAATTCTTACGGCTTGGAAATCCCATTTGAGTAAAGCATCAAATGGTTGTGCATGTTATCTAAGAGGGATGATACTTTTTTTCAGTTGTGCGTTTTCACTCATCAAACAATTTTGTGTATTGCCAATGTCAACCGAAAAAATGCACAACCTAAATGCTGAGAGTTGTTTTACACAACAGACATTCTTAGGACTTCAGGCCTGGGAGATGGCCTCTCAAGTAACCTTGGGAAAATTGCTCCAAGGAGGCGAGGGGGTTAGCTAGGATATACAGGGGTTTTGCAACAAAGGGTAGATAGTCTGAATGACACAAAATTATTGGAAATTAAAGGAAAACCAAACATCTCAAGGAATTTAGCGCTTTTCTATTCATGGGAAGATAGAAGAGCCTGGGCTCGAAGCAATCCTTCGATACGCACCTCCGCTATTGGCCAGTATCCTGAGCTTCCTCGGGGAGCACCACGGGGTGTCTGAAGGCTGCCAGAGGGCAGGTGCTCCTTGCTTCCTTTCTGGGTTCCCTTCAGTTCAGTTCCGTCCAGTCGCTCAGTCTGCCCGATTCTTTGCGACCCCATGAATGGCAGCACGCCAGGCCTCCCTGTCCATCACCAACTCCCGGAGTTCACTCAGACTCACGTCCATCGAGTTGGTGGTGCCATCCAGCCATCTCATCCTCTGTCGTCCCCTTCTCCTCCTGCCCCCAATCCCTCCCAGCATCAGTCTTTTCCAATGAGTCAGCTCTTTGCATGAGGTGGCCAAAGTAAACACCCAGGACTGATCTTCAGAATGGACTGGTTGGATCTCCTTGCAGTCCAAGGGACTCTCGAGAGTCTTCTCCAACACCACAGTTCAAAAGCGTCAATTCTTCAGCGCTCAGCTTTCTTCACAGCCCAACTCTCACATCCATACATGACTACTGGAAAAACCAGAGCCTTGACTAGACAGACCTTTGTTGGCAAAGTAATGTCTCTGCTTTTGAATATGCTATCTAGGTTGGTCACAACTTTCCTTCCAAGGAGTAAGCATCTTTTAATTTCATGGCTGCAATCACAATCTGCAGTGATTTTGGAGACCCCCAAAATAAAGTCTGACACTGTTTCCACTGTTTCCCCATCTATCTGCCATGAAATGATGGGACCAGATGCCATGATCTTTGTTTTCTGAACATTGAGCTTTAAGCCAACTTTTTCACTCTCCTTTTTCACTTTCATCAAGAGGCTCTTTAGTTCCTCTTCACTTTCAGCCATAAGGGTGGTGTCATCTGCATATCTGAGGTTATTGATATTTCTCCTGGCAATCTTGATTCCAGCTTGTGCTTCCTCCAGTCCAGCATTTCTCATGATGTACTCTGCATATAAGTTAAATAAGCAGAGTGACAATATACAATCTTGAGGTACTCCTTTTCCTATTTGGAACCAGTCTGTTGTTCCATGTCCAGTTCTGTTGCTTCCTGACCTGCATACAGATTTCTGAAGAGGCAGGTCAGGTGGTCTGGTATTCCCATCTCTTTCAGAATTTTCCACAGTTTACTGTGATCCACACAGTCAAAGGCTTTGGCATAGTCAATAAAGCAGAAATAGATGTTTTTCTGGAACTCTTGCTTTTCCATGATCCAGCGGATGTTGGCAATTTGATCTCTGGTTCCTCTGCCCTTTCTAAAACCAGCTTGCACGTCTCGAAGTTCACGGTTCACGTATTGCTGAAGTCTGGCTTGGAGAATTTTGAGCATTACTAGCATGTGCGATGAGTGCAGTTGTGCGGTAGTTTGAGCATTCTTTTGCATTGCCTTTCTTTGGGATTGGAATGAAAACTGACCTTTTCCAGTCCTGTGGCCACTGCTGAGTTTTCCAAATTTCCTGGCATATTGAGTGCAGCACTTTCACAGCATCATCTTTCAGGATTTGAAAGAGCTCAACTGGAATTCCATCACCTCCACTAGCTTTGTTCGTAGTGATGCTTTCTAAGGCCCACTTGATTTCACATTCCAGAATGTCTGGCTCTAGGTGAGTGATCACACCATCGTGATTATCTTGGTTGTGAAGATCTTTTTGTACAGTTCTGTATATTCTTGCCACCTCTTCTTAATATCTTCTTAAGTTCCTGAGTTCCCTTAGGCTCACCAATTAATGCTCAAAGGTGGCCACAACCACAGATGGCTATGACGTCCTTTCTTTACTTACATGGCAGGCAGTATTCCATTTCTCACAAGTGATTCTGAGAAGCTGGCATCATATTTTATCATGATTACTACAGCTGCGAACACCGCCACACTGAACTGCTGTGCCTCCTGGGAGAAGCCCTACTGTCAACAGGCTTTCAAACTGCATTCCAGGTCTCTTCTCCCATCATTTCTTCCACCTGCGTCAGGATCTCAGCTAGCGGAACAGCCACCTCACATCCCCTTCCCTACTCTGACCGACGGTTTAGGTCTGACTGCCAGCTTGTGGTCAGGAACCCGCCTGTAGGCCAGGTGTGGACGTGCCCGCCAAGTGGGACAGGCGCTCTGGCGCAGGCGCCACCTGGCGCGCAGCCTCCGTCGGCCGGCGGTGCGAAGGGCAGGTGGAGCGTGCGCGAGGGCCTGCCTGGGCCTTGCCTTACTGCCGGCCGAAGCCCTGGGAGCGTGAAAGGTCCGGTCCCGGCCTTGAGGTCTTACCGGCGGCTTCGAGTCCCAGGGAAAGCCGCTGTATTGCTGGCGGCCACTGCTCTGAGGCCAGTGCAGTCCGTGAGGGTTGCAGGGAGTCCTCGCCCTTCCACTCTAATAAGGTCAGGAAAGATTCAGAGAGGCCAGCTAGTGCCTCAGAACCGCCCCGGCAGCGGGAGACGGCGCTAGGATGCGCATCTATGGCAGTTTCTTCCCCACAAAACCATCTGCCTAGTCCGGCGTTGCGTCTGTCCCTGCACGGAGCCAGAGGACATCGCTTGCAGTATAACGTGGACTTTCACCACGGGACACTTGTATTTCTGGGTTTCTGGGTGTTCCTTAAGGGCTCTGGGATCACAATTCATAATGAGTTATGGGCCTGGCCTGATGTGTCCAGCCTGTGTGTTTTCAGAAGTCCTGATTTGAATTTATTGAAAGACCTACTTGAGATCTTGGGGCTCTGGAAGTTGGAATACTCAAGTAGGTTCCAACTGAAATGATTTTGTCCCTTAGGTTCAGCTCCTGGTTCCCAGGAACAAAGCCGATTTTGTAAGGTTAAGAGGAATCTCACCTGCAAAGTGGCTCATCTGAGTGGAGACCTCCCACCAGGACTGCAGATCCCATGAGGAGAAAAGCCAAGAAAGAGCAGATCCTAGATTCGCACAACTGATAGCACAAAGTAGCCCTTGTGTTCTGCAAGCCTCCCTTCAGACTGTGCCAGCTTGTTTGAACTGGAGAGGAGAGATGAGCTGGGCTACGGCAAGGGGCAAATTTGCCCAGGACATTACACTTTTGAGGGTTTGAGAGAGCATAGTATGGGGGAAAGATATACCACCTCCCACTAAGAAAATGTTATCTCAGACATTCTTAAAAGCCTTTGATTCTGATTCTCCACTCTTGCCAGTTCCTGAGGAGGCCTCACAACATGCCCCTTATCACATGGGGCATTGAGAGCTGTGTGTGCTTCCTTCATCCTCACTTTGCAGACACAGGAAACGAGTGAAGGAAAGAGCTTCCCTGATTACTTGTTTCTGCCTAGCTCGAAAGATGAAGAAAACTCAGCCCCAGAGGATGAATGTCTGGGTCATCCTATTCTTAGCAGCCTAGCCAGTAGTCAGATTTTCAGACACAGTTAAGTCAAACTTAGTTTCTATCAGAAGACTGAGAAACTACTGCCAAGGTAGTTAAGGACCAAAAGATGTTCTGCAGGAGGACATTCCACCTAGCTGGTGTATGGAGCGCATAGGTAAGAGAGCCAGGACATGCAGGGCGGATCAGACCTCTTGTGGTCTCTTCTGTCTCCTCCAGCCCCACTCTTGCTCTCTGCATGTAGTGTCCTTGATCCTACAGAAAATAGTGAGTTATTCTTTCCCTCCTTCGCTTAGTGTCTTATATGAGACTTTTTAGCATTAGTAAGTTAGAATGGAAATACAGAAATAGATGAACACCAACTTCAAGGATAATATACATCATATTATCAGTAATCAGGAACACATCAGTACCAGGATGAAGTAATATGAAGAGACATGCAGGTTCTATGCTGTTACTATTCTGTGCTATTGTTGACCCAGTTTGTCTGCATTTTCTCATAGTCATAGCAAAAATGCAAATGTTGCTACATGCTTTGTGTTGGCCCTTAAAGAAATCATCATGCTAATTCCTCATGAGACGGTAAGAATCCTAAAAAACAAGTTTCTTTCCTAATCTTCCTGTAGGTATTACAGTAACTAATCTTCCAGTGACTATGGGAAATGGGTGCAACCAGCTGCCTGCAATTGCTCCTCAGGGAAGCAGCACTTTGTGCTGAAGGAGGATTCCGTTAGTTCACGTTTCTAGGGGATGCAAGACTGTGGCCTTGCAGACCTCTTTGGCTTTGGTATGTAGGCAATGTTGGCTCCTAAAATAAGTTGGAATGGGTTTATTCCTAGAAGAGTTCATATAGAATTGTTACTATGTCTTCCAGAAATGTTTGGTAGAATTCACTTGTACCATCTGGCCTGTGGAAGGTTGTTGGTTTAATAGGGCTATTCAGTTTTCTCTTTCTTCTTGAGTGAGTTTTGGTAGTTTGTACCTTTCAACAACTTTTTCTATTTCAACTAAGTTGTTGGATTTATTGGCATAATTAATAAAATTTTATGCTACTTTAGCCACACCCCGCACATTGTTGTGATTCAAAATATTTTCAGATTTTCATTGTTATTTTCTCTTTATCCCATGGCTTATTTAGGAGTCATTAACTTAAACGTTTGGTGACTCTCTATCTGTTACAATTTCTCATTAAGTTCTATTCTGGTCAGAGTGTATCGTGTACGATTTCCATTCTTTTAAACTGTTTGCAGCTTTTTTTTTTTGCCCATAACATGTGCACTTGGGAAGAATGTGTATTACGCTGCTGTTGGAGTATTCTATAAATGTTAGTCAACTTCGCTGATAATCTTATATATCCTAACTGATTTTCTGTCCATTTGTGCTATCAATTACCCAGGTGTTGAGACTGGTAATTTGCCTACAGCTATTTCCATTTTGTTTTTATTTCATGCATTTTGAAGCTCTGTTATAATGTATGGAGCTAGAAGACAACTGTTTTTCTGTTGGACTCACAAAAGTAGAATGCAGGTCTGTCCCTAAGGGCCATTTGATTTCTACAGAGAAGAAATTTCTCATCTTTTGCTGGAGGGTAGGTCCCTGGTTGACAGTGCACATGGGTTAGGGGAGGAGGACGTGCTCTCCCTGGCTGTGCTTGGTCTCTGTTGCTGCAGTCTTTCTCTAGCTGCGGCACACGGGCTTCTCATCGTGGTGGCTTTTCTTGCTGCAGGGCATAGGCTTGAGAGAGAATGGACTTCAGTAGTTGCGGTATACGTGCTTAACTGCCCCTCAGCATGTGGAGTCTTCCCAGACCAGGGATCAAACCCTGTCCCCTGCATTGGTGGGCAGATTCTTAACCACTGGATCACCAGGGAAGTACCATTTCTTTTTATCCCCTAACTCTGGCTGTTAGTGGTTTAAAAGATTATAATTTAGAAGTGTAACTGCAAGTAGTGATCATATATTCACCAGTATTTTGACCTTAACATCTTAATCCATATAGAAAGTAAACAGCACCTACTGAGTAGGTAAGAATTTTAAGAATTTAAATCTGTAACCTAGATTCCTTGCCAAATTTGTGATGGAATTATCAATTGAATACAATTATTGAGATTTTCCAAAGGTCTTTGTTCAGGTACCAGTAAAGGATCAATCTTAGGACGACCCTTGAATTCTGAAAAAGAACCATTTTGCAACACATCTTGTTTTTGTTTTTTTTCATTTTCACATGTCTGAAGTTGGGATATCTTAAAAATTAGCAAAGCGCTTTCTCTCTGTCAATCTATGGCATCTTTGGGACTTCATGAATGTGAGACATGCCCTGTTCTTCCTGCATTTTCTTTTTAAATAACTGTGTTTATTTCGGCTGTGCTGGGTCTCTGTTGCCGTGTGGGCTTTCCTCTAGTTGCAGTGAGTAGAGGCTACTCTTTAGTTGTAGTTCGAAGGGTCCTCATTTGCTGTGGCTTCTCTTGTTGCAGAACACAGGCAATAGTGCCTGCGGGCTCAGTAGCTGGGGCTCAGTAGCTGGGGCTTCAGGAGCTGGGGCTCAGTAGCTGGGGCTTCAGCAGCTGGGACTCAGTAGCTGGGGCTTCAGCAGCTGGGGCTCAGTAGCTGGGGCTTCAGCAGCTGGGGCTCAGCAGCTGGGACTCAGTAGCTGGGGCTCAGTAGCTGGGGCTTCAGTAGCTGGGACTCAGCAGCTGGGGCTTCAGCAGCTGGGGCTCAGTAGCTGGGGCTCCTGGGCTCTATAGAGCTCCTGGGCTCAGTTGCTTCCAGCCATGTGGGATGTTTTCAGATCAGGGATTGAATTTATGTCTCCTGCATTGGCAGGTGGATTCTCTACCACTGAGCATCAGGAAGGCTCCCTTTCCTGCATTTTCATGCACAAGTTCCTTTTTCTGACTTTCTCTCCAAACTTCCTTACCACAGTCAGCAAAATGCTTCCCATGGACTCTGACCACATTTCAATTGTACTAAGAAAACTAATGCTTAAAAGAGAACAATAAAAGCTAAACAGAGTTAAAGACATTGCTAAATTAAGGTATGTATAAAAGGAGACTTGGAAAACAGGCTAGTTTATAAACATCTGAGACTTGGACTTTAGATCTGCTCTCTGGACTCACGGCACATGGATTCTCATGCTCATGCTTGGCTCTAAGTCCCAAACAGATTACATATATCAGCCAATTGGAAGACATATGTGAGAAACAAGAGTCAAGTCCAGAAGAGATGTTCACATATAATCTTATGAGGCCAGGAGGAACTGGGAGGGACTCATAATTCTAGCGCTCACCAAAGCAGAATCACATCAGTTGTGATGCCATCTTATGGTACCCAGACTAGTGAGGGTTTTATGCAATGCCAAAGTGCAGATGCTCAGTGACTACCCTAATCATTCCATGTGGGCACCTCTGAGTTGGAGTCAAATATTCTGGGACTGCCTCTTGAAGTATCAATCTGTCACCTTCCTCCATTTCTTATTGGACATTAGCTACATTTCCTCTAAATTTAACATGCCACTTTCCTGTTATCCATGTCCAGTTAACTGCTTCAGGTTACCTTTGATCAGGATGTACCAGTTATAACCCCACCTCCTCAAGGTAATAAATATTGCATCTCTATTTCCCCCACCACTGTTTCATGTATGGATACCAGTCACTGGTGAATAACTATCGATGACTAGGGAGCCTCAAGCACCAGCTGGGGAATCAGTCATTGTTTAGAAAATCAGGGTTGCAATTCGCTTATTCTGCTCTACTTATGTATTCACTAAAAAACAATTTTCTCTCAACTATTTTACAAGTTTCTTGTTTTAACTTCTAGGAGATGATCCTTAACCCTCTGAGGTGTCCTAGCACCACACCCCAATTGAATTATGTGAGATAGAGTGCATATTTTAAGCCTTGTCATCTCAAAACATACTCTCCAAGCCTTCCTCAAGTTCCAGAGTGTAAATTTAATCAGAGAAGAGAGCAAATGCAGAAAGAAAGGAAAAAAGCCAAGCAAAACAATAATAGTTTAGCCATTAAGTGAAGCAAGGACCTGTAATCCCTCTAGAATACAGACAATACTCTGAGCCATGTCCTCGGAGCTGTTTCGCAGACGCTGAAACTGCCACCAGATGCAAGAAGTTGACCGTTTGCTGCCCATAAGCAAGCAGACCCCAGATGGCTTAGAAACTGAAGGTTGATGATATTGACTCCTAATTGCCTCACCATCAGCCAATGAGAAGAATGTCCGTGAGCTGATCATGCACCCCACAGTCCCCTGTTCCTCACCTTATGTTTCTCTGAAAGCCATCAGTTTGGGTCTGATGAGCACCAGCCGCTTGGACTCCTTTGGTGCCCTGCGATAAACGGTGCACTTCCTCTACAACCCGGTGTCAGCAGATTGGCTTTACTCTGCTCGGCCCAGAAGACCCAAGTGTGGCTCAATAACAGTGTTGCAAAAGCAAATGACTTTTGGGGGTTATAGCAAATGTTAAAACATATTGTGCAATCATAATTTAAAGAGGGCTACTTGGGGCAGGAAGGGAAATATGAAAAACACAAGGCACAGGATTTGAAGAGAAAGCCAAAGTCCCAGATTCTCAGAGAGTGTGAACAAAGAAAACGTGTTCTGCTTAGACAAATGTAAGGTTCTTGCACTTAGAAATGCTGGGTAGGATATGCGGCTCTAGTAACACTGGCTGAATGGCAAAGCACAGACGTTTTCACTCTACCCATCTGAGCAAGAACAACAATCAATTCACTGTGTAGCATAACAAAGTGCCTGGTACTTAAATCCCTTGAGTGAATGACTTTCAGTGAGGCGACATATCTGAATAACTCTTACTATATCCTGAGAATGTGAAAGTAAGAGTAATGTTAGAAATATTGAAGTCTTTGGAGTGACAGCATGTGATTGAAGACCTCACTTAGTGGGGGTCTTTCCTGTGGACCCGCTGGTGGATGTGGAGGTTGGAGCTCTGGCTGAAGCCCTTCCCACATTTGTTGCACTCATAGGGCTTCTCCCCAGTGTGGACTCTCTGGTGGATGAGGAGTTTGGAGCTCTGGCTGAAGCCCTTCCCGCACTTGCCACAGTGATAGGGCTTCTCCCCAGTGTGGACTCTCAGGTGGATGCGGAGGTCTGAGCTCTGGCTGAAGCCCTTCCCGCACTCGTAGCACTGGTACGGCTTCTCCCCCGTGTGTGAACAGCGGTGGATGTGCAGGTTGGAGCTCTGGCTGAAGCCCTTCCCGCACTCCCCGCACTTGTAGGGCCTCTCCCCCGTGTGGATGCGCTGGTGGATGTGCAGGTTGGAGCGCTGGCTGAAGCTCATCCCACACTCCCCACACTCGTAGGGCTTCTCGCCAGTGTGCACGCGCTGGTGGATGTGCAGCTTGGAGCTCTGAGTAAAGCCCTTCCCGCACTTGTCGCATTTATGAGGCTTCTCCCCTGTGTGGACTGAGTGATGGATGAGCAGACTCGAGCTCCTGGTGAAGCCCTTCCCGCACTTGTCGCACTTGTAAGGCTTCTCATCGGCATGGACCTCACGGTGGATGAGCAGACTCGAGCTCCTCGTGAAGCCCTTTCCGCACTGATCGCACCTGTAGGGCTTTTCTTCCGTGTGCTCCCTCTGATGCAGGACCAGCTCTGAGCGCTCACTGAAGTCCCTACCACACTGGCTACATCTGTATACTTTCTCTGAAGGGCGGATTTTCTCACCAGGGTGACCACCTGGGCTGGCGGCACATGTTTTCCCACAGTCTTGATGGCTACAGGGCTTCTCCTCTGCATGAGCTCTCTGATGACGATGACTGGCCACCCGGGATTTCCAACCGCTAGTGTCTTTGTGGTCACAGCCAAAGGGCTCCAGGGACTCTTCCCCCTGGCCAATATGCCAGACTGTCTCTGCTCTGAACGGTGGCGAGACCACCTCTTTTACGTCATCCACGAGTCTACCGTGAGGGCTCTCTGAACAATGCTCAACGGGAGGACTTCTTCCCCCTGTCAGTTTCCTCTCAGTGCTTTCTTCAGTTAGACTTTTGCTTTCCTGAGGATCCTGGGGCTCATTCTTACAGAATGAGGAGTCCTGGGTGGCCATCTGGATCGGGACTTTCAAACATGAATATTCTTCACTCTCCATGTTTTTTTAAATTATCACTCTGAAGAGTCACCACACTGCTTGTGGTTCCTGGAAATATGAGAAGATACTTTTCTCCACTTCTGACAAGTAGAAACATCCAGTTCAGGGTTACTTACACCTCCCTGTGAATATTCACAATTTAATTCTGACTCCTCGTTACTGTACTAAGCCACTTCTTCCAAAATTTGCCAGCAGGAAAGCTCTTGAGGTAATAGATAACGTAAGGACTTTATCTTCATTTTCCACAAAATTTTCATTCAAGTCTCCTAGGAAACAAAGGGAATTCAGTGACAACAAACAAAATTTCAAGATTTCAGAGCTGCCTAAGGTAACTAGCAGAAAGTTCAGTCTTGTCCTTATCCTCATGTCCTTTGGGTTAGTGTCAGGAAGGGAGAGGGCTTGGGTATGCAGGACAGAAATCTTGTCTCTGCTTTTAAGTACTGCCAATGAAAGCACATGCACATTGCTTGTCATCCCACATTCTTGTCATCCCACACTCTTGTCATCCCACAATTAACATTTCATTCCATTTCACCAGTTAAGTGTCAGTTAAAATAAAATAAAACGAAGTACTTGACTTTAATAAGTGCTTGGGATACAAAAAGGAAATACAGATCCTTTTGCTTGATAAACTGGAATCTACTGGGAAGAAAGACAGGCCAACAACAACGCCATGTAAGTGCTACTATACAGATACATGCACGGCTAGTCACGGGGGCACGGGGGGCGGGGGGCAGCTGACTCAGACCTTGGGGGAGATTTCTGGGAGCAAACGTAAGGGAAAAAAAGTGGAATGTGGAGGGAGGATGTGACATGTTCTGGAAAAGATAAGCAGTTTCTTGTGAAGGAAATAAAACAGGTAACAGTGGTAAAGACTATGCCTGGAGAGGAAGACAAGAGCCAGAACAAAGGGCTTGGTGTGTAGTTAGAGATCCCCTCAGAGATGTAAAGCTATTAAGGATTACAGTTGTGAGTGAAATGACGGACTCTATGATTATAAATACCATCATAAATGAGCATGACTTTAAGGTAGAGAGAGAGCTGCTATAGCAAATCAGAAGAGTGATGAGGAGGATGGTTATGGACAGAAAGGGAGAGATTTGTTCTGAATCACATGATGACTGACTAAACTCAAAAGGGAAAGAAGGCCCCAAGCATGACTCAAGTCCCTTGAATAAGTGACTAGGTATGGGTTACTATATCATAAGACACGGGATCTTAATCTCCAAGGCTAGAGTAGGGAAGGGGACAGAAAACAGACTTGGAATCTGACTCTTTAAATTTGTGATGCTGGTGGAATATTCTGTTCAGTAAGTGAAACATGTGGGTCTGGAGCTCCTGGGAGAGAACTGTGCTAGGAATATAGATTTTAGACTTACTACAGATGGTCCCTGACTTACAATGGCTTCACTTACAAACTTTCGACTTTATGGGGGTGTGACAGTGATATGCCTTTGAATTTCGGATTTTCCTGGGCTAGCAAGATGCTGGACAAACCTCCTCATGATGCTGAGCAAAGGCAGCAGCTGCAGCTCCAACAGTGTGCTTACAACCCTTGTCTTCCCCTTTCAGGACAGTGCGCAACGAACTGCCCGAGATACTCAACACTCGTATAAAACAGGCTCTGTGTTAGATGATTTTGCCCAACTGCAGGCCAGTGTAAATGTTTTGAGCATAATTAAGGCAGTTAGGCTAAGCTGTGATGATCAGTAGATCAGGTGTATTAAAGGCATTTTTGACTTAAAAGTGTTTTTCAATTTACAATGAGTCTATGGGGATATAACCCAACTATAAGTTAATGAAGATCTGTAGTATGTATGTTAGTGAAAACAATTAGGGTAAAGATCCTTATATTACACTGAAATGACCAAAATAAGAAAATCCACAATGGTCTTGGAAAAAAAAGAAAGACTGCCATTACTAGAATAAAATTGCTAGGGAACTTCTTGTGATAAAGTGCAGACGGATGAGGTCTGATGGGGAAACAAACAAAAAACAAACGCACAGCTCAAGTTATGTACAGAAAAAGGCTCCTGAAGAAGCAGGAGAACGTCCCAAGAAGTCCGAGAAATTAAACTCCAAGCTCAGAATCAACTATTCTGAACTAAGAGAGGTTTACTCCAGAAAGAGGTTTTTTCTATCACATCAGGCATTTCTAATGTCTTGACTAGTTGTTGCCATTAGCAGAGCCACTGTCCCAACTACCCTCTTCCCCACAAAAAAATGAAAAACTAGGAGGTTAAGGGGAGTGGCCCCTTATAAAGCTTCAAAAACAAACTGTTCGCAAAGAAGAACTCCTAATAGTATGATTTGGGCTGAAGACAGCAGCATCAGTTGAGGTAATGGCAAACCTGCACAATGACAGGGCTGAGGTACAAAGAGAAGCAACCAACGCCGCATGTGCCCAGGATAAAGCCGCAAGCTAATCTGCGAGGTGGAATTTCTGACAAGGACATCCCAGAGCTGGAAACTGAAGCAGGGCATGTCCCAGATAACATCCTGGCCTTAAGAGGCGATCTCAAAAAAAGGGTCTACATCGTAACTCACCATCTGGATTCTTATTAGATTCATGGCAAGCCCAGTCAGCAGAGGTGTCCCCTGTAAGCTGAATATACACGCACCAAGGAAGGGCTGAGCATCCGCTGAGGGCGGTGCACTCCACTGTCATGTTGTGAACAGAAGACTTTTGGAAAAAAAGAGACAAGAGACATAAGGAAACAAACAAGAAAGACAGAAACTCACATCAATAAAGAGAGGCACAAACTCAGGAAACAGTAAACAGAGGTAACAGAATTTAAAAGGTTCAAAATGAAAATCCCAGAGAAATCTGAGGGGATATCACATCTAAAAAAACTACGATCTAGTACTAAAACATAAACACATTGCTATAAAGAATAATTAGAATTTTTCCAAATTAATAAAAAGATTGAAAACAATGATAATCATAATATTTGAGACTTATTCAGACACCGAGTTCTGTCTGTCTCTTTAAAACCCAAGGACTGCAGCATGCCAGGCTTCCCTGTCCTTCACTATCTCCCAGAGTTTGCTTAAACTCATGTCCATTGAGTTGGTGATGCCATCCGACATTTAACATTTACTGTCCTCAATTGGAGCACTCAGAAAGCAGATGCATGATCCTACGTGAGAAAAACTATTAGGACACTCATTCTACACTGGAAGAACCAAGGTTAAAATGATCAAGTAATTTGTGTCATAGCTACTGTCAGGCAGTCTGATTTTAAGGTCTGCAATCTAGACGGGTTGAATAGCTAAATGAATATCCACCTAAAATGAAGACTGAGGGGTACTCAAGGAATGCAGAGCAAAGGCAGACAGACGGAATGATGAAAGCCTGTCTTGTGCGAGTTCGATGAATACCGTGGAGGTAGAATGCAGAGAAAGAAATGATCAAAGAATTAGCAGGGGGAAAAAAATTCTTAGAATTCAGGAGTCAGGGCTCACTAAATGTTAAAAATTGTGAAACCTCAGGACTTCAACGAAACAAACAAACAAAAAAAAACGCAAAGAAATAAAAACCCAGAAAATGCTAAAAGCATCTAGACAGAAAAGCCAAGTTATGTGCAAATACAAATGAGAATTATATTGACATCGAACTACAGAACAGCAGTATTGTATACCGGAAGATAAATGAGCAATATCTTCTAATTTAGGAAGTAAACTGACTGTAAAATTAGCCTTCTATCTCATACCCAAGTCAATCAGTAGACTGGCTAGACACTTTTTCAGGTTAGAAAGGATTTTAAAAATTACTGAAACAATTATTCAACAGTGTACTATAGTAAAAGTTTTTAAATTAAGAAAAAGATGACATATAAGAAATAGCAGTGAGCATTAAGAAATCAATAAAATAGACAAGCTGAATCAACTGTTGATATATAACAGAAAACAGTAGTTAACCAAATCAACCAAAATGCTCTAGAAACAGAGTGGAAAGGGAAAAACCTCAAATTAAATATATTTTGAAAAGCAAAAATTAGTTGTAGGAAAGGGAATAAAACAAAAAAAGGAACTGTAATCTATGTATACTATTTGACTCTGCAGGAACAAGAGTTATGAAATCAAAGCAATGTAAGTATTAACCACTGATGTGACTCTGACATAAACTCTCGGGATGATGGGCATGTTAGGGGAAATAATGAAGTCAATAAAATATCAAATATTGATAAGCTGAAAAAATAGCAGTATATCATAATATAATAAATTAAAACTACCTGTTAACACTGGTTAAAAACCCAAAGCCTGCTGACACATGTTGCTTGTGAATGTAAATTGGTATCACCCCTCAAGAAGGATATTTTAACAATTATGTCTCAAAATCACAAATATATGCACGCAGTAGTCCAGCTCGGGGGTTTTATTCTTCAGATTTCTTGGCACAGCTGTGAGTGCTACTTGCACAAATTTATTCCCTGCAGACAGCTTGTGACAGCAAATGATCAGAACTCTAAGTATAGAGCCTACCTTTACTTTTGCCTCTCTGCAAACCAGTCTCTGTCAAGCAGTCCCAGTGATACGGGTGAATCAGTTCATACCATTTTGCTGTCCCAGCGGCTTCCCACTGAACGCAACACAAAGTCACATTTTTTTTACCGATGCCTTTAATGCCACGAGTGAATCACCCCTGCTCTAATCTTCCCAAATGCTTCCTATATTCTAGCCACACGCCTTCTTTTAGGTGTCTGGGTCTTCTTGTGAAGTCTTCTCGTGCCTATTCTTCCCCTGCCCGGTCACCTGTTTAATACCCATTAATGCTTTAGGTCTCAGTTTAAACATCACTTCAGAGGCTTTCCTTGGACCTCTCAACAATACATTTATCACTCTCATCCCATCCCATGCCCTCATTCTCTCAGAACACAATTCTCCATCCGTCACAGGACTTAATGAATTCATAGTAACACACTGTGTTTACTATAACGTCTCTTTTACAAGACTATAAGACATATTTCTTTGAAACCCTACAGCAGTCAGTTTTTAAATCTTGATTCCCTGGTGGCTCAAACTGTAAAGAATCTGCCTGCAATGTGGGAGATCTGCATTCTTTCCCTGGGTCGGGAAGATCCACTGGAGAAGGGAATGGCAACCCACTCCAGTATTCTTGCCTGGAGAAGTCCATGGGCAGAGGCACCTGGAGAGCTATAGTGCATGGGGTTTCAAAGAGTCGGACACAGCTGACTCACACACACACACATGTACATAAAGCAGTGGGGTATTAAACACATTGCTTTCCCTCCAGAAACCAAAGAAAATAAATCAGACTTGCAGATCTAATGGTTAAAAGAAAAGTATGCAAAAAGATATGTAATCAGGTATGAGCCTGTGCGAAGAGTTGACTTATTGGAAAAGACTGATGCTGGGAGGGACTGGGGGCAGGAGGAGAGGGGACAACAGAGGATGAGATGGCTGGATGGCATCACGGACTCGACGGACGTGAGTTTGAGTGAACTCCAGGAGTTGGTGATGAACAGGGAGGCCTGGCATGCTGCGATTCATGGGGTCGCAAAGAGTCGGACACAACTGAGTGATTGAACTGAATTGAACTGATGAGCCTGTGAGATATAAATTCCGAGAAAAGAAAGTTCCGAGAAAAGAAGGAGGTTGAGGACTTCCCTGTTTGGTACAGTGGATATGAATTTGCCTCCCAATGCAGGTGATACAAGTTTGATCCCTGGTCCAGGAAGATCCCACATGCCACGGAGCCACTAAGCCACGCACCACAACTGATGAGCCCATGTGCCTCAACTACTGACGGCCACGTGCTCTGGGGCCTGTGCTCCACAACAAGAGATGCCACGGCAACGGGAAGCCTACTGACCGCAACTAGAGAAAAGCTGACACACAGCAGTGAAGACCCAGCACAGCCAGAGATAGATAAAATTAACAAAAACAAGAAGAAGGAAACGAGAAGGAGATTGAATGGGGGGGTGGTCAAAGATCTCACACAGGTAAATTACTTCAAATAAAATCTTAACAGACAGAATTCACGAGAAACCAGAGCATGGCAATCAAGGGCCCCAGAGCAAGGAAGCATGGAGGACCTCAGGAAAACAGGCTCAGCTGGAAAGGAGGGCGACCGCGGGGCAGCAGCGAATAATGCTCTGTGGTAAAGGTAGAGCTTGAAAGGCTCGGAAAGCGAGGGGGTAGTTTAGAGGCTCTAGACCAGCAACTAAAGGTAACGAGCATGGAGAGTTTTCCATTATACTATAATCCTCAGCTTGCTCCAACTGAGAGAACACATCTGAGACACACAGGTGTGGGTGACTGTGTGGAAAAAAAAAAAGCAGTCTCAAACTCTGGCTCATAAAGGATGGACCACGTACGGTTTCTCGGACAATTCTCCGAGTAAGGCTACCATTCTCCAGCTCTCACCAAGGAAAGTTCTTTAGGGCTCTCCAGGTGGCCCAGTGGTGAGGAACTCACCTGCCAGTGCAGGGGATGCCAGAGACCTGGGCTCGACCCCTGGGTCAGGAAGACCCCCTGGGGCAGGAAATGGAAACCCACTCCAGCATTCTCGCCTGGAAAATTCCACGGACAGAGGAGCCTGGCGAGCTACAGTCCATGGGGTCACACAAAGCTGGAAATGACTGAGCATATACACACAAAGTTCTTTAGCTGCTTAGAATAATCAAAAACATCCTTTTCTGCCAAAAAAGAATTAAGAAAGTGATTCCTCAACTATAGCTCCTGGGGCTCCCAGCACTGGTGCTCAAGTTCATGTTCTTACCCACTGAGGCCAAGTGGCTGTAGTTCTCCAGCATTACAGCTCTGTGCAGCTTCCTCTCAACAGAGTCCAGCAACCCCACTCTTTCCTGGTGAAGTCCACAGAGGCATCCTTGAATGCTACTGGTTCCTAAAACAGTAAGCACATTCCTCCTCAACTGACAACCATTGGAACAAATGCCCCAGAAGGAAGGTGAGGTTGGGAGCACTCAAGAGGGGAGAAGGATACAGGGGGGTGTGCAGTTCAGGCTGATCTCAGTCTAGTTTGGATGGAGCCTCTCCTTCCTCATTTCCTTGCTGAGCTGTCCTTGTGCCCCATTCCTACTATTATCCTGATAACCTTAACACTCAGAAGAACGATTTACCCAACACGCTAACCCCACATTTCTTAATCTCTTCAATGCCAATGATCTTTGCCTCATTTCAAACTCAGGAACCACAATTAGGGCCATTTCACTATTTGGATCACTCTGTTTTTGAAATATTATCTCAAAATTCACACCTTAAACACATCATCCTATTTTTCTTCTCTTCTTCCTCCCTCACATCTATTTTACCAAGATCATCATCCTTTCAGTTTAGTTCAGTTGCTCAGTCGTGTCCGACTCTTTGCGACCCCATGAATCACAGCACGCCAGGCCTCCTTGTCCATCACCATCTCCTGGAGTTTACTCAGACTCACGTCCATCGAGTCCGTGATGCCATCCAGCCATCTCATACTTGGTCGTCCCCTTCTCCTCCTGCCCCCAATCCCTCCCAGCATCAAAGTCTTTTCCAATGAGTCAACTCTTCACATGAGGTGGCCAAAGTACTGGAGCTTCAGCTTTAGCATCATTCCTTCCAAAGAAATCCCAGGGCTGATCTCCTTCAGAATGGACTGGTTGGATCTCCTTGCAGTCCAAGGGACCCTCGAGAGTCTTCTCCAACACCACAGTTCAAAAGCATCAATTCTTCGGCGCTCAGCCTTCTTCACAGTCCAGCTCTCACATCCATACATGACCACTGGAAAAACCATAGCCTTGACTAGACGGACCTTTGTCGGCAAAGTAATGTCTCTGCTTTTGAATATGCTATCTATGTCGGTCATAACTTTTCTTCCAAGGAGTAAGCATCTTTTAATTTCATGGCTGCAGTCACCATCTGCAGTGACTTTGGAGCCCAAAAAAATAAAGTCTGACACTGTTTCCACTGTTTCTCCATCTATTTCCCATGGAGTGATGGGACCGGATGCCATGATCTTCGTTTCCTGAATGTTGAGCTTTAAGCCAACTTTTTCACTCTCCTCTTTCCCTTTCATCAAGAGGCTTTTGAGCTCCTCCTCACTTTCTGCCATGAGGGTGGCGTCATCTGCATATCTGAGGTGATTGATATTTCTCCCGGCAGTCTGGACTCCAGCCTGTGCTTTGACCCTTCCTGTCTCCTCTCAGCCAAAGGGCACTTCTGGTATCAGTTTCTCCCCTAGTCTTCTAAATCATATGCCCTTTCTTGTTCTAAACTAAGTAGTTGAACATTCCTAGAAAAAATAAAATAGCACATTTACCCACAACCATAAAACACTCTCCTTAGGTATTCCCGAACATTTATCTCTAGTCCTAACCTTTCTTCTCAATTCCAGGCTCCAATTTCCCACCTACATCTACACTTGGATGTCTAAAAGGCACTTAAAACCTATCAAGCCCCAACAGAATTTTTTTTTTTTAAGCTTTTGGCTGTGCCGCATAGCATGTGGGATCTTAGTTCCCTGACATGGGACCAAACCCATGCCCCTGCTTTGGCAGTTCAGAGTCTTAACCACTGGACCACCAGGTAAGTCACCCCAACAGAATTCTTGCTCCCACAATCTCCATCAGTGTCTGCTCTTCCGTTGTTGTCCCCCAAGTGCCACACAACCTACTAAACTGCTCGAGCCCCAATCCCAGAAGTGCTTCTGATTTTCTTCTCACTTCCTCACATTTTATTCATCACCAAGTCATGTCAACTCTGCCTTTAAAACATCTCTGAAGCCACCCACTTCTTTCCAGCTTGCACTATTATCATTATAGGTCCCAGCTGTCATTAACTTTCCACCTACACCAACCTCCTAAATCTGTCCTCCCCCACATGATGAATCTTCCTCACAGCAGAGAAGGTGATCTTTTAAAACACGTACCACGCCAGGCATGAAACTCTCCAAAGGCTTTTCCACGCACATGGAATAAAATCCAGACTCTTCATTCTGGCCTGCAAGGCTTCACAGCCTGGGGTCCTGTCGATTCTTCAAGCTCAGCCTGCATCCTTCCCCCCTTACATTTCACCTGGCTTCTGTGACCACACTCAACTAATCTTTAAGTCCTCAGCAAACAGCACACCTGACTCAAAATCTAAATGGAAAATATTTATTTATAAATTCACAATTTAAAATCATGAAATGATACAAGTAAAAGAGAAATCTCGAGCTCATCCAACTCGGCACTCAATTTACAGATGAGAAAACTAAGGTTCATAACTGCGAAGTGACTCATTCAAAGTCACAGAGGAAGAGAAGGGTTAAATGGGACTCCTACCTTTCAGCAGACTCAAGGACAATGTCTGGTATACAGAAAAGAGTAAGCACTGATGGAATGAAGTCCTTTCTTTAAATTCAAAAAATGATGAACATACGCCAGGATCTCAAAATGTCACCATTCTAGCAATCCCCAACTTCATCACAGTGCATAATCATTAGGGAAGAGATGGAAGGAAAACAAAAAAAGAGCACAGGTTCTTACTTATGTTAATCTTTGCTGAAGTTCTCAATTATATTCAAGGCACAAAGATATTATGCTTTCAATACTTTGAGGCAGCTTACTGTCCTCTAAACAAACTGATTTTTATAAGAACTCATGGTACCTTTCTATGGATGTGGATGTGAGGATGGTTTTTGCCAACCAAAAGATGGTCTTGCTGGCGGTGCTGTTAAGAATTAGTTCGTTTTCCACCACCCCCCCCCCTTAAAATCCAGCCTGTATGCCTGAAACACAGTAAATCAACTATACTTATTTTTTTTTAAATCATCTAATAAAAAAAAAAACCCAGCCTGATATTTTATTCAAATAACTCCTGGTGTGATGACCTGTTTAGTTACAGAGAAGAAACAGCATGAAGTTAGAAAACATGGGGTTGACTTCTGACTTTGCTGTTCTCTGCAATAAAATACATGGTACTTCCCTTCTGCTCCCTCAGAATTAGAGCTCTCCTCTGTAAGATGATGGCACCAAGGCAGAGAGTTAAGAGGGGCTACCCTGGTGGCTGGCTAACCCCTTCCTTTTCAAACTTTCTATGACACTAAGTGTCAGTCTTGAGGTAGCTTTCTAGAAGGGGTTTTGTGCAGACAAATGACAAGTGTTTTTTAAAAGCCTACATGGTAATTCAACAATTCACTGTACCAATTAAAACGCAGGTACGGCGATAAAGGGAGCAAAGCAAGCAGAACACAAAAGACGAGCAGCCCATCCCGTCTGCCTTAGTGACGCTCACATCAAGTATGCAGAGAAACGCTTCACAATAAATGCAATGAATCTTTGGGTTGTACAAAGACCAAAGAGATGAAAAAGGAGTGAAATTTTCCTTTCAGGCGGTCTAGGGGAATGTTGCTTAGGAACGTTTACCTCTTAAAGAACACCCCGGATTTCTGGCAGTGACATGGTACTTACTGAGCTGTTATGTAACACGTTTTCTCATGTCTTTAACTCAAGTTTAATAAATGATTACTATTAATGCACACACCTTTCCCCACACACAGCACATGCTCGTGAAGACAAGCACCGCAGTTTACAATTCTATTTGCTTTCCCCTGACCACTTAGCAGTAGATTGAGCGTGTAATAGCTGTGGATGACTTTCACTGTGAGTGAAATGTCTGGCAGGAAAAGGCATGCTTCCAGAGACTGGACCAAACATGCTGTGTGAAGCTTTCCAATAAAAGAGCACAGCCCAGTCCCCTGGGGAGTGAGTCAAACTCAAGGGGGCAGGGTAGTTCAGTGAAAACAGGGGTAGAATTTAAAGTCAGCAAACTGTGCAGACCCTGGTGACATCATTTGATAGCTATATGCTCTTAGTATCTTAATGTTCCTATACTCACATTTATAAACACTATATGTCTCACGCTGAAGTCTGACAAAGTGAAAAAAAAAAAAAAAAACCAGAACCAAGACAGGACCTGACACCAGATACACACTCAGTTAATGCTGATGCCCTTCCCCCCAAAGAAAGGCTATTTCCATCCTCAGAGAAGAGAAAGCCCAACTCACCTGGAACTTGGTAAGTTTCTCCTTTCAGGAAGGACAGATTCCTGGAAAAGTGGAGTTGAGGGAGCGAGAAAGCCGTGAAAATCAGGTCCGCTTTGCTGGACACAGCCCAGCCAGTCCAGCGAGGCTGCCGGGGAAAATGTTTTCAGGTCTGCCACCTTTACACGCCCTCTCCTGGGATGCTTCTGCCGTCTCTTCACGCTGCGCCCCCCTCACCTCTCCACGGGGCTTTGGATCAAACAGGCCAAACCTCCCTCGCAAACCCATGAAAGCAAGGAAATCCCACTGCCCCCAGCCGCTCGAAGATGTGCCTATTTCCCCAGCCTGTGCCCTAAAGTTCTAGTTAGAGCGGTAGCTCCCCGGATCAATGTGTCGCCTCTCAGAGATGTCTCGGCTGCCCGAGACGCCTGGCAGCGGCTCTGTCGGGGATGCAGGGGCTCTGACGCAATCTCTTTCCAGCGAGGACAGGACTGTGGGGACGGGAGGGTTGGTCCCTCACAGGAGCCCCTCTCGGCCCCCTAACGTCCCCCCAAAGCCTCCTTCGAATAAGGCCAGTCATCGGCGTGCAAAAGGCCGGTGTGGTCAACCGCGAGGCTCCCAGGCCGGCCAAGGCCGAAGCCCAGGCAGCGGCGAGGAGGACCCCTCGCAGCCACGGCCGGCTCAGCGCTGCGGGCGCCTGGTCTCAGCTGGCCGCCGCGAGGGCCGGGGAGCGCAGCGCCGGCCGCGGCGCGGACACACGTGCGGCCCTCGGCCGCAGCTCCGCCGGGACGCGCGCCCTCGCACGGCCACCGCCGCAGCCCGGCGCCTCCCCGGCGGCACCCCCACGACTCAGGCGCCAGGCGCCGCTCGGCCGCCGCGCGGGCTGCGCTGCTCGCCAGGCCTTTCTCACCGCTCACGCGGAAGCCGACACCTGGAGGCGCAGGATCCGCGCCTCGGCCCCGCGCCAGCGCCGAGGGCCGCGAACTACGAGTCCCAGGCAGCCGCGGGAGCGCCACGCCCGCTTCCGGCGCCGTCCCGGGGCCCCGCCGGAGGCTGCGCCGGAGGGGAGGCGCAGCTCCCGCGAGGTGCTCTTCGATTTCGCAGCTAGTTCCTTCAGGTTATCCTCACATGTGGCATTGTTTTTAAATGTCTGTCCTGTCTTTATTTTAGGAATACCCATTAACATGCTTTTCAGTTTGTTAAAGTGCTACGGGGGGAAAAGAACGGAAATATCACCAGTACTTTCTCTTTAATAACATTCTGAAATGAGTATCCCCTTCTCACCTCTGAAGTTCGTTCATTCAGCAAACATTTGAGGTCCTGCTATGTTCCAGGAACTGGCCAAGACGCTTACGCAAAAAAAAAAAAAAAAAAAAATCACCGTGGATGTTAAATTCTAGTGAGATCTCCCGCTAGAGCAGTATACGATTTTGATCTATGCGACCCTATGAATCGCAGCACTCCAGGCCTCCCTGTCCATCACCAACTCCCGGAGTTCACCCAAACTCATGACCATCGAGTCGGTGATGCCATCAAGCCATCTCATCCTCTGTCGTCTCCTTCTCCTCCTGCCCCCAACCCTTCCCAGCATCAGAGTCTTTCCCAGTGAGTCAACTCTTCGCATGAGGTGGCCAAAGTACTGGAGTTTCAGCTTCAGCATCATTCCTTTCAAAGAACACCCAGGGCTGATCTCCTTCAGAATGGACTGGTTGGATCTCCTTGCAGTCCAAGGGACTCTCAAGAGTCTTCTCCAACACCACAGCTCAAAAGCATCAATTCTTCGGCGCTCAGCCTTTTTCACAGTCCAACTCTTGAATCCATACATGACTACTGGAAAAACCATAGCCTTGACCAGATGGACCTTTTTTGGCAAAGTAACGTCTCTGCTTTTGAATATGCTATCTAGGTTGGCCATAACTTTTCTTCCAAGGAGTAAGCGTCTTTTAATTTCATGGCTGCAGTCACCATCTGCAGTGATTTTGGAGCCCAAAAAAATAAAGTCTGACACTGTTTCCACTGTTTCCCATCTATTTCCCATGAAGTGATGGGACCAGATGCCATAATCTTTGTTTTCTGAATGTTGAGCTTTCAGCCAACTTTTTCACTCTCCACTTTCACTTTCATCAAGAGGCTTTTGAGTTCCTCTTCACTTTCTGCCATAAGGGTGGTATCATCTGCATATCTGAGGTTATTGATATTTTTCCCGGCAATCTTGATTCCAGCTTGTGTTTCTTCCAGTCCAGCATTTCTCATGATGTACTCTGCATATAAGTTAAATAAGCAGGGTGACAATATACAGCCTTGACATACTCCTTTTCCTATTTGAAACTAGTCTGTTGTTCCATGTCCAGTTCGAACTGTTGCTTCCTGACCTACATATAGGTTTCTCAAGAGGCAGGTCAGGTGGTCTGGTATTCCCATCTCTTTCAGAGTTTTCCACAGTTGATTGTGATCCACACAGTCAAAGGCTTTGGCACAGTCAATAAAGTAGAAATAGATATTTTTCTGGAACTCTCTTGCTTTTTCCATGATCCAGCGGATGTTGGCAATTTGATCTCAGGTTCCTCTGCCTTTTCTAAGACCAGCTTGAATACCTGGAAGTCCATGGTTCATGTATTGCTGAAGCCTGGCTTGGAGAATTTTGAGCATTACTTTACTAGTGTGTGAGATGAGTGTGTGTTATGAAAGTTATATGTGTTACGGAAAAGGTGGAGTTGAGTCGGGGGATTGACGGTCTTCAGGGTGTGTGGATTGGGATGTGCTGAAACGAAGACTGAGGGGAGGAGGGACTCAGCCAGTCACGCAATACTCAGGGGTTCGAACTCTTTCCTAAATGTACACAGACATGCTTGTACAGATACACTTTTTAAACAAAAATGGGTCTGTGTATGGTAGTACTGTGTGTCATTGATTTACATGGAAACCTTGCTGCCTGAGATGCCTTTAGTTGTTAATGCCTTCAAAGGAATGGCGCCGTCATTCTCCCCAGTGGCATCTGCATTGTTTTCACTCCTCGCTGAGTGACACAGGGCCTCTCAGTCTCTCCAGAATACTTTCTCTTCAGATTTACCCTGGGGGTGGGAGAGCTGTTGCCTAGACCTCCCCACTACGCCCTTCCCCTTCTTGGTGTTTTAGCTTCCAATTACTAGTGTAATAAGCTACCACACACTTAGTGACATACAACAAACACAAGTTCACTCTCTTAGAGTTCTGGAGTCAGATGTCTGAAATCAGTTTACTGAGCTGAAGTCGAGGCGTGGGCACTGTTGGCTCCTGGAGGCTGCAGAGGAGGGCCTGTTTCCTTGCCTCTCTCAGGATGTGTTGTGGCCTATATCCCTTGCCTTGCGGCCTCTTCCTCCATCTTCGAAGCGCATGACTCCAGTCTCTCCTTCTGTCAACACATTACCTTTGCGGATAATTCCTCCTGTGTCTCTTTTTTGAAGACTGATGTGATTTACATGAGGCCCACCTGGTCAATTCAAGATAAATCTCTCCACTTCACAACCGTTAATCACATTTGCAAAGTTCCTTTTGTTGTCTAAGGTAACAATCACAGTTTTGGGGGGTTAGGACATGGAGACACTTCTGGGAGGCCCGTGACATTTGGAGAGGCTCCTCCTCAGGGATACTCTCCTACCTTTCGTCTGAGGAACGCAAACTGTCTCCCCAGGACTCACTGCTTGCTGATTCACTGATCCTATCACTCTTGCCCTGATGCTCAGGCCTTCATGCTCTCACGTCCCTCCTAACCCAGCTTAAAGATAATGGCCCATCATTATGATCATTCATTTGCCCTATCTTACCTGGTTTCATTCTCCTGATAAAACACCAAATCTAATTGAATCCAGCTCCCTGCCTGTTCCATACTTGTACCTGTGTAGCAGATGTGGCCTGAGAAAAATGCAAGGCTCTGATGATCGGTCTGATTTTCAGTTTACGAGTCAAGTGGGCCCTTAATGCTGTCAAACTGCCCTCTTACATCTTCTTAGCCCATCCATCCTCCTCAACGACTATCTCACAGTTTTTCCTCTTTCTTCATACCTCCAACAACTGCTTCTTCCATCTCGCTCACAGCTGATGACTTGCTTTCTATGAGAAAAGAGAATTGTATACCCTCACACAAGTGCATTTACCCACATCTCTTCATTGGAGCCTGTATCCTCTACTTTCCATTCTGAATGAACAGCCCCCATTTCTGTTTAAGAAAACCCTCTGTTTGTACCCTGAATCTTATCCCTTTTGTTACACATGAAGGCATTCTCCTCTCATCTATATTAACAGTTTTCATTCTATACAAATTGGGGAGGTCTTCATTTGTGGCCTACATCTTCCGCATGTTAAGGTCTTGGGATCCGGAGAAGCACTAGGTAGGGAGCACCTGAGGCTTAAGATCTTATCTGGGGAGCCCCTGGGTGACACACAGAAAAAAAGGTGGAGACACATCCATTTCCTTCTGGGTGACCTACTCTGGGCTCGTAGTCCAGTGTTCATCCTTGCCTATGAGCAGCACTGTGGAGTAAGGGTTCTTCCTCACTCTTAAGATGAAGTCACAGAGGATTAGAGAAAGAGAGGCAGTGACTTGCCCAAGATTCTGCTTCTGGCAAATGGCCAAAGCCAGGGACCAAACTCAGCATACTGAGTGCTGAACTGGGGTCACTTTCACTAGAGCATGACTGTCGCCTCATCTTTTCAGGGCATCGCAATTGGAACAGGTCAGGTGAGAGATGAAGGAAGGAGTTTAGGACCCCTTGGGCCCCGCCTCCAGTCCAACCTGCTGGGGGGATCACTCCGGCACAGAAAAGCACCAGACGAAGGTGGGCAGCGGCAGATGCAAGTCTGGCCGTGCTGGGCTGCCTGGAAAGCTGGAGAAACCACAGCTGGAGCTGGAAAGGGAGCCCTGTCCCCAGCAGTCTGGCTCCTGGCCGGAGCAAGGGCACACAGAGCTCCCTCCTTCCAGATCTTTGTAAGTTCAAACAATGTCTCCAGCTCTAGTACCCAAACTGTAGTCAGGATGTCGTCAAGAGCCATGGAAATGGGGAGGGTGATAAGGAGGGTCTCATCCAGTCATCTTCAGTTTTCAGACTGAAAACTGAGGCCCAAAGGAAAAAGAGTTTTGTTCAAGGGCGCCCAGGCAAGCAGCAGGGGCAGCAGGAGACGTTAGTCTTGCCCAGTAATGAAGGGCTCTTGGCGCTGCCCTGCGAGGAGTCCCAGGAAGATGGCCTCAGGGCTGCCGAAGCCCACTGTTACAGTGTGCGTGCTACTAGAAGCAGCTCAGCATCATTCCTGCACTTGCTCACCCAAAGGCACTCAGCGAGTATATTCAGTGTGTCCAGTCACGTGAAAGGCTGTCTCGCCACAGTGCTCCAGCAGCAGTGGGAATGAGGAGTGTCAGTGCTTTTCAGCATCATGAATCCTCTCTCCTCCCCGGCAGCCTCTTCTCCCTGACTGGGCTGTTGCTTCGTTTCTCACCTTTATTCATACTCCAGCTGTCCACTTTTTGAAAGATGTTGGGCACAGCCAACTAAGTCCACTAATAAGTAGGTAACAACTTAAAGGGTGTCCCCCTCAATCCAAGGTTAAATGTATCATAGGGTATCCCAAAATACCTAGATATCTTAAAACCAAAAAACTGTGGCATTTAAGATAGTGTATTAGGATAAGAGAGATGTTTTTAGAAAAGATCTATATGGAATGAATAGGGTTGGGTTGGCCAGATTTAGCAAATAAAAATACAGTATGCCTAGGTAAATTTGAATTTCAGATAAACAATGAGCAATTTTTAGGAAAATATGTGTCCCCTGCAGTGTTTTTTTTTTTTTTTTCTGAAATGGAAATGTTACTGGGTGTCCTGTATTTCATCTGGCAACTCTAGAGGAGTGGTATGCTTCCCAGAACTCCGGGAAAGACTAAGTAGGTAATTGACTTCCTGTAAGCCAACCTAAGGGAGAAGGCAATGGCACCCCACCCCAGTACTCTTGCCTGGAAAATCCCATGGGCGGAGGAGCCTGGTAGGCTGCAGTCCATGGGGTGGCGAAGAGTCTAAAGCCCTTATTTCTTGCTCTTTAAAATGAGGGGCACAATACTCGCCTTTTGGGCTGTGGTGAGGCCTGCATAAAATAACGTGTAAGGTACTTATCAAGATGCGTGCTCAGTCATTTCAGTCGTGTCCGACTCTTTGCGACTCTGGACTCCTCTGTCCCTGGGGATTCTCCAGGCAAGAATCCTGGAGTGGATTGTCAGGCCCTTCTCAGGGGATCTTCCCAACCCAGGGACTGAACTTGTGTCTTTTTTGTCTCCTGCATTGGCGGGCGGGTTCTTTACCATTAGCACCACCTGGGAATCCCGCTTACCGGCGACCTTGACGGGAGAAGTTAGCTGTGCTGTTCTCGCTATTGGCCTCCAGGTGGCAGCAGTCACTAGGCACATGCCCTTGGACGGTCTGCACCGCTCCAGGTATGTCTGCCACTGTGCTTGCTCTCCGTGGTGGCTCTCTCCTTGGATCTCTAACTTCTCGTTTCTGTTATCTCAGTTAATTCTCCTAACAATCCTGGGAAGTAGGCAAGCGAGATTATTAGCTGTTTTGTACATGAGTGAACTGAGGCTACATTTTTAGCCCCGCTAGAATGTGGCTGCTGTCTATAGGGTCGCACAGAGTCGGACATGACTGAAGCGACTTAGCAGCAGCAGCAGCAGCAGCAGCAGAATGTCCAAATTACTCTACAGTTGCGCACATTTCACGTGCTAGTGAGGTTATGCTCAAAATCCTTCAAGCTAGGCTTCAGCGATAAGTGAACCAAGAACTTCCAGAGTTACAACCTGGGTTTCAAACAGGCAGAGGAACCCGGAGATCAAATTGCCAACGTTCACTGAATCATGGGGAAAGCAAAGGATTTCCAGAAACACATGTACTTCTGCTTCAGACTAGCTAGAGCCTTTGACTGTGTGGATCACAGCAAAGTGTGGAAAATTCTTAAAGAGATGGGAGAACCAGACCACCTTACATGTCTCATGAGAAACCTGTATGCAGGGCAAGAAGCAACAGTTAGAACCGGACATGGAAAAACGGATTGGTTCCAAACTGGGAAAGGAGTATGTTGAGGCTGTATATTGTCACCTTGCTTATTTAAGTTCTATGCTGCGTGCATCATGTGAAGTGCCAGGCTGGATGGATGACAAGCTGAAATCAAGATTGCCATGAGAAATATCAGCAGCCTCACATGCGCAGATGATACCACTCTCATTCTAATGGCAGCAAGTGAAGAGGAAATAAAGAGGCTCTTGATACGGGTGAAAGAGGAGAGTGAAAAAGCTGGCTTGAAACTCAACATTCAGAAAACAAAGATCATGGCATCCAGTCCCATCACTTCATGGCAAATAGAGGAGGAAAAAGTGGATGCAGTGACAAATTCTATTTTCTTGGGCTTCAAAGTCAATCTGACTAAATACAGTGTTGGTCCTTTTCAGTTCAGTTGAGTCGCTCAGTCGTGTCTGACTCTTTGCGACCCCATGAATCGCAGCACGCCAGGCCTCCCTGTCCATCACCAACTCCCGGAGTTCACTCAGACTCACGTCCATCGAGTCCGTGATGCCATCCAGCCATCTCATCCTCAGTCGTCCCCTTTTCCTCCTGCCCCCAATCGCTCCCAGCATCAGAGTCTTTTCCAATGAGTCAACTCTTCGCATGAGGTGGCCAAAGTACGGGAGTTTCAGCTTTAGCATCATTCCCTCCAAAGAAATCCCAGGGCTGATCTCCTTCAGAATGGACTGGTTGGATCTCCTTGCAGTCCAAGGGACTCTCAAGAGTCTTCTCCAACACCACAGTTCAAAAGCATCCATTCTTCGGCGCTCAGCCTTCTTCACAGTCTAACTCTCACATCCATACATGACCACTGGAAAAACCATAGCCTTGACTAGATGGAACTTAATCGGCAAAGTAATGTTTCTGCTTTTGAATATGCTATCTAGGTTGGTCATAACTTTTCTTCCAAGGAGTAAGCGTCTTTTAATTTCATGGCTGCAGTCACCATCTGCAGTGATTTTGGAGCCCCCCCCAAAAAAAGTCTGACACTGTTTCCACTGTTTCCCCATCTATTTCCCATGAAGTGATGGGACCAGATGCCATGATCTTTGTTTTCTGAATGTTGAGCTTTCAGCCAACTTTTTCACTCTCCTCTTTCACTTTCATCAAGAGGCTTTTGAGTTCCTCTTCACTTTCTGCCATAAGGGTGGTGTCATCTGCATATCTGAGGTTATTGATATTTCTCCCGGCAATCTTCATTCCAGCTTGTGTTTCTTCCAGTCCAGCGTTTCTCATGATGTACTCTGCATAGAAGTTAAATAAGCAGGGTGACAATATACAGCCTTGACGTACTCCTTTTCCTATTTGGAACCAGTCTGTTGTTCCATGTCCAGTTCTAACTGTTGCTTCCTGACCTGCATACAGATTTCTCAAGAGGCAGGTCAGGTGGTCTGGTATTCCCATCTCTTTCAGAATTTTCCACAGTTTATTGTGATCCACACAGTCAAAGGCTTTGGCATAGTCAATAAAGCAGAAATAGATGTTTTTCTGGAACTCTTGCTTTTTCCATGATCCACTGGATGTTGGCAGTTTGATCTCTGGTTCCTCTGCCTTTTCCAAATCCAGCTTGAACATCAGGAAGTTCATGGTTCACGTATTGCTGAAGCCTGGCTTGGAGAATTTTGAGCATTACTTTACTAGCATGTGAGATGAGTGCAATTGTGCGGTAGTTTGAGCATTATTTTGCATTGCCTTTCTTTGGGATTGGAATGAAATCTGACCTTTTCCAGTCCTGTGGCCACTGCTGAGTTTTCCAAATTTGCTGGCATATTGAGTGCAACACTTTCACAGCATCATCTTTCAGGATTTGAAATAGCTCACCTGGAATTCTATCACCTCCACTAGCTTTGTTCGTAGTGATGCTTTCTAAGGCCCACTTGACTTCACATTCCAGGATGTCTGGCTCTAGGTGAGTGATCGACACCATCGTGATTATCTTGGTCATGAAGATCTTTTTTGAACAGTTCTTCTGTGTATTCTTGCCACCTCTTCTGAATATCTTCTGCTTCTGTTAGGTCCAGACCATTTTGTCCTTTATCGAGCCCATCTTTGCATGAAATGTTCCCTTGGTATCTCTAATTTTCTTGACGAGATCTCTAGTCTTTCCCATTCTGTTCTTTTCCTCTATTTCTTTGCATCTATCGCTGAAGAAGGCTTTCTTATCTCTTCTAGCTATTCTTTGGAACTCTGCATTCAGATGCTTATATCTTTCCTTTTCTCCTTTGCTTTTCGCTTCTCTTCTTTTCACAGCTATTTGTAAGGCCTCCCCAGACAGCCATTTTGCTTTTTTGCATTTCTTTTCCATGGAGATGGTCTTGATCCCTGTCTTCTGTACAATGTCACGAACCTCATTCCATAGTTCATCAGGCACTCTATCTATCAGATCCAGGCCCTTAAATCTATTTCTCACTTCCACTGTATAATCATAAGGGATTTGATTTAGGTCATACCTGAATGGTCTAGCGGTTTTCCCTACTTTCTTCAATTTAAGTCTGAATTTGGCAATAAGGAGTTCATGATCTGAGCCACAGTCAGCTCCCGGTCTTGTTTTTGTTGACTGTATAGAGCTTCTCCATCTTTGGCTGCAAAGAATATAATCAATCTGATTTTGGTGTTGACCATCTGGTGATGTCCATGTGTAGAGTCTTCTCTTGTGTTGTTGGAAGAGGGTGTTTGCTATGACCAGTGCATTTTCTTGGCAAAACTCTATTAGTCTTTGCCCTGCTTCATTCCGCATTCCAAGGCCAAATTTGCCTGTTACTCCAGGTGTTTCTTGACTTCCTACTTTTGCATTCCAGTCCCCTATAATGAAAAGGACATCTTTTATAGGTGTTAGTTCTAAAAGGTCTTGTAGGTCTTCATAGAACCGTTCAACTTCAGCTGAACGGTTGGTCCTTTTAGTCCACTATAAAGACACAGGCTTTTATTTCAACTGAGTAAGCAGCCATTAGAATGTGGAGAAATTGGGATCCTTATTTGTTGTGTGTGTGTGTGTGTGTGTTAGTCATTCAGTTGTGTCCGACTCTTTGTGACCCCATGGACTCCTTTGTCCATAGGATTCTCAAAATCCTGGCAGTTCCTCAAAATGACAAATGTAAAATCACCGTATCTCTCTTGACTCCATTCCTAGAGTGCTAACACAGAGCACCGAAAGCACACAGCCGCACGGAGACTCGCATCCTGTTAGCAAGCGAGGAGTCAGCGTTCTCAAGAGAAGCAGAAGCAGTAGTGTGTGTAGCTAGTTAATTCGTTGGCTCCTGTGCCATGGAGACTAAGAAGTTCAGTGACCTGCCACCGTCAAGCTGGAGAACTAGGAGAGCCAGTGGTGTGATCTGGTCTGTATCTGAAGACCTAAACTGTGGGAGCCAATGAGGTCACTCCCGGCTGGAGGCAAAGGCCTGAGAAGGCAGGAATGCTATGCTGGCTTAAGTCCCTGAGTCTGAAGGTCTGAGAACTAGAAGCTCTGAGGCCTGAGGGCAGGAGAAGATGGATGTCTTGGCTCAAGGGCAGAGACCAAATTCTCCCTTTCTCCACTTTTTAACTTGTATCTAGGCCTCAATAGGTTGGATGTTGCCCACTCACACTGAGGAGAGCAATCTGCTTTACGCAGTTCACCAATTCATATGTTGACCTCTCTGGAAACACCCTCACAGATGGACCCAGAAATAATATTTACAAGCTATCTGGGTATCACTCAGCTCGATCATGGTGACACATAAAATTAGCTATACAGACATCTGCCTTTTTCTTATGTTTTTAGCATTCTAGCCTCATTGAAGTTTTACTGTTTTCGAATAAACCAAGCACACTCTCTGCAGTGCCTCTGGACGTGCTGTTTTCTCTGCCTGGAACAGACTTCCCGCAGATACGCTCCTTGTTACTTCACTTCCTTCAGACTCAGCTCAAATGATCTCCTATCAAAGAGGGCAGTTTTTACAGCTCTATATTGAAGAGGAATCCTTCTCCCATCTCTTTTTCCTTTGTTTTTGTTTAATCTCTCTCTTCCTGACCCCTATTTGAATGTAGGATCTTTGAGGGGAGGAGCATTATTTATTTTGTTCACTATGTTAAAGAGAAATTATTCTGACATTTGTTGACATATTCAAGACTATATTCAAGACTCTTGTTCTCCTTTCAGGGCGAGTTGAAGGTCAGTGGCTGCAGCAGCATATGATTTAATCCTTATAGAGGTAGATGCCAGTGCCCAGGGCAACTGCCAATTTGTAGTTGACAATTTGGGGAGGGGGGGTTGGATGGGATTCTTGGATGAACTGGCTTAGCAGGATTCTTTGCTGAAATTGGACCCAGCAGGCCAAAGACAAGATCTAGAGAAGAAGAGGATCCATAGGATCCTGACTGAAGTTTGGTCGGGGAAGGAGTCATTGACATCTGCTTCATCCTTAGCGTCTACAACAGTGAGTAGCATATAGTGGGACACTATAATCATTGGTAGGTTGGTGACTGCATGCCCCATTCTGAGAAATTTTCTTTGAAATAAAAAGTCCTAGCTGAATGAAAGAGATGCATTTTTCCTTCCTGGCTGTCAGATTGCTGAATTTTATACGTAGATCCCCCCACCCCCCCCACCCCGGAAAATAATACATTTGTTAAACTGATTAAATCGTGTTCCATGTTCTGTCAGTTAATAGTGAGAAAATATGTTTTAGTGTTCACGCCTTTTCTTTGTTTGGAATCAAAGCAGGATTGTTTTGAAACAAACCATAAATAGCTCACCCAGAGGAGCTTAGAACATGCTCCGCAGGTCCCAATCCGTTTCTGGCAGTGGGTGCAGTCTTGGCTGAATATTAAAATCGTTTAGGAACTTAAAAAATCCCGATGCCGGGATCACACCCAGAGCATTAATGCAAAATCTGTGGAGCTGGGACCAAGGCACAATTACTTTTCCAGGCTCGCCAGGTGATGCCAACCTGCACGTGGAATGAAGAACCTAAGCCACGGGATTGTATCCCAGACTACATTTCCCAGAAGCCTCAAAGGGCACTGCCGTTTCCGGCCTCGGCAGTCACCGTTTGAGCGGAGCGCGGCCTCCGCTTGCTTGTGGGTTTCGGCGGTAAACACAGCTTTGGGTGCTTGTGGCTGTTCTGCACGGAGCTTTGCGGCGGCGCCCTCCCAGCTCGGTGGAGAATGGCTGCTGCCGGGGGACACAGACCTGCGCGCCGCCTTTCCTCGAGCGGCAGGTTGAGGAAGGAGCGAGCTGGGAGGCGGGCGGTAGCAGGGCGGTGCGGGGGATGGCGGTGGAACGCCGGGAGCCGCGGTGTCCCAGCAGGATTCAAAGCTCGCGCTGAGGCCCAGGGATTGAATCTCCGAAGAGATTTCCAACCCTGTTGGCGAAAGCGCCTGAGTAACTCACAGTCAGAGCTTGGCCTGGAGCTTGCTGCAAGGCATGACTCCAGGCAAGTGTTTCGCGCCTTCTTCCTGATCACGTTTTTTTATTAAGAAAGTATTGTTCTTTCAAGTTAAGCATGGATATGGAATTTTGCTATGACCAGTGCATTCTCTTGGCAAAACTCTATTAGCCTTTGCCCTGCTTCGTTCCATACTCCAAGGCCAAATTTGCTTGTTACTCCAGGTGTTTCCTAACTTCCTACTTTTGCATTCCAGTCCCCTGTAATGAAAAGGACATCTTTTTTGGGTGTTAGTTCTAAAAGGTCTTGTAGGTCTTCATAGAACCATATAACTTCAGCGTCTTCAGCGTTACTGGATCGGGCATAGGCTTGGATTACCGTAATGTTGAATGGTTTGCCTTGGAAATGAACAGAGATCATTCTGTCATTTTTGAGATTGCATCCAAGTACTACATTTCGGACTCTTTTGTTGACCATGATGGCTACTCCATTTCTTCTAAGGGATTCCTGCCCCCAGTAGATATAATGGTCATCTGTGTTAAATTCACCCATTCCAGTCCATTTTAGTTGGTTGATTCCCCAGATGTCGACGTTTACTCTTGCCATCTCCTGTTTAACCACTTCCAATTTGCCTTGGTTCATGGACCTAACATTCCAGGTTCCTATGCAGTATTGCTCTTTACAGCATCGGACCTTGCTTCTATCACCAGTCACATCCACAGCTGGGTATTGTTTTTGCTTTGGCTCCATCCCTTCATTCTTTCTGGAGTTATTTCTCCACTGATCTCCAGTAGCATATTGGGCACCTACTGACCTGGGGAGTTCCTCTTTCATTATCCTATCATTTTGCCTTTTCATACTGTTCATGGGGTTCTCAAGGCAAGAATACTGAAGCGGAGCCAGACATCCTGGAATGTGAAGTCAAGTGGGCCTTAGAAAGCATCACTACGAACAAAGCTAGTGGAGGTGATGGAATTCCAGTTGAGCTGTTTCAAATCCTGAAAGATGATGCTGTGAAAGTGTTGCACTCAGTATGCCAGCAAATTTGGAAAACTCAGTAGTGGCCACAGGACTGGAAAAGGTCAGATTTCATTCCAATCCCAAAGAAAGGCAATGCCAAAGAATGCTCAAACTACCGCACAACTGCACTCATCTCACATGCTAGTAAAGTAATGTTCAAAATTCTCCAAGCCAGGCTTCAGCAATACATGAACCATGGAATTCCAGGTGTTCAAGCTGGTCTTAGAAAAGGCAGAGGAACCTGAGATCAAATTGCCAACATCCACTGGTGCTGGCGACGGAATGAAACACCAACACTGCAGAGTGGTTTAAATCTTTATATTTTTAACACTTGCTTCTTACAGCTGCTTTATTTTATATCCCTTGCACAACCCCCTACAGGGCAAGCTGCCAAGCACTACGATTCAGAGACTATACAGCGCGCAGGCGCAGGGCGAGATAACCTTTACCTTGGCTTATTTACTGCAGCTGAGACTTTGTTTGGGGGAACTTCCTTATCAACTTAGAATCCGTTTTGTCCCAGGGTCTGTTCCTTTTGAGGAATCAGAGAAACATCCTTGTGTGCAAGCAATGTTCTTTTCCCACGGGAACAAATAGGATTCTTAGCTGAACATCTCGTTTGCAAGAATGTTCAGCTCAGGTTGAGAGTCTTGTTTGCAAGCACTTCTCAACCTTCCTTAAACCTAGTTCCCTACACTGGGCAGAACATCTCGTTTGCAAGAATGTTCAGCCCTGGTTGAGAGTCTCATTTGCAAGCACTTCTCAACCTTCTTTATACCTTGTTCCCTACACACTGGATCATGGAAAAAGCAAGAGAGGTCCAGAAAAACATCTATTTCTGCTTTAGTGACTATGCCAAAGCCTTTGACTGTGTGGATCACAATCAACTGTGGACAATTCTGAAAGAGATGGGAGTAACAGACCACCTGACCTGCCTCTTGAGAAACCTATATGCAGGTCAGGAGGCAACAGTTAGAACTGGACATGGAACAACAGACTGGTTCCAAATAGGGAAAGGAGTACGTCAAGGCTGTATATTATCACTCTGCTTATTTATATGCAGAGTACATCATGAGAAATGCTGGGCTGGAAGAGAAATATCAATAACCTCAGATATGCAGATGACACCACCCTTATGGCAGAAAGTGAAGAAGAACTCAAAAGCCTCTTGATGAAAGTGTAAGAAGAGAGTGAAACAGTTGGCTTAAAGCTCAACATTCAGAAAACAAAGATCATGGCATCTAGTCCCATCACTTCATGGGAAATAGATGGGGGAAGCAGTGGAAACAGTGTCAGACTTTATTTTTGGGGGCTCCAAAATCACTGTAGATGGTGATTGCAGCCATGAAATTAAAAGACGCATACTCCTTGGAAGGAAAGTTATGACCAATCTAGATAGCATATTCGAAAGCAGAGACATTACTTTGCCAACAAAGGTCCGTCTAGTCACAGCTATAGTTTTTCCAGTGGTCGTGTATAGATATGAGCGTTGGACTGTGAAGAAAGCTGAGTGCTGAAGAATTGATGCCTTTGAGCTGTGGTGTTGGAGAAGACTCTTGAGAGTCCTTTGGACAGCAAGGAGATCCAACCAGTCCATTCTAAAGGAGATTAGTCCCGGGTGTTCATTGGAAGAACTGAAGCTGAAACTCCAGTACTTTGGCCACCTCATGCGAAGAGTTGACTCACTGGAAAAGACTCTGATGCTGGGAGGGATTGGGGGCAGGAGGAGAAGGGGACGACAGAGGATGAGATGGCTGGATGGCATCAGCGACTCGATGGACGTGAGTTTGTGTGAACTCCGGGAGTTGATGATGGACAGGGAGGCCTGGCGTGCTGCAATTCATGGGGTCACAAAGAGTTGGACACGACTGAGCGACTGAACTGAACTGATTGAATTTTATCAAATGCCTTTTCAACATATATGGAGATATTTGTCTTTTCCTTTCTGATCTGTTAATACGATACATTTTATTCTTAATGACTTTGCATTCTTAGTAGAGCCTCACTTGGTCATGGCCTATTAACTATTTTAACATCAGTAAGATGATTCTCTTTGTTCATGTTTTTCTAAGTATTGATTGGACGACTCCCCCCACCCCCACTTTGAGCCATTTTCATTGCCTTTGGTTTAAATTTTGTAATAATTTTTGTAAAAGTTTTGGACTATTTTCATTCTTTGTTATAATTTAATTTGCGTGGTAGGTGGTTCCCTGAAGGTTTGGGTGCATTTAAAAACACTTTTTTTCTGTGATATAGGGAGCAGGACAGAGGAATTGGGGACTAGTTCTTAACAGTGTTCTCTCTTATACAGTGATTTGGCCAACTGAAATTCTTGCTCTCTCTCGAAACAGTTTTGATAATTTCCAATTTCCTAAAAAATATCCAGTAACTAAAGTTCTCAAGTTTGTCTGCGTAGTTAGTAGTCCTTTTTGGTTCTACCTCTATCCTTTATGTTATGGTTACTTTTATCTTCCGTATTCATGGTTCCCTATAATTTCTTGCATATTTGGGTTTTTGTTCCATTTCCCCTCCTTCATTAGCTCTGTTTTATTTTTTTAAGGAACACTTAGGTGTATTTATTAGTGTTACTGTTTTCCTTTTTGAAAAATCTTTAATTGCTTTTTCTTTTCCTTAGGTTTATTTCCCTTTTTTAACCTTTTGCAGTTACTTCTTTAATCAATTCATTGATTTTCCTTGTGGTTTCTGTAGCATAAACTTAAAGCTGTCAACTTTTGTTTGTGTGGTGTTTTGATTGTATTGTAGTTTTTATTATCATAATTTTTTAGATATTGTTCAATTTGCATTTCTTTGATCCAAGTATTCAGGAAGTCATAAGCTAACATTTTTCTTTCTTATAAGTCTTATAGAAGAGTTGATTTTATGTACATATGGTCTCCATTGGTATTTTTGAAATGAATATTCATGTAACCAGCACTCGGGTCAAGAAACAGAACACTGCCAGTACTGTGCTAAATCATATTTGATCGCTTCCAGTCATTAGCCGCATTCTCCTCCACCCCTTGAACTAACACGGTAATTTATTTTGGCGTGTTTCTTTAACTTTATGTGAATGAAACTATACACACACATGTTTGGTGTGGCTTTTCACGCATTTTCTGAGATTCATGCACTGTCTTTGCTGTGGACCATGGCAGTGCATGTTTAAGCGTGGTTGCTGGGCCCTACCCTCAGGCCATCTCAGTCGTTAGGTCTGAAGTGTGGGCTCAAAGTCTACAGGTTCTCGGGTGATGGTGATGTCATTGATCTGGAGACTAGTCGTGTGAAACGATATTTCATTATCTCATATTTTAGGTCGATGTTTAGGGTGTTTCTAGTTTTTAATGCTGTGAACAGGCATATACATTATTGCTTGGTTCATATGTAGATACATTTTTGGGGGCATGATTGTATCTCAGAGTGGGATTGCTAGTTTATAGGATATGTATGTATCCAACTTGAGCACATAATGCCAGATAGTTTTTCAAAGTTTTTTTTACCAATTTGCATTTTCACCATCAGTGTGTGAGCATACTCATTTTTCCATATCCTCATCAACTTTTAATATTGTCAGTCCTTTGAAGTTCATTGTTCTTAAGGTCTATCGTGTATCTCATTGTATCTTAATATTCATATCCCTGATATCTAATGAGGTGGAGGACTTTTCAAATGTTTTTTGGCCATTATACGTTATCTTTTATGAAGTATTTATTCAAAATACTTTGTCGATCATATATGTGTATTCCCCTTCTCCCTGTGGCTTGCTTTTCCCTAATAGCGGCCTTTTGATGAATAGAAGCTTTCAATTTTACTGAGCTTGTTTCCTCTCTTGTCGTTGTGTCTTGCGCACTGTTTTGATAAAGCTGGCCTTTCCTCAAGTCGTGAAGGTGTTCTTCTGTGTTGACTTTAGAGGCTTTATTGCTCGTCTTTTACATTTAGGCTTATCACCCTCTTACAGCTGATTTTCGTGCTGTGAGGTGGGGTTCATGTTTGCTCGTGTTTGCAGGAATCTTAGTCCCCTGACCAGGGATCAGACCTGTGCCCCCTGCAGTGGAAGAGCAGAATCTGAATTACTGGACCGGCAGGGAAGTCCCTATCCTCACATTTTAATCTTTCTCTGTTTTGGTGTTTTCCTGTGTTACCTTCCTAGCTTTCCAACTTCTTAGATCCTCCTTCAGTTCAGCTCAGTCGCTCAGTCGTGTCTGGCTCTTTGTGACCCCATGAATCGCAGCACGCCAGGCCTCCCTGTCCATCACCAACTCCTGGAGTTCACTCAGACTCACGTCCATCGAGTCAGTGATGCATCCAGCCATCTCATCCTCTGTCATCCCCTTACAGTCTTTAAATACAATATATGCTTTTAAAGTTAATTAATGTTATTTCCGGCTGTGCTGGGTCTTCATTGCTACCCGAGGGCTTTCCCTAGTTGCGGGGAGCAGAGGCTGCTCTCTAGCTGCTGCGCTGGGCTTCTCATGCAGTGTCTTGTTGCGGAACGTGCTCTGGGCCCTTTGGCTTCTGTAGCTGTGGCTTGTGGGCTTAGTTACCCCGTAGCAGGCGGGATCTTCCCGGACCAGGGCTCAAACCTGTGTCCCCTGCTTCGGCATGTGGATTTGTAATCACTGGGCCACCGGGGAAGTCCTAAATGCAGTATCTATGATATGACTTCCTTCTGTTTTCTTGGGCTTCCCTGGGGCTCAGCTGGTAAAGAATCCGCCTGCAATGCAGGACACCTGGGTTTCATCCCTGGGTCAGGAAGATCCCCTGGAGAAGGGAATGGCAACCCATTCCAGTACTCTTGCCTGGAGAATTCTATGGGCGGAGGAGCCTGGCAGACTAGAGTCCATGGGATTGCAAAGCGTCGGACACAGTGGAGCAACACTTTCTATTTGCTTGGATCCTACTTGCTTCTCCAATCTTAAATCTTGCCATCTTTTCTAAGCAAGAACCCCAAGCGGGATGGACTGATTCTGCGTGGCCTCTAGCCATATAGACCAGAACATTGTTCTTATCCGTGTGCAGCTCTCAGTTTCACTATCTTGATATAACACTGAAATTAAATTTTTTTTTTTTTCCAGTTCAGGTGTGTGTATTTGAAGCAAAGATGTCAGCCCTAAAGCAAAATACTGAGAGATGTGATTTGGGAGAACAAACAGAGTGTCATGATGGTAAGCATCCTGTATTGGGAAGGCAGAAGCTGCACAGAGAAGACACGCTATAAATGAGAGGAAACTGAGAAAGACTTCAAATATTATCCATCAGAGAAATCACACTGATGAGAAACCTTGTAAATGTAAAGGATGTGGGATAGCCTTTATGAGCAGCTCATCCCTTTTAAATCATAAAATTCATAGACAAGAAATCTTACAGATGGGTTAATTGTGGTCAGTTCTGCAAGAATCATACAACATTTTTAAAAATATAAATTTATTTATTTTAATTGGAGGTTAATTACTTTATAATATTGTATTGGTTTTGCCATATATCAACATGAATCCACCACAGGTATACACGTGTTCCCCATCCTGAACCCCCCTTCCTCCTCCCTCCCCGTACCATCCCTCTGGGTCATCCCAGTGCACCAGCTCCAAGCATCCAGTATCATGCATCGAACCTGGACTGGTGATTCATTTCTTATATGATATTATACATGTTTCAATGCCATTCTCCCAAATCATCCCACCCTCTCCCTCTCCCATAGAGTCCAAAACACTGTTCTATACATCTGTGTCTCTTTTGCTGTCTCGCATACAGGGTCATCGTTACCATCTTTCTAAATTCCATATATATGTGTTAGTATACTGTATTGGTGTTTTTCTTTCTGGCTTACCTCACTGTATAATTGGCTCCAGTTTCGTCCACCTCATTAGAACTGATTCAAATGTGTTCTTTTTAATGGCTGAGGAATACTCCATTGTATATATGTACCACAGCTTTCTTATCCATTCGTCTGCTGATGGACATCTAGGTTGCTTCCATGTCCTGGCTATTGTAAACAGTGCTGCAATGAACATTGAGGTACACATGTCTCTTTCAATTCCGGTTTCCTCGGTGTGTATGCCCAGCAGTGGGATTGCTGGGTCATAAGGCAGTTCTATTTCCAGTTTTTAAGGAATCTCCACACTGTTCTCCATAGTGGCTGTACTAGTTTGCATTCCCACCAACAGTGTAAGAGGGTTCCCTTTTCTCCACACCCTCTCCAGCATTTATTGCTTGTAGACTTTTGGATTGCAGCCATTCTGACTGGTGTGAAATGGTACCTCATTGTGGTTTTGATTTGCATTTCTCTGATAATGAGTGATGTTAAGCATCTTTTCATGTGTCTGTTAGCCATCTGTATGTCTTCTTTGGAGAAATGTCTATTTAATTCTTTGGCCCGTTTTTTGATTGGGTCATTTATTTTCCTGGAATTGAGCTGCAGGAGTTGCTTGTATATTTTTGAGATTAGTTGTTTGTCAGTTGCTTCATTTGCTATTATTTTCTCCCATTCTGAAGGCTGTCTTTTCACCTTGCTTATAGTTTCCTTTGTTATGCAGAAGCTTTTAATTTTAATTAGGTCCCATTTGTTTATTTTTGCTTTTATTTCCAATATTCTGGGAGGTGAGTCATAGAGGATCCTGCTGTGATTTATGTTTTGCCTATGTTCTCCTCTAGTTTTATTTTTCTGGTCTTATGTTTAGATCTTTAATCCATTTTGAGTTAATTTTTGTGTATGATGTTAGAAAGTGTTCTAGTTTCATTCTTTTACAAGTGGTTGACCAGTTTTCCCAGCACCACTTGTTAAAGAGATTGTCTTTTCTCCATTGTATATTCTTGCCTCCTTTGTCAAAGATAAGGTGTCCATAGGTGTGTGGATTTATCTCTGGGCTTTCTATTTTGTTCCATTTGTCTATATTTCTGTCTTTGTGCCAGTACCATACTGTCTTGCTGACTGTGGCTTTGTAGCAGAGCCTGAAGTCAGGCAGGTTGATTCCTCCATTTCCATTCTTCTTTCTCAAGATTGCTTTGGCTATTTGAGGATTTTTTTGTATTTCCATACAAATAGTGAAATTATCTGAAGAACCACACAACATTTGTTAATCATCAGAAAATTCATTCTAAAGAGAAACCACATAAATGCAATGAATGTGGAATAGCTTTCAGAGATAATTCTGTCCTTTTAAGTTAGCAAAGACTTTATTACATTAGTCAGAAACTCTACAAATACAGACGGTGGGAAAGCCTTTGCTCAGAATTCAGGGCCTTGCTTGTCATGTGAAAATACATAGTGGAGAGAAGCTTAAATGTAATGGATGTGTGAAAGCTTTCAGGGATAACTCAGCTGTCTTGGAACATCAGAGAATACATACTGGTGAGAAACCATATCCATGTAATGAATATGGAAAATCCTTTAGGAAAATTCCAAGACTTATTAATCATCAAAGAATGCAAAGAGGAGAGAAACTATCGCTGTAATAAATGTGGAAAATCTTTGAGGTACAGTTTATCCTTTGCTAGACATCAGAAAACTCATAGTGGGAATAAATCCCATCAACATAATGATCATGGGAAAGCCTTTATGAAGAGCTCAGCCATTATTGAACATTGGAGAATTCATACTGAAGAAAAACCCTATAAGAAATATAAGAAATCCTTCAGGCATAACTCTGGCCTTGTTGAATATCTGAAAATCCATCCTGGAGAAAAACCTTATGAATGTAATGAATGTGGGAAGGCTTTCCCTCAGAATTCAGGCCTCAAGTGATATAAGAAAATTCATAATAAAATTCAGAATTTGAGCCATCAAATGTAGTTTGGTAAATCATGCAGAGATAGTTTATTCCTTTTTGACCATAAAAGAGACATTCAACAAATCCCATACTTAAGAAATATATTCTGTGACACTCTGTCCTGGAAAACGTCTCACTAGTGATGATATTCATTGTAGTGTATACTACTATCTGGTTTATACTAGTGAAGTATTTGAAGAACCTAAATGTCTATATGGAAACATTTACTACAGAATGCTATGTAGCACGGAGAAGGCAGTGGCACCCCACTCCAATACTCTTGCCTGGAAAATCCCATGGACAGAGGGGCCTGGTAGGCTGCAGTCCATTGGGTCGCTAAGAGTTGGACAGGACTGAGCAACTTCACTTTGACTTTTCACTTTCATGCAGTGGAGAAGGAAATGGCAACCCACTCCAGTGTTCTTGCCTGGAGAATCCCAGGGATGGGGGAGCCTGGTGGACTGCTGTCTATGGGGTCGCACAGAGTCGGGACTGAAGCGACTTAACAGCAGCAGCAGCAGCTACCAAATTACCCATGACATTTTTTCACAGAACTAGAACAAGTAATCCTAAAATTTACATACAACCACAACAGACTCAGAATTGTGAAAGCAATATTGAGGAAAAAGAACAAAGTTGGAGGCATAACCCTCCCAGACTTCGTACAGTACTACAAAGCTACCGTAATCAGGACAGAATGGTGTTGGCACGAAACCAGACAGGGATCAGTGGAACAGACTAGCGAGCCTGGAGAAAGACCAGCACAACTAATGTCAATTAACCTTTAACAAAGGGGACAAGAATGTACAGTGCAGAAAAGACAGTCCCTTTAGCGAGTGGTGCTGAGCAAGCTGCGCAGTCGCATGCAAGTCAGTGGAGTTGGAGCACTCCCTCATACTGTACACAGTATAAACTCAAAATGGCTTAGAGACTTCGATGTAAGACATGACATCTTAAAAATCCCAGAAAAGAACATAGGCAAAACATTCTCTGATGTAAATCATAATAATATTTTCTTAGGTCAGTCTCCCAAGGAAAAAGAAAGAAAAGGGAAAACAAGCAAATGGGACCTAATCAAACTTTGCACAGTAAAGGAAACTAAACACAAGGACAAAACAGTCTATGGACTGGGAGAAAATGTTCGCAAACGATACGACCCACAGGGGCTTAATCTCCAAAATATATGAGCAGTTCATACAGCTTAGGAAAAAGTAAAAGCCCAACCAAAGAAATGGGCAGGAACCTAAATAGATATTTCCCCAGAGAAGACATCTGGATGGCTAACAGGCATGAAAAGATGCTCAGCATTGCCATTTATTAGAGAAATGCAAATCAAAAATACTGTATATACAGACATACATGATAGGTGAATCACTTTTGTTGTACAAAGCAGGAAATCTCTAGCATGAAACCACAAACCACTCTTGACACAGTTGGTCACAACATCTCCATACACTGTACTTTTTTTTTTTTTTTTTTTTTGCATTTCAGTTTCATTTTTACCATCCTTGAAGTAATAAAGCATAAGATGCTGAAAAATGTTGCCTTTTTTCTTGTCTTCAATATTAAAATGGCTACACAAAAATTCACTGATGTTGACAAGTTTTTTAAAGATGCATACTGCTATGACAGCTATCACAATATAGTCTAATAAAATTGTTTTGAGTGAAGTTACAACTAAAGCAGTACTAGATCCATCTTATGGGAAAAACCAAACACTTTTTGGCCAACTTAAAACTTTGTTATTTTGTAACTTGGATTGCATCTGTGTTAGCTGGTCTAAACCTTACCTCCTGTTTTGTCAAAGGGAATGTTTATTTTTAAACCTTAAGCTTTCCTGTGAACCATAAAACATAGTTTCCTGTTTTTATTTAATCAGTATTAAGTTGCTCCCCAGATTTTTCATTTTTCAAAATAGTTTATCCTTAAGAAATATCTTAATATTGCTGTATAGCAAATAACCTGAAAATTTAGTGGTGTAAAACATAATTAATTTTTTGCATGATTTTGTGTGTTTGGAAGTTGGCAGGAAAGTTCTAACTGGCGGGTTTCTCATCTAGTTTTCATGAGATGTCATCTGGGGTGATAGTCCATCTGTAGATTCTCCTGGGCCAGGCATCTGCTATGGCTCACCCACATGGCGGAGAGTTGACGCTGACTGTTGGGAAGAACAGTGAACCTGTCCACTGGAGCATGTACATACTGTTTGTCCAGCAGAGTGGCCTTGAGATAGTGGGGAGTTTTTCACTTAGCATCTGGTTGTCTCCAGCGTAGGTGTCCTGAGAATCATGCAGAACTTTTCAGACTTTTAAAGGGCTTTTTAGACCTGTTCTGGGAAGTCATGTAGCATCACTTCCACCATGTTTCATTGTTTGAAGCTGTCACAGGCCTACCTGGATTTAGGGGGAGATGATATGGACATGAGATGGGTATCAAAGAACTTCCGGGAGGTGTTTTAAAATTACTTCCCTGTTAAACTTTACATACACTATACTTTACATATAAAGTGTACTTTACATATCTACATGCATCCATAGGTTCTAAGTGTTAAGTTCAATCAGTTTTGACAGCTGTATAGACCCATGCATCTATCACCTGAAGGATAGAATATTTTTTCTTTGTGAGCTTGCCTTGTGCTTCTTTCAAGTAAGTCCCTTCTCTCCATGTCCATAGAGGCAACCACTGTTTGATGTGTTTTAACACAGATTAGTTTTTTTCTGTTCTATGAAATCATATAAATGGAATTATGTATTTTTGTGTGTATGTTTGGGTTCTTTCACTCAAGACACATTTTTGAGATTTTTTTCTGTTATTGCATTTATCAGTTTTAAAATTGCTGAGTGGTATTTTATTATATGACTCTACCATAGTTTATTACCTTGCCTGTTATTGGTCCTTTGGGCTGTTTTCAGTTATAAATAAATGATGATATGAGCATTTTTATATGCACCTTTAAATATTATCAGGGTACTTTAGGAGCAATATTGTATTACTGTTGAAACCCAAGTGGTGTCCCTGGTGATTCAGTGGTAAAGAATCTGCCTGCCAGGGCAGATATGGGTTTGATCCCTGGATCAGGAAGATCCCCTAGAGGAAATGGCAATGGTATTCTTGCTTGGGAAATTCCATGGACAGGGGAGCCTGGTGCGCTGCAGTCTTTAGGGTCACAAAAGAGTTGGACATGACTGAGTGACTAAATAACAATTCAAACCCATAGTCTTTCTATGTCCAAAGATCTTTTGATAAAATTTACCTATTTTATGTCAGGTTTCTTGTGATTAAGGAGCCTCCAGCCTATTAGGATCTACTAGAGGAAACCTATAGTTTATAAGAACCTACAGTTTATAGGATAAAGAAAGAATGATAATCTTATCAACAAAACCATTCTATTTACATCATTCATTTTAATTACATAAAAGCTCACAATGAAAATTTAGAGATAGCTTAAGTTAAAAAACAAAAACGGAAGTTCTCCCTTAAAAGTAACTTCTCTTCTCTAATATTCCTCAAATCTCATCTACTAGAGGTTAAAAAAAAGTTAATAGATTATCCTTCCAAATTTTCTTCCATTGTGTCCATGCATGTGTGCGGGTAGAGGACTGTGTTGTTAGAGGACTGGATCTTCATTGTTGACTACAGATCAGCTCAGTAATGAGGACACTTATGCCCTTACCGGGCTTCCCAGGTGGCCTGGTTGGAAAGAATCCGCCTGCCAAGGCGGGAGATGCAAGAGTCATAGGTTTGATCCCTGGGTTGGGACGATCCCCCAGAGGAGGAAATGGCAACCTGCTCCAGTACTCTTGCTTGGAAAATGCCAAGGACAGAGGAGCCTGGCGGGCTCCAGTCCCAGGGGTCGCAGAGTCGGACACAACCAAGTGACTAAGCGCTCACACACATGCCCTTACTGGGTGATCCTGAGATGTTGCTGCTGCCGCCACAAGGGAGTGAAAGTCATCGTATCTCTTCCCAAACTTTAGATAACTTTTCTGCTCTTTGGCTATATGCAAGTAATCTCTACCCTAGTTAGGAGTGGAAGACTGAAGTGAACCACAGTGCAGACTTGGAAAGGATCCTGTTTTGTAAGGAAAGGTTAGAGCCTCTGCTATGAACATGGGTGATTTGTTAGACTATGCTCTTGAGGCTATCATCCAGATAATACAGTGTTCAATATGAGGGATTATTAAATTTGCCTCATAAATTCTGCCCACTGGTCTTGAATGTAAAACAAAATTAATTTGAATATGTAGAGAAGAAAGAATCTTGGGATTGGTAAGGGGCTGGATTTTTTGAATAGGCCAGTGGTGTCAATTGCAAATATAAAACCTGTATCTGCTACATAAATCTCCAATTGTGTACTAAATTAATGGAGGCACCTTAGGAAATCAAGTCAAAATAAATGGACAGAAATTATGAACCATATGTGATAATGATAATAAACAAGACATTTATTTTTCATACTCATTTGGGGGAAAAAAAGAAAACTCAGTTTGCTCTACCCAGTGATGGTCTTTCTGAAGGAGTCTCCATTCATTCCATAAAACTGGATAGGCTGTTTAATCTCAGGTGATTTTATGTTGTTAATTCATAAAGAGAACTTCCTCAGAAGAGAGTGGTTATAGGGTGAGCCTTTGTGAGCAGCTTCGCTGGTGCACAGCCAGACTCCCTCTCTGAGTGAAGCTTTTCCCACACTGGCCGCACAGATAGGGTGTCTCTCCTGTGTGGATTTTGCCATGCAGAACGCAATTGCCCCTGGTGTGGAAACTCTTCCTGCACTGTGCACAGGCATAGGGCTTCAGGCCTGTGTGGACTCGGATATGAACAATTAGGCTTCCTTTCTGACTGAAGGCTTTTCCACACTGATCACATCTATAGGGCTTCTCACCACTATGAACTCTTCTGTGAACAGCAAGGTTACTTTGATTCCTGAAGCTTCTCTGACAAATAGCACACTCATAGGGTTTCTGTCCCGTGTGGAGTCTTTCATGAACGGCCAGACTACCGCGTTGACTAAAGCTTTTCCCACATTCCTTGCACTGATAGGGCTTCTCTCCTGTGTGTATTCGTTGATGTGTAACAAGATTGCCTTTGGCCCTAAAGCTTTTTCCACAATGGGTACACTCAAAGGGCTTCTGACCAGTGTGGATTCTCTCATGTAATGTTAGACTACCCTTCTGCCTGAAGGATTTTCCACATTCCTGGCACTCATAGACCCTCTGTCTCACTCCAGGTGAATCTTCCTGTAGTGTCTTAGAATCTGGGGATTTTTGTTCCAGCTTCTCTCTTCTGAAAGAACTCTGGAAATCCCAGCTTGAGGATCCTGTGGCCTCAGACTGATCATATTTGTGGTGGGCTTCTGTCATCACATCTGGTAAAATGAGAGGGAAGTCATGTAAGATGCACCAATATGCTGAGTGAGAAGAACAGGGAAAAAAGAAACAATGCTTTGAGTGCTTATTATGTGCCCATTATTATACTATAAACTTTGCATAGATAATTTAATCCTGAAAACAATCTTTTGTTACAGTTAAGGAAATGAACGTATAGGAAGGTTGTCAAAGATCACTTGGCTAGGTAAGCACAGAATTAGGATTCAGACACAGGCATGCTCTGTAGCAGTGTACTGCCTCTAAATTTAATTTAGCTTCCCAAATAGTCTTGTGTATAGACATGATTATAGCCATTTTACAGATAAGAAAACAATCCAGAAAAATAAAACTATATAAGATCACATTTAGTCCCATACCGAAGTTTTATCTGACACCAAGACAGGTGTGGATCCAGGTTGTATGGGGCCTAAAGTTTTAAATTTTGGAGAGATTCCCATTAAAAAGCAGTATAAAAGTAGGGAGAGGACCTTGAAGAGACCAGTGTAAGGGAAAGCTCCTGAAGCTTAAGTTTTGCAGGCTTCATGAGAAATCTACCTCTGCCCTAGTCTACTCCCCTAATGGTGGAGCAGCGTAAGTCTACGCTGCCAGGGTACATGTAGCAGAATCCTAGGTACTTTACATCTATTAATCTTAATCACTGCAAACCTGCAAGATAGAGCTTATTGTCCCATTTTGCAGATGAAGAGCCTGGAGCTCAAGAAGGTTAAATAACTTGTCTGATACCACAGATCCAGTCATGGCAATCAGAATTTGATCCAAGGAATTTTTCCCTTTAAAATCCATGCTGTTTCAATCTGCTAAGCTATGGTGAAACTGAAGTCAGTTTTGGTTTGAAGTTTTTCTCAACCCTTCCTATGCAGATATTGACAGTACTTCCCAATATTGCCCTGTGTATGAGCCTCCTACTGCACTTTAAATATGAGTCCATTCATCATTAATAATAGTTTTCTTGGAGTTGTCCTAGGTAGATTTCAACTTGTTCCTCTGTCTTACCATTTCTCAGTCAGTGACTGTGCTGAGATTTAAAACTGCTCATTCATTTTCTCAGATACTACCTCCATACCAAGACTGTTTCCTTGCTGTTTCTAAGTCAAGCTTGTAGGCTTTCCCTGTAACCCCTAAAAATAGTGAGCTTCACCAAAGGAACATCTTCTCTGCATCCCCAGCCTGTTGTCCAGTGCTGAGAACAGGGACACTGATTATTGTGACTTGGCATCCCAGCAATCAACAGACTCACTGAAAAAGGCTACATTCTGGGCATATCTTCCATGACAGTCCAGCAGGGTAGCTGTTGGAAATCCAAACATGTCCCCTCCTGCTGTATGAGCTTGATCACCACCTCTTCGTATGACTCTTCCATGGGCTGTACTTGAGTACCTAGGGAGGGAAAAACCAAAACGGAACAACAGAAACAGGAATGGGTAAGAGAATTGATAAGCGAGAGCAGTCAACAGGAGCTCTGGTTTGGGGTATGAGTGAATGGAGGAAACCTTGTTTGCCTGATATAATACCAGTCATCTATAACATAACTGCAAAATGGGCCAAGAGGTACCATAGCTACTTATAAATGAGTCCAGGAGGAAGCAAGAGGTGCAAAAGCAGAGAAGACAGAAAGCAAACATGTTTCTCTTCCTGCCAATGCCAAGAAAATGGTCCTTACTATTTGTACCTTAGCTTTCGCATGGGATTGGAATCTTCCACTTCTTTCCCCCACCTGACTGCCTGCTATTTTATCCTCCAAGTGTCCAGAGGAATTCAGAATATAAAAAACAACATTTCAGCCTTAATAATTGGTTCTGTGATGGGAATGTCTCTGACTCTCCTCTCCAGTCCCCTCTAGATTATTAGGACAGAACAAGAGCTTTCATATTTCCTTTTAGCACTTCTTTGGAGGCTCTTCAAGATATGAGAATACTAGTTCTGAGGAAGCATACTACTTGTCAATTCTTGGGGATAAAAAGTACTTCAGATTCCAAATCCAAGTAACTTGCCCAAGTCCCAGAGCCAGTATGGAGGCAAGGTGGGGCAAAGGTTCAAAGCCAAGACTTCTTGGATCCAAAGCCTATGTCTAGACAATTTTTTACTTTCTCATTACTAAAAAGTGAATGGAACAGAGCTTGACCAGACTTTACTATTCTTCCAGATCCTAAGAATCCTCCTGCTCTATATCATCATTTTCTATTTTGGGGGGAATATTCTTATTTCAGGACCCTAATTACTGAATTCTTACACTTAATGCAGTGGTCCAGTGTGCATAATCTTTGTTTCCCTCTAACATATCCCATGAAAGTGCTGGCCTCCTGATTTAATGAAATTAGCAGTGTGATGCTACAGTTCTTTGTTAACCCAAGGATCTGGTCTTCTTGACAGCTGCACTTTCTGTTACGTGTTGTGATGACTGCAGAGGCATTAAAAACTCTTATTTGAAAGACTCAGCTCCAGTTTGCATTACAAGCCACAAAGCAGTGCCCTATTGGTGTCAGGACATCACAGTACCATTCACTTGGAAGTCCTAAGTGTTACTGATCAACCACACACCCACCAAGAGTCACTGAAAAGTACATGGGTGCCTGCTGCCTGAGGCTGGACCGGGTCCTTGGTGAGTCAGCAAACAGTCTGCTCAGAGCACCTTGGAGAGTTTTCAGCTGTGTGTCTCCACACGCTGTGAGATACTCAAGTCACAGCTTAGCTGTGTTTCAGGAACCTCATGATTAATGAAGGGAAATTGCCATATTTTTCTCCATAGATTCCACAGGTGTGCGGAATCAAATTCCTGAAGATTCTGTGGAAAGACACTTTATAATAGAAAATAGTGCTTTTTCCTATCAACAAAGCCATTATATCCTGCTCACAATGAGGCCACGAGAGACGAATCCTACCCTCTGTCTCCCCTTAAACAGCACTGGGGAAGTAACCAAACAGCCCAGACCTATTCACTTACTTAATAAATGCTGTAATATCAAGGAGCTTCTGGGAGACTCCGAGAGTCAAACGTGAAGGGCCTCTGACATGACCTAACAGACCTAAGGCCTGAAGCTGAGAGCCCTCAGCGCAGGACCAGGCCATGGGGAGCTCTGCTGTATCGGGGCACAGTTTCAGGACGAGGAGACTCTGGGGAGGGGTGCTTGTTTTCCCCGCACACGGGAATTCACCGTGTCCTTTCCCAAGTCCCTACTCAGAGGAGTTTGTCCTTTCTTTCGCGCAGCCTAGGGACTGCATTTCCCGCCTCCATCTTCTGACGCCCTCCCCGCGGGCCCAGAGGCACACCTGCCCGTGGGCCCTCCCGCGCCTCCAGGTGCGGGGCCTTCCCGCACTCCCCGCCCCGCCTTGCGGAAGAGGGGCCCTGCTCCTCCCGACAGACGCTCTGCCATTCCTGCCTCGGCGACGTCCCCACCCGACCCGCGCCGGGCCTCAGCGCCCCGCTCTCCGGTCCAGCTAGACCTTTTCTGGCGGGCCGCAGACCTGTCGCCCCGCAGCCGGCCTCGCTGGGGAGGCTCCAGGCTGGTCAGGCCTGCTCAGGACGCGAGGGGGTGGGGGTCGGAGGCGGCGGCCTGAAGGCGGGGCCCTGCCTCGCCTGGGTGTCCTGACCCAGCCAGCGGCCTCACTCACCGCAGCCGCGCGCGCCCGCAGACAGACAAAGGCCGGCACCGAGCCCTTAGGAACGCCGGCGCGAGCGGACCGGACTACAACTCCCAGGAGGCTCCGCGCGCGCCCTAGCCCCGTGCCTGGGCGGCCCCGGCTTCCCCGAGCACTGTGGGAAACGTAGTTCGGCGATGCGACCCGCCCCCTCGGGATCGGCGGGTCTAGGCGAGCGCTGGGCGCTCAGGTCACTCCTGTTTGGACCGAGTCCGAGCGCCGACTTGTTCGCGGTCGTAGAACAACGACCAAGAGCGCCAAATGGCCACTCAGATTAGCCAGGCATGGGATGGCAGCTTGGTGAAGCCATCCTCCGAGCCAGGATTCTTGCACGGCGTTGTGGAAGGAAACAAAGCGTTGGGAAGGAATGAGTTGATTAATCCCGGGGTGCTTAGGGTTTTGTGTCGAGAAGTTCCCTGAGCCAAGACTAAGTGTTCTGAAATTAGAGTTCTGAGGCAAGGAGCAAATATTTCAAGCGACGTCTGTGGGAGAAGAGAATTTGAAACACCACTGGAGAATTCCAAGACAGTGTTGGAGAAGGCAATGGTGCCCCACTTCAGTACTCTTGCCTGGAAAGTCCCATGAACGGAGGAGCTTGGTAGGCTGTAGTCCATGGGGTCGCTAAGAGTCGGACAGGGCTGAGGACTTCACTTTGATTTTTCACTTTCATGCATTGGAGAAGGAAATGGCAACCCACTCCAGTATTCTTGCCTGGGGAATCCCAGGGACGGGGGAGCCTGGGGGCTGCCGTCTATGGGGTTGCACAGAGTCGGACACGACTGAAGTGACTTAGCAGCAGCAGCAGTTTCGGGGGAATGTGTAATTTCCTTGGTTCTCTCTCGCAACAAAAATTTGAAGTGATAAGATGGACCAGTGTTACAGGTCCATGTTACAGCTCAGTTTTATTTAGAAAGTAAAAGTAAAGGAAAACAGCCTCCAGGCATGAGGCCATGCCAACCCAAAAGACTATGGATGTGAGAGTTGGACCATAAAGAAAGCTGAGTGCTGAAGGATTGATGCTTTTGAACTGTGGTGTTGGAGAAGATTCTTGAGAATCCCTTGGACTGCAAGGAGATCAAACTAGTCAATCCTAAAGGGAATCAGTCCTGAATATTCATTGGAAGGACTGATGCTGAAGCTGAAGTGCCAATACTTTGGCCCCTGATGTAAAGAACTGACTCATTGGAAAAGGCCCTGATGCTGGGAAAGATTGAAGGCAGGAGGAGAAGGGGATGGTAGAGGATGAGATGGTTGAATGGCATCATGGACTTGATGGACATGAGTTTGAGCAAGCTCTGGGAGATGGTGGAGGAGGGGGAAGCCTGGCATGCTGCAGTCCATGGTGTCACAAAGAACTGGACATGACTGAGCTGAACTGGAGAGTCACACAGGGCATGGGGCAAGAGCTCTGTTTTTTCATGGGACTTCTCTGAAGAGCCAGTCTAGCACAGGCAGTCACATCCTTGGCCCTGCTTTATGATACTGGGAGGGGGCAAAGTCGATTTTGAGAATCTGTGCGATAAGGCCTCTCTCAAATGCCTTAGGCCACCTTCAAATGTATTATTATAGGATCCTGGCCTCTGAGAGGGAATTTGAACAGGGAAGACTGGCATTAAAGCTCATGGTGACTGAGACTGCTTGACTTCCACCCCCTTGGAACCGTGCTTGTTTTCCTTTATCCTGGAGCTCTCCTCAGTATACTTCTCTCTAAGCTCCCTGCTCCAGAGCTCCCACTCAGAGACTATCCTGTTGAATGAGGGGTTTTACAAGGAATGCTTCCTTTTGCTAGGTCCGTGTTCTCTACCAAAAAGCCACCTGTTAAACAAAACATTTAATTTAACACAGTGTACAAAGTGTAATAAGTTGATTCCTAAATGTTAGTTATTGCTATTACTAACAACGCATCATTACATAAGTTCTTTGAACTTGTACGTCCTGAGCCCTTTTTAAATATCGGGTACTGTGTCAGCTACTGTGCTGGGTTTTGGGGACACAAATGTCAGCAAGATGGACTGCCTTCTCCTAGGAAGGGAGCTGACAGTCTAGTTGAGAAGAATGCACCCCCTTCCTCCCAACCTGGCCAGCAGCTGTCTCACAGAGAATTTCCTGCAGGAGAAACTCCTGTAGGCCCCACTCCCCAAAGACCTCTCTGCATGAACACAGGGCTCCCTGTAGCGCCTCCTTCATTACTTGTTCCAGCGTCAGAGAGAGAGAAAAGGGGAGAGCATTAGGGGCCTGCACAGTCACCGCTCTTTTTTTCCTTCTACACAGCCGCAGATAATTTTCAAAGCCCAGGTGGCCCAAAGCAAGGGCCAGTTCTTGCACCCGATTGAACAGCGCCATACGAGTGGCTCTGCTCCCCTTTCTCCCAAGGCTGTGTCAGTAAGACTGTGTGTCACCCCCAGGCCTGGGAGTCAGTTTCCCTGCTGATAACACCCAGCACCCAGAAGTCCTGTCAGTCAGGTCAGGATCAGCTGTGGCTGTTGGGACATTTCAGTTCCTATTGTGAAAGTAGGTGGCAAATCTTTGGGGGGAAAAGGTGACTATAGCGGGGAAATGGTCACCTTTCTCAGCAAACCTTCAGGCGTCTCAGGAAAGAGGACACATCGAATAGTACACAGAGGAGAAAGCCATTAGGAATGGAGCTGATGAGACCCACTCACCATCCCCTGCCACACACTTGGCAGTCTTTACCCAGATCCTACATGGGGCCGAGTCCTCAACCACTGCTTGTGTCTTAAGACACACTCAACAGGAAGGGGGGAGGCTCGGTGAGGGTGACAGCAGGTGAGGGTGTCAGCAACGTAAATTTTAAAAATTGTCAAAAAACCATTCTGTTACTTCCCATGCATCTCAAGACACTGCAGAAGTATAAAGAGTTCAATAACCGATGCTACGACAAAAGGCGAACCATCTGGCAAAAAAGGTGAATGTTTATGTAACTCCTATGCCAAGATAGCCTTCAGATGGATTACATGTAAAACGTAAACCCAGATCCATAAAAGACACAGAAGAATGTATGGTTTAAAATCTTGGCATAGGAAGGGTTTCCCTAACCATGGTAATGAAGGCAGAAACAATTAGGAATAAGATTGCTGGATTTGACTCCATTAAAATCAATAGCTCTGTGTCAGCACCATCATTAAATGAAGTTAACACATGCTAGGAAAATATTAATAATTGTCATATTTAAAGAGACCACACAAATCAATAAGAGAAAGAAAACATTTCAATGGAAATTTGGCACAGGATAGCAACTCATACATACATAAAAATAGAATTCAGGAAAAATACTTAGACCTTATTAATTTTTGAAAGTGCTAATTGAAACAAAGAAAACTGTTCCCTATAGCTAGTGAATGGCAAAGTATTGCAAAGAGGGCTAGGGAAATAGAGATTTTTCATCCCTGTGTTAATTGAGATGGTTGTTCTGATTAGATATTTGCTAATATGTATCAAAAAGTCCTAAAGATATACATCTGACTGCTACAGCCTTTTTTCCCCCTTAGGAAAAGGGAAAATTGAATAACTGTATCCTAAATATGAAAGGAAAGCTATGGAATTCCGCAGTAAATCTAGACTGAATCATTGAAATAATTGTATCCTAAATATGAAAGGAAAGCTATGGAATTCCGCAGTAAATCTAGACTGAATCACTGACTTTGAATGGACTCCTGGTCCCTTGAAGGGAGATGAGATGGCAGGATGCTCAAGGAAGGGTAGGGGCTTCTTTTCCGCCATATTCTCAACAAAGTCCTTGGGTCCATAGCGGCAGAATAAGGCTCTGTCCTCCTGGAGGAGTTTATCAGAATAATTTTCACTATGCCTCAAGTCTGTGTTTACTCCAGTCCCCATGAGAAATGCAACCCCTTTATGAATCCCCATCTCACCCCACAACTCCGTTCACTCACTAACCAGTCTTCCCATCCCTCTGAAACCATCACACTAGGTCCACCATGGAGGCCAGTGCTGGGGAGAAAGCTGGGTTTCTTTCATACCCCTCCTGCTCAGTGGGCAGGCTTGAGTAGCTAAACTCGCCAGAAAGAAAGGGATCTGTGATTTAGTGCAGTTCTCTGGAGGGTTGCTAGTACCTTGATTAGAGCCACACAAGTCTCTTTACTTGCCAGCTATTCCTCAGAGCTGGAAGTCATCCTGGCCTCTCCTTGGGCAAGCCAGTCCTGCTCTCTGCAGCTGCTGCTGTCTCTTTGCCCAAGTATGCCTTCTGTTTGATCTCACTACTCTCACCTGATTTGTAAATTCAGGACACTAATAATTTGGGCTTAATGATGCCTTGTGTGTGCTTCTTAGCTTTTGCAACCTCAAACTTCCTTCAGCTATTCAAATAGAAATTATTTATCCTTCAGTTCAGTTCAGTCACTCAGTCGTGTCCGACTCTTTGCGACCCCGTGGACCGCAGCATTCCAGGCTTCCCTGTCCATCACCAATTTCCAGGACTTACTCAGACTCATGTCCATTGGGTTGGTGATGCCATCCAGCCATCTCATCCTCTGTCATCCCCTTCTCCTCCTGCCTTCAATCTTTCCCAGCATTAGGGTCTTTTCCAATGAGTTGGTTCTTCGAATCAGGTGGCCAAAGTTTATCCTTAAGGGAGCTATTTATGCATGCTTCAGATATTTTTAAATTCTTGCCACTTATTTCTAGTGTATAACTAGCTGTGCCTTTCTCCATTTAGCCTCTTGACAGAACAGTTTATAAACCAGAAGATGGAACGGAAAGTTTGGGGTGGGAACTGATGCCCTGCCCTTAGTATATATTTGCGTGTTTCCAGGGCTATGGGCCTGGCCGTCATTTCCCGCTGAGCCTTTCATGCCTGGAGCTGATTATTCTGTTTGGTTTCATTTACTGGGGATGCTGTAAGTTCCCCTTAGGATATAGAGGCTGCTTGACACAAAACGAGGAGGTGCCCTTTGTTGTGTGTGTGAATGCTATCCTCTCACAATGTCCCTTCTGAGTAAGTGTCACGGGGGAGCACAGCCCATTATGTAGGGAGGCCTCCCAAGCAACGAGAAGGTTAAGATGTCAATGTAACTGCAGCTGGGAGCTTAGCTGCTCAGGTTATCTGTTACATTTGAAACAAAGACCTAGAACTTAGAGTTAAGGAATATTTGACGAAATATGCTCTTTAAAAACTTGTTTACCATGGTCAGTTTATACTAAGTCAAAGAGAGGTATAGATTATAAAACAATAAAATAGAATTAACCGGTAGAATCTGAGCTCCAGAGCTTTCTAGAGTCTGAAATCTTTACAAAGTATTATAATTCATTATGATATAAAAGAATAAATACATTACAAAAAATGAAGAAAAATCTTACAGGCAATGGCCCCTTTCCCAACTTAGCACAACTAGTAACAATGAATGCTTCTATAGGAGTTACAAAATTGTGCCATTTAAAACTTGCTCAGTTATTTCTTAACTAATAATTGGCCACAGTGGGAAACTAAAGAATATAGCAACATAATGTTTATTAAATAACAACTGAGTTAACAACATATAAAATTATCTAAAATTCTGTAATGTTTATCAAAGCAATACTCTCATAATGTAAAAGAAAATTCACATAATGTATTTTATCATCAACAACAAAAAAAGAAAAGAAGAGAAAATTCAATTTACATTACCTGGAAAGGGTGACTCAAAGATGTGTAAGACAAAAATAATGTTAATAAAAGGAGAAATAAATTAGAAAACACAAAAGATAAGTTATAAACCCCCCAAAACACAATTCACTAAAAAAATCTGATCAAGAAAAACAGATCAATATGTAAAAACAATACGTAATTAGGAAAGAGTACGGCAAAGATAATGCAAGCTGGAATCAAGGTTGCTGGGAGAAATATCAATAACCTCATGTATGCGGATGACACCACCCTTATGGCAGAAAGCGAAGAACTAGAGAGCCTCTTGATGAAAGTGAACGAGGAGAGTGAAAAAAGTTGGCTTAAAACTAAACATTCAGAAAACTAAGATCATGGAATCCAGTCCCATCACTTCATGGCAAATAGATGGGGAAGCAATGGAAACAGTGAGAGACAATTTTTGGGGGCTCCAAAATCACTGCAGATGGTGACTGCGGCCATGACATTAAAAGATGCTTGCTCCTTGGAAGAAAAGTTATGAACAACCTAGACAGCATATTAAAAAATAGAGACATTACTTTGCAAACAAAAGTCAAACCTATGACTTTACCAGTTGTGTATGGATGTGTATGGATATAAAGAAAGCTGAGCGCCGAAGAATTGATGCTTTTGAATTGCGGTGTTGGAGAAGACTCTTGAGAGTCCCTTACTGCAAGGAGATCCAACCAGTTAATCCTAAAGGAAATCAGTTCTGAATATTCATTGAAAGTAGTGTTGCTGAAGCTGAAGCTCCAATACTATGGCCACCTGTTGTGAAGAACTGACTCATTTGAAAAGACCCTGATGCTGAGAAAGATTGAAGGCAGGAGGAGAAGGGGAGGACAGAGGATGAGATGGTCGGATGGCATCTTTGACTTGATGGACATGAGTCTGAGTGAGCTCCAGGAGTTGGTGATGGACAGGCAGGCCTGACGTGCTGCAGTCCAAGGGGTCGCAAAGAGTCGGACACAACTGAGCGACTGAACTGAACAGACAGTTTGGGGTCTTTGGTTTCACTTATGACCACCAGAGGGCACAATAGCATAGTTGTTGTTGTTTTTTTCCTTTCCCTTTTCTTTGCTGAGAAGTATTGGATGAGTTCTGGGCTGTTTATTTGACAGGCGATTCATGGGGTGGCAGAGTCTGACTGAGCGGCTGAACTGAACTGAACTGATGGGGTTTGTGGTGGTGGGGGCGGTGGAGGGGAGGAAGAGCCAGCCTGCACAAGTGTTAGTTTCAGAAGGGATCGAGGAGATCTGGGTTTGCCCACCTCCATTGGACCCAGTGCATGAGTGCTTAGCCGTGTTTGACTCTTTGTGACCCCGTGGACTGTAGCCCCACAGGCTCCTCTGTCCATGGAAGTTCCCCGGCAAGAATAATGAAGTTGGTTGCCATCTCCTTCTCCAGGGGGTCCCCCTGGCCCAGGGATCAAGCCCGGGGCTCTTGTGACTCCTGCATTGGCAGGTGGGGTCTTGACCAACTGTGCCGCCTGCGGATTTTCTCAATCTGAGCCCCCAGGGGAGCCGCCAGGGAAGCCACCTTCTGCTTCAGGCACATCCCAGCGAGGGCCTAAAGCCCTGTGGGAAGAGAAAGGGAAAAGACAGGTAATTTGTAGCGCAAATTAGTAAATGAATATAATTTCCAGGAAAAAAATGATGGGATTTCTGAACAGGAAGATCTGCTTCGGCCCTGTGGTCAAAAGTGTACCAATATAAAAGTCACACACCCGTCACAAACCCTTCTGCGGCTTTGGGCAGATCACTTCAAATGACTCAAATGATGACGACGATCTTGCCTGTGTCATGGAGCGGTGAAGGTCAATTCTGGTAGTAACATTTCACTTTTTGAAAACATAAGACTGTCTGTGTATGTAAGGGTTTCATGTTACCCAGTGGGCCTAGAACTAGTCTCTCTCCCTTAGACCTCCCACAGGGCTGCCAGTGTGCAGTCTATGATCCTTGCACCCTCCTCTGCTACGTCAGCGAGTTATGTACGTGTCTCCTCTTGACTACGAGAGCAAGGTCTTGACCCAGGGCATTTGTGAACCTCTTCATTCCTGAGCAGTGTCATACACGTTCAGTTCAGTTCAGTTGTTCAGTTGTGTCCGACTCTACAGGATGCATTACACCAGGCTTCCCTGTCCATCACCAACTCCCAGAGCTTACTCAAACTCATGTCCATTGAGTCAATGATGCCATCTGACCATCTCATCCTCTGTCGTCCCCTTCTCCTCCTGCCTTCAATCTTTCTCAGCATCAGGGTCTTTTCCAATGAGTCAGTTCTTCACATCAGGTGGCCATAGTATTGGAGCTTCAGCTTCAGCATCACTGCTTTCAATGAATATTCAGGACTGATTCCTTTAGGATGGACTGGTTGGATCTCCTTGCAGTCCAAGGGACTCTCAAGAGTCTTCTCCAACACCACAGTTCAAAAGCATCAATTCTTTGGTGCTCAGCTTTCTTTATAGTCCAACTCTCACATCTCTACACGACTACTGGTAAAACAATAGCTTTGACTAGACAGACCTTTGTTGGCAAAGTAATGTCTCTGCTTTTTAATATGGTGTCTAGATTGTTCATAACTTTTCTTCCAAGGAATAAGAGTCTTTTAATGTCATGGCTGCAGTCACTATCCGCTGTGATTTTGGAGCCCCCCAGAATAAAGTCTGTCACTGTTTCTATTGCTTCCCCATCTACTTGCCATGAAGTGATGGGATTGGATTTCATGATCTTAATTTCCCGAATGTCGAGTTTTAAGCCAACTTTTTCACTCTCCTCTTTCACTTTCATCAAGAGGCTCTTTACTTTTTCTTTGCTTTCTGTCATTAGGGTGGTGTCATCTGCATGTCTGAGGTTATTGATATTTCTCCTGGCAATCCTGATTCCAGCTTGCGCTTCATCCAGCCCAGCACTTCTCATGATGTTCTCTGCATATAAGTTAAATAAGCAGGGTGACAATATACAGCCATGACGTATTCCTTTTCCTATTTGGAACCAGTCTGTTGTTCCATGTCCAGTTCTAACTGTTGGTTCTTGACCTGCATACAGATTTCTTAGGAGACAGGTCAGGTGATCTGATATTTCCATCTCTTTAAAAGTTTCCAAAGTTTGATGTGTCAGTCAAAGGCTTTGGCATAGTCAACAAAACAGGATTGGATGTTCTTCTGGAACTTTCTTGCTTTTTCGATGATCCAGTGGATGTTGGCAATTTGATCTCTGGTTCCTCTGGCTTTTTTAAATCCAGATTGAACATCTGGAAGTTCACGGTTCACGTACTGTTGAAGCCTGGCTTGGAGAATTTTGAGCATTACTTTGCTAGCATGTGAGATAAGTGCAATTGTGCGGTAGTTTGAGCATTCTTTGGCATTGCCTTTCTTTGGGATTGGAATGAAAACTGACCTTTCCAGTCCTCTGGCCACTATTGAGTTCTCCAAATTTGCTGGCATACTGAGTGTAGCACTTTCACAGCATCATCTTTTAGGATTTGAAATAGCTCAACCGGAATTCCGTCACGTCCACCTCCAGTGTCATACATGCAGCAGATACTCGAAGAATATTTAGTAAGCGAGTACATGAAACCTTTTTCAGGAATACCAACGACTCTCTTCTTCATTCTAACCCTAGCATAGCCAAAGCATACAGATTAGGAAAAAAGTGTCATCAGTCACTGTCATGGTGATATATGAGAAAATCCTGTGGAAAACAAAAATAGAATCACTAGAAAATACTTCGAATTTTGTATGGTCATAGGACACAGTTAACAGTTGTATACATACATAATGGCAACATAGAATTACAAAATGAAACAAAAGCACCTTTTATAATAGTGTCAAAACATCAAATATCTATGAAGAAATTAACAAAATACATAAAATACCAAAAGCTGCAAAGCACTGCTGAGAAAAATTAAGACAGACCTAAATAAGTGGAGAGGCATATAATGCTTATTGATTCAGTTAAGATGGCATTTCTCTTGAAATGGATTTATAGGCTCAGTGGAAGTCCCAGCAAGACTTTCTAATTTACTTAAATCTTTATTTTATTTTTGGTTGTACTGGGTCTCCATCACTGCCCCTGGGTTTCCTCTAGTTTTGGGGAGCAGGCCTCTCATCGTGGAGGCTCCCCTGGTTGCAGACACAGGCTCTAGGCTTGAGGACTTCAGTAGCCACAACAGGAGAGCCGCAAGGTGCAGGCTCAGTAGCCGTGGCGCACGGCTTCGTTGCTCTGAGGCGCTTGGAGTCTCCCCAGACCAGGGATCAAATCCATGACCTCCGCATTGGCAGGGAGATTCTTACCCACTGTACCAGCAGGGGAGTCCCCAGCAAGACTTTTTTAAGACGTAGACAGCTGATTCTGAAATTTACAGAGAACGGCAGAGAATCTAGAATAACCACAACAATCTTTTAAAAGACGACCAAAGTTGGAGAACTTATCTAACCTGATTTCAAGACTTATGATAAACTAAGTAATAAGGAGAGTGTTTATTGGCACAAGAATAGACAAATCAGTGGGACAGAATAGAGAGTCAAGAAACAGACTCACACAGTCAGTCAATTTCCTACCACGGCACGGTATCACCCAACTGGGAGAGAAGTTCTAATAAACACAGTGTTTACCACTGAATAACTGTACTTTAAAAAAAGAAACTCAGTCCCTGTCTCACTACATACACAAAAATTAAGATGAACCATAGCCCTAAAAATAAAAACTAGGACCGTAAACCATCTTCAGAATTACACAGGAGATTGCTTTTATGACCTTGGAATAGGCAACGTCTTCTTAGATAGGACACAAAAACACCAATCATTAAAAAGTAATAAGTTAGCCTTAGTAAACATTTCTATTAAAATGGGAAAAGTACTGAAAAGGACTTGAATAGACACTTCTCCAAAGATGATCTACAGATGGCCCCTAAACACACAAAAAACGCACACATCACTAATTACAATCAAAACCACCTTGAGATGCTACTTCACATGCAATAGGATGGCCATTATGTATACATTTATGTCAAGTGTTTCGGTGAGGATGTGGCAAAACTGGAATCCTTGTGCGCTGTTGGTGGAAATGTAAAATGGCACTGCCGTTGTGGAAACGATATGGCACTCCTCGAAAAAGTCAACATAGAATTCTGCTTCTGGGTAAATACCTGGAAGAATCAAAGCATGGACTTGAACAGACATGTGGATACCAATGTTCACGGCAGCAGTATCCACAGCAGCCCAACATGGAAACAAGCCACACGCCCACCTGTGGGCGAATGGGTGAGCAAGACGTGTGCATACCTGAAACGGAACGTTATTCAGCCTGAAATAGGAAGGCGCTCTAACGTGTGCTACAGCACGGGTGAGCCTTGATGACTTTGAAGCTGGTCACAAAGGGACTAATATTATGTGATTCCGTTTATGTGAGGTACCTGGAGCAGTCAAATTCATAGAGACGAATTTGAACGGTGGTGCCAGCAGCTTCAGGGAGGGAAAAATGGGAAGTTCTGGTGTAATGGGAGCAGAGTTTGGTTTGGGATGGTGCAGAGGTTCTGGAGATGGGCAGTGCTGTTGGTTTCACAGCAGTGTGAGTGTTGATTCCATGCCACTGAGCTGTCTGTTTAAAAATGGTTAGTTTTCTCATGTATATTTAGCTGCAATAATACAGAGAGTAAGAAAAATTTCATTACCACTGTGTACATATTTGTCATCACGGAATTCGTGAAGGCAAAGGCAAGCCACAGCTTCTGTGATGCCTCTAAAGGGTGCAGCAGAGCCTAATGCAGGTCTTTAACGGCACACCCCAGCTTGTTCCAAAGGTCCTCAGAGGTGCCTGCAGCTAAACACAGTCACCGAACGCTTCCTCGGAGCCTGCGCTGAGAGTGGACCGTCTCCCAAGTGCTCGATGGGCGGTGTGATATTCATGTATTTATTTGGTTGTGCTGGGTCTAGTTGCGGCATGCAGGATCTTCTAGCGGCGGCCTGTGGGATCCAGTTCCCTGACCTGGGATCGAACCTTGGCACCCCCCACTGGGAGCTGGGACTCTCAACCACCTAACCATCGGAGAAGCCCCTCTGTGGGTGGTGACTTGGGCTGCCTCTTCTCAGCTTTAAGAGGCAGGTAATTACCCTCCTGAGGAAGCGGCTTAAATCAGGGGAGCCACGGTGATGAGCATGCCACAACCCCCAAGGCAGGAAGCGGAGCCGCAAAGCCTCTGCGGTGCAGCCCCAGGCTCATACCTCTGACCACCGGACACCCTGTTTCTCGCATATCCCCTTCCAGCTCCCTCTGCCACTCCGCAGGCATTTGCTGTCCTCTTTTCATGTAGGGAATCCCGTTCTGTTTTGAGGAAGTGAACACAGCGGGTCTGCGCCCCCAGCTCTTCTGAACCACTGCGGCCACAGGAGCTCGTGTGGGGCCACCTGGCACTTCTTCTGGAAGCAGACGGAAGGTCAAGCACTCTAACCTGCTTGTCTTCTTGGCAGACTTGTTCTTTCGTACAGCCTCTCTTGTTCCCAAATGTTCTTTCTTTTTTCAGGAAAAGATGTTTTGGAGATAAGAACAATGCAACAATAGAAGAATACTGAAAAAAAGAAGAAAAATTTGTTACTAATTCTGTCAAACAGAGAAAAGCATCATGAACATTTCTATTAAAGGCACAATGTGGTCATAGTGGTAAATAAAAATTGTCCATCCAATCAAATGGATATTATTAATGATAACATAACCACTGTTGAACATTTAAGATGCTTCATATTTGCAATTTAATGGGTGGTATTCTAAAGCCTACTCCCCCCCCCCCCCCCCCCTTCCCAATTAGGATAATTTTACACTCCTCTCTGGTTGCGGCAGCTTCGGTTGCTGCCCCTCCCTTCTGGAGGTCCCTTAGAGGTACTCCTGCCCACTTAGAGATTTTGGATCCGCCCAGTAAGTTGATCTCAGAGACTCCCTGTGGCCAGAAGTCACCTTGGAGCCCTTCCCTGCCTGGAAGTCTCTTCAGCTTATATGGCAGTGGATGGAAAAGGGGTAGCCACAGCAGACCCCAGAAGCAGCAGAGCACGTGTTGCCACACAGAGACACAAATCACCTCCTTGAGCAGCCTCTTGGTTCAGATTTGGTGCCCACAGTTGGCAAGTTGGTGTGCCCTCTGGACATCTTGTAGTCCGTAGGCACTGTGGAGGGTCCCAGAAGAGCTCGCTGAGCCCATGTGAGCGTCTGTCACACAGTGATTTCCAAGAATTAAGAACGATGTTACTTAGAAGACCGCTTAGCAAGTGTTTTATAAAGACAGATACGTTAGGAGTGGAAGCGCGGACGCCGGGCAGGCTCTGAGCCCTCTGCTCGCCGGGCGCCCTGACGACTGCAAAAGGGCCCGCTGTGGACCGCGACGCGTCTTTCCTGGAAGCTTCCAGCAGGGGGCAGGGCAGGCACGTTTAGGAAGCTCTTTCCTGACTGCGTCAGACTTTATTATTTTGGGCTCCAAAATCACTGCAGATGGTGACTGCAGCCATGAAATTAAAAGAGACTTACTCCTTGGAAGAAAAGTTATGACCAACCTAGATAGCATATTCAAAAGCAGAGACATTACTTTGCCGACTAAGGCCCATCTAGTCAAGGCTATGTTTTTCCTGTGGTCATGTATGGATTTGAGAGTTGGACTGTGAAGAAAGCTGAACGCCGAAGAATGGATGCTTTTGAGCTGTGGTGTTGGAGAAGACTCTTGCGACTCCCTTGGACTGCAAGGAGATCCAACCAGTCCATCCTAAAGGAGATCAGTCCTGGGTGTTCATTGGAAGAACTGAAGCTGAAACTCCAGTACTTTGGCCACCTAATGGGAAGAGTTGACTCATTGGAAAAGACCCTGATGCTGGGAGGGATTGGGGGCAGGAGGAGAAGAGAAAGACAGAGGATGAGATGGCTGGATGGCATCACCAACTCGACGGACATGGGTTTGGGTGAACTCTGAGCGTTGGTGATGGACAGGGAGGCCTGGTGTGATGCAGTTCATGGGGTCACAAAGAGTCGGACACGACTGAGCGACTGAGCTGAACTGAACTGAACTGAACTTCCTGACTGCACTGGGCTTTACACTGCAGAATCACTGAAAAGGTTTGGAACGCACTGTCTGTCTTTATGAACTGAAGTTTATTGACTTTCCAAGCAGAATCATTCCATCCCGAAGGAATTCTTTTAAAAAGCAACAGCATGTGTTAGGATCAAGCGGATCCAGCGGGACTTGCTTGCTCACCTTTCTTTGGACTTCCTCACGTGGATGTGACATCCAGAGCGCGGGTGGGGTCCGGCCTGGGGGAGACGGCTGGGGAGGTGGATTCCTCCTGATGCCGCCGCTTGAGGGTGCTGATTAAACAGACTCGCAGATCAGGGGGAAATGCCTTTGTAGTGGTCCACAGCTCCCAGTTAGACTTGGGCATGAAAGAAATGTAAGTATTTTCCATGATTCCAATCTAATTTCTTTCCATTTTATGCCTACTTAGTGATGGCTCAGCCATTTCAGGGTTGAAACTTGCAGGTGTTTTATATGTGAAGCGCCCTCGCCTCGCCCTTGGGTTGACTACAGCTGGGAGGAACAGGCCTGGCCACCGCTGCACACGTGGTAGCCTGGGGGCGGCTGCGAGGGAAGTGCTGATGGGTGAGCAGGTGGGGGCTCCTCCCTTCCTGTGTGGATCAGAATGGATTGAACACTGGCCTGTGCTTTCTGAGCCACAGGTGTTCTGCGGAATGCCCTGTGCGCAAATAAGGCGGTCTTCACAACATGTCTTCCCAGAGAAACCTCATATTCCTAGATAGAAGCTTCAACATGGAAGTTTAGTCAGGAGATGAGGAGATGAAAACTAGCTGTTAAAGCTGATCAAGGGCCTTGACACTCATGGTGGACATGGGCTTGGGTGAGCCACAACACTCAGCCCTCCGCACGCAGCATTTCCCTCCTGAGGCCCTGGAGAGTGCTCACGCTACATCCCCCACACCGGCCTCTGCCCACAAAGGACCCATTGTCTCTGCACTGAGTGCTGGTGCTGAGCTGCCCTGTGCAGCTGTCATAACACTGGAATCTGCTGGCTCTTCCTTGGACAGTTGAGTAACCAGATCTGGGTCTGTGTTTGCAGTTTCTGCTTGACCCCTACCCCTGGCCTGACAAGGGGCTCTCTGCATCCCAGGTCCTGTGAATTCCAGCTGACATGCACCTTAGGCTTCCCAAGCCTTCACTGTGCCCACACCTGTGTTGCTGTGGGAACTTTGACCTGGCTCACAACCTGCCTGGGAGTGCTGCAGATGTCCAGAGACTTGGGGGCAGGAGAAATAAATTGCCCCCTGTGTCTTCTTTCCCTGCTCCCCTAGAGTAAATGGCAAAGGTTTTGGTTTTAAATTTGGAATGGTGGACCCTATAGTCTTTGAAAATATCTCATTATCTGACCCTTTTCCCTTTTCATTTCGACACCTGGGATTTGTTGCTAAGTCCTGAAAGCCTGGAGCCGTGTTAGCAACTACCTTCTAGTGTTTCGTGCTTTTCCTATTACACTTTACACGAGCAGAGCCAGCTCTTTTCCTCTCACCTCCTGCTCTCACTCCAGCCTTTGGGTCAGGGGGTCGCACATCCTAATAGTGATGCTGTGCAAAAGGTGGCCATCGCACTGTCACATAGCTTCTATGGCACAGCCACATCTTGTTGCTGCGGAACAAAAAAGGAACAGAAAAACCAAGGCAGGAGGAGGCTGAGTGTTGGCCCAAGGTCAGTGAAAAAGGTAAGCTTCAAGTTCTTCTGGCTCTCTGCACCAAGTCTTTTCAGAATTAATAGAACCTCAGTGCTGTGTGGACTGGCTGTGGCTTAGAAGGACTGTCATGCAATATGCTCGAGTTGGCATCAGTCGAGGCTGATGGCTCTTCCTCTCTCTGTCTCTCCAGGGTCTCTGGAGGCAAGTTGATAGGATTCCCATTTACCTGAGAAGGACCTTCTGTAGAAGACCTTCATCGCAGGTGAATCCTTCAGACACTGAACGAGAACAGCAATGAGGTCTCTTCTTTCCTTTCTTCCTTTCCAGAAAGGAAAGGGAGCTGTGGAACAGAGATCTTTTTGCCATCTGTGTGACATCTTCTGGGACTCCTGTGAGTTAGTTGCTTCCCCTTCTGTATTTCCCAATCGCAGGGCCACTGCTTAAATTGAGCAAATGAGCATCGCAAAACTTGAAATGACTGCTGTTCTAATTCATGATCTGGGTGGGTCTGTTTATTACTATAATGAGTTTCCAGCAGATGGCAGGAAAGTGTCGTGAAGAGCAGGCGCCTTGTTCTCATTTGTGCGGCATCTCTGAATTATTACTGGATGTACCCTTGTTACATCTGAGCTGGTGCCATAGCAGAAAGATGGCCACCATGAGCAAGACCTGCACCTTGGTGCCCAGCTGAGGGAGCAGGGTGCCAGGGCCTCCCTTCCACCACAGCCAGATGGGGCCAGGGCAGTGAGGTCTGGTCCTCAGGATTGTCTTGGTGGCCACAAAGGCTCTTCAAGACACATGATTTAGTCCAGAGTTTCTCAAACTACGGCTGATGAGCCAGTCCTGCCACTGTTTGTTTTTGTTTGGCCAGAAAGACAAGGATGGTTTTTATATTTTTTAATGGTTGGAAGAAAAATAAAAAGAAAATGATATTTTGAGACACGAGAAAGCTATATAAATTCAAATTTTAGCATCCATGAATGAAGCTTTGTTGGCACACAGCCATGCTCATTTGTTTACATATGGACTCTAGCTGCTTCTGACCCACAACAGCAGCGCTGAGGAGTCGCGACAGATGCCACAGAACCTCAACTATTTCTCTCTGGCCCTTTACAGAAAAGTGTTGCCAACCCCTGGATTAGTCCTATGGGACTTGCATTGGCTCCAAGTTATCACTGTATTTTTGGGTGTGCATACCTAAGCAGACAGTGAGCCAGGGCCAGAATAGGGCAGGAGACCCAGAGGCTGCTGATGCATGGTGGGTTCTGGAGAACCTTGGGAGTTGGAGGTTATGGGTCCTATTCCAGGCCATAAATACCCAATCCAGAGGGAGCAATGTTTTTGGGGAAAGTGATTTCTCCTCAGCCCGAGGCCTGCCTGCAGTTGCTATAGCCCTAGTTGCAAAGATGGGTTTTTGTTTCAGTATCCCTGTCTGGCCATACACCAGCCATGACTCCTGGACCCAGCAGAAGACAGCCAGCCTTTCCAACTCCTTTGGTGACAGATTTGAGCATCTGCTGGTGTCTTGTGCATGCTAAGTTGCTTCAGTCACCTTTGACTATTTGTGGCCCCGTGGACAGTAGACCGCCAGGCTCCTCTGACCATGGAATTTTCCAGGCAAGAATACTGGAGCAGATTGCCATTTCCTTCTCCAGGGGGTCTTCTCGACCCAGGGATGTCTCCTGCATTGGCAGGCGGGTTCTTTACCTCTAGCGCCACTGTGTCTTAACCCTACATGAACTCTCAGGTGATTTCTAACAAAGTGTAAGGGAGAGCCTCCATGACCTTCTGGGTAATCAGGTGGAGTTGGATGTACACAAGAGGTAGCCATACTCTGAAAACCTAAACTTGAAGCCCTTGGGTTCTCTATAGAAACATCTTCAACAGACCAATTCAGTGAAAGTAATTTCCGCAACCCAGCAGTTGACTTCCTGGGCCACATTCTGTTCGAAATAGATATGCTTATAGGATCAAAGATGCACCATCTGTCATGAAGCCTGGTTGTCTTCACTTTCAAAAGATATCCAAATTTCTGTTTTGCAACATAAAAAGAGTTTGGGAATAGATGATAGTGATGGTTGCACAATAATATGAATGTTTTTATGCCACTGAACTGTACACTTAAAAGGTTAAGATGGTAAATTTTATATGTATTTTACCACAATAAAAAAATGTAAAACGGAAGTTCTAAATCCAACCACTTACTTCCTCCTCTGCTGCCACTTAGTACAAGACACTGCTACTTCATTCCTAAGGATTATTCTAAGAGCTTCTAAATAGATTCCCCTCCTTCACCCTTGCTGTATTATAGCCTCCTCTCAATGGAGCAACTGGAATGATCCTTTTAAAATGTCAGAGCACTCAAGGACCTCTTACGTTCAAAATCTGCAATTGCTCTCAGCTCCCTGAGAACAGAGGCTAAAGTCCATTCTGCATCCTGACGTCCTTCCACAGTCCGGCTCCTGCATCTCTGTGACCCTCTGATCCTCCCTCATTCCAGTCTCTCCCCCATGGACTCCTTGCTGTTCCTCTGGGACACGAGGCACGTATCCATCAAGCAGGTTCATGCTTCAGGGTAACTCTTGCTGGAGTATTCCTCCCCAGATGTTCTCCTTCGAGCTTTTGCCTAGATATCGTTTTCTCCATGAGGTCCAATTTGGCTCTCCTTAATGCTCAACCTTTCTCCCCTCTCCCTTTGTGCTGCTTTATTTCGTATACTATAGTGCTTGCTTATCCCTTCCAGCATCCTGTATGATTTGCCTATTTGTTGTCTATTGCTTATTCTTACTAGAATGTAAACTGCATGAGGTTAGACATTTTTTTTTTTGCATTGGCTTAGAATAATATCTGGGACATTGAAGGTGCTAAACACATAGTTTTTTAAATATAAATTTATTTATTTTAATTGGAGGCAAATTACAATACTGTATTGGTTTTGCATACATCAACATTAATCCACCAAGGGTGTACACGTGTTGCCCATCCTGAACCCCCTTCCCACCTCCCTCCCCATCCCATCCCTCTGGGTCATCCCAGTGCATCAGCCCCGAGCATCCTGTATCATGCATCGAACCTGGACTGGTGATTTGTTTCACATATGATATTATACATGTTTCAATACCATTCTCCCAAATCATCCCACTCTCACCCTCTCCCACAGAGTCCAAAAGACTGTTCTATACATCTGTGTCTCTTTTGCTGTCTCGCATACAGGGTCATCCTTACCATCTTTCTAAATTCCATATATATGCATTAGTATACTGTATTGGTGTTTTTCTTTCTGGCTTACTTCACTCTGTATAATAGGCTCCACTTTCATCTACCTCACTAGAACTGATTCAAATGTTTTTTTTTTAATGGCTGAGGAATACTCCATTGTGTACATCTACCACAGCTCTCTTATCCATTCATCTGCTGATGGACATCTAGGTTGCTTCCATGTCCTGGCTATTATAAACAGTGCTGCAATGAACATTGGGGTACATGTCTCTTTCAGTTCTGGTGTCCTTGGTATGTATGCCCAGCAGTGGGATTGCTGGGTCATAAGGCAGTTCTATTTCCAGTTTTTTAAGGAATCTCTACACTGTTCTCCATAGTGGCTGTACTAGTTTGCATTCCCATCAACAGTGTAAGAGGGTTCCCTTTTCTCCACACCCTCTCCAGCATTTATTGCTTGTAGACTTTTGGATTGCAGCCATTCTGACTGGCGTGAAATGGTACCTCATTGTGGTTTTGATTTGCATTTCTCTGATAATGAGTGATATCAAGCATCTTTTCATGTGTTTGTTTGCCATCTGTATGTCTTCTTTGGAGAAATGTCTGTTTACTTCTTTGGCCAATTTTTTGATTGGGTCATTTATTTTCCTGGAATTGAGCTGCAGGAGTTGCTTGTATATTTTGAGATTAATTCTTTGTCAGTTGCTTCATTTGCTATTATTTTCTCCCATTCTGAAGGCTGTCTTTTCACCTTGCTTATAGTTTCCTTTGTTGTGCAGAAGCTTTTAATTTTAATTAGGTCCCATTTGTTTATTTTTGCTTTTATTTCCAATATTCTGGGAGGTGAGTCATAGAGGATCCTGCTGTGATTTATGTTGGAGAGTGTTTTGCCTATGTTCTCCTCTAGGAGTTTTATAGTTTCTGGTCTTACATTTAGATCTTTAATCCATTTTGAGTTTATTTTTGTGTATGGTATTAGAAAGTGTTCTAGTTTCATTCTTTTTACAAGTGGTTGACCAGTTTTCCCAGCACCACTTGTTAAAGAGATTGTCTTTTCTCCATTGTATATTCTTGCCTCCTTTGTCAAAGATAAGGTGTCCATAGGTGTGTGGATTTATCTCTGGGCGTTCTATTTTGTTCCATTTGTCTATATTTCTGTCTTTGTGCCAGTACCATACTGTCTTGCTGACTGTGGCTTTGTAGTAGAGCCTGAAGTCAGGCGGGTTGATTCCTCCATTTCCATTCTTCTTTCTCAAGATTGCATTGGCTATTTGAGGTTTTTTGTATTTCCATACAATTTGCTCTAGCTCTGTGAAAAGTACCATTGGTGGCTTGATAGGGATTGCATTGAATCTATAGATTGCTTTGGGTAGTATACTCATTTTCACTATATTGATTCTTCTGGTCCATGAACACAGTATATTTCTCCATCTATTAGTGTCCTCTTTGATTTCTTTCATCAGTGTTTTATAGTTTTCTATATATAGGTCTTTTGTTTCTTTAGGTAGATGTATTCCTAAGTATATTATTCTTTTTGTTGCAATGGTGAAAGTTTTTTAAAAAAACTATGTATTTTGTATTGGGCTATAGCTGATTACCAGTGTTGTGATGGTTTCAGGTAAACAGCACAGGGACTCAGCCACGCATATACATGTATCTGTTCTCCCCCAAACTCCCCTCCCATCCAGGCTGCCACATCACATTGAACAGAGTTCCATGTACTATATAGCAGGTCCTTGTTGGTTGCCCATTTTAGATGTAGCAGTGAAAACACCTATTTTTTGACTGATAAAGTAAATGAATTCTAAGAAGCAAGCCTTCTCAAGTACTGAGGCTTGTATTTGAATTATAGGGACCTCCTCCACTAACAAATTAGCTGGAAAAGTTTGGGTTTTGTCTTAATGGGGCTCCTAGTCAGGATCCATGAGGCAGCTTCTTTAAGTGAGGTAGATGCACTTATTCTTGTTAAACAGAAGAGGAAACCAAGGCAGCCCTAAGACTTGAACCTGGGGTGTTGGCCGGAGACTCTGTGTTTTGATGCTACACTGTACAACCTTTCCTGCAGCGCGCTGGCATTTGGACTTGTCTTCTCTCCAGTCAAGGTCGCTTCTTCACTCTGCCCTATTTGACTCTTTCCTTCGTTGAATCCTTTATCCCCACTTTTCTGGGATGGAGTACAGATAATTTTCTACTTCACAGGCAGGGATACTGAGTTTTCAGTACTGTGATTCTAATCACAATGTTAGTAGGTAACAGAACTGACCCTGGAACCCAGGAATTTCAGCTGAATACACAAGCTGTGTGGCTTTGTGTTCTGCTCTTCATTCTTGCCAATAAATTGGATAAAGGTATGGAGAGGATCCCAATTAGATCAACAATAATAATAATTGGGATGGAGGGCGGGACGTGAGTGGGGAGAGCTCCCTGGAAGGTGGCTGGGATCAATAAAGGATACAGAGTCATGGGGGACAGTGGAAGGAGCAGAGTGTTTTCAGCTTTGAGAGAATTCAAGGGGAGGGTGGGGCATACGAAAACTCTCTTTCAATATTTGGGTGTCTGTGTGGAGGTCTTAGATGGCAGGAGATTCTGGAGAGATGCTATTTTAGGGTGAGGGACAAAAGCCTCTGAACTTGAGTTTTCCTACCAGTATAATGAGGGCCCACTAAGGCCCATTTTGCAGAGTTGTGTTAGAAGGTCATTCTGAAAGGCAGCCAGCAGAACTCCTCACACCCCGTGAATGCCTTCTATCATGAGTGTGGTTGTAAGGTGATTGTGATAAGGACGACAATCTACAAGTCTGGAAAACAACTTTGGCAACTTAGTGGGACTGGCTTCAAGGATTCGGTTAGAGGCCGTGGTGTGTTTGGCCACTCTGCTTTTGCCTGTTTTATTTCACTGAAGCCAGCTTAGTTTTCGTAGAGCACAGGGAGCTATATTCCATATTCGTGTGTGTGTGTGTCTACGCATGTGCCCTCAGCCATGTCTGTGGTCCACCAGGCTCCTCTGTCTGTGGAGTTTTTCAGGCAAGAATACTGGAGCAGATTGTCATTTCCTACTCCAAGGGGTCTTCCTGTCCCAGGGATCGAACCTAGGTGTCCTGCATTTCAGGTGAATGCTTTACTGACCGAGCTACTAGGGAAACCTCAATATTTTGTAACGATGAATAACAAAAGAATATGAAAAAGAATATCTATCTACTGAACCACCATGCTATACACCTGAAACTGATATGACATTGGAAATCAGTTATACTTCAATTTAAAAAAGAGATTAAAAAAGCAATTTAGTTTGGGTTGCAACCACAACATCTGTGAAATTTTGGACAATTTCATTTATCTTGAGACATAGAGTGGATGTAATATTATTTTCTGTATGGCAGAGGATGTAGCTAGGATGATTGGAACAGAAATATTTGTTGTGCATTTGGATGGTCACATATGACACTAAATATTCTATCACTTGTTCCTTTCCAAAAACATGTGGAAAAATGAACAAAAAATAACCATGGCATTACAGCAGGACAGGGTCGAGGAATTTTTGGAATGAAAAGGACATTAGAAATGGGGTTAGGGTGAAACTCAATGTCTAGAAGAAGGAGTCAGAAGTCTCGCCAGAGGCCCTTTGTGGTGGTGTGCAGCAGTCTCCCATCCTGCTCAAGCGTCACTTTTGGCAAGCACTCCTGGAAAGCCAGCAAAGGTTTCAGCCTTTCAATTAAATTCCATGATGCTGTCGCTCTTGCCAACCTGATGTTAGTTTGCCTCCCATTGCTGTACCTTCAGTGGTTTCCCGTTTCCTTCAGGATGGACTCCAAAGGAATTCACAATCTGGCACCAATATACCTAACACTGTTACTTCCCTCAACGTGTTCGGTCTTGGCCTGAGTGTGAGCTCAGATTTCTGTGATGGGGCCACAGGGCTCTGGGGCTCCAGAGACAAGGGGCCAGGTGTATCAGCAGAGGCATTGTCTTATCTTACTTGCTCTGGGGTTCTACTCTTACCTCTTTTCACACTTCAGTGCAGTGGAGGGAAAGTCAATGTTAGTAAACCGCCATGAAACTCCGTGAATCCAGGCGAGATTAGAGAAGCTTGTATGTAGCAGGTGTTCACTAAATAGCAAACTCCACAATGGATGGTCTTTTGTAATGCAGGAGAGGCCTAGTATGTGCTGGTCTATTTGATCTTCACATGAGAATCCCTCCTGTAGCTAAAACAAGTACTTCCGTATCACCTGCCTGCCAGTCCAAGCATGCCTACCCCTACTGCCTCTCCTATGACAATACTGTCCTCCTTCCTTAAGTTCAGGCTGGCACAATGTGTGCTTAAGGTGATTCTTTTCACCCACCCCTTTTGTATTATTTTTGTCACGAGGAGGCTTGATTCAAACAGAGGAAAGAAATGCAAACCAATTCACTTCAGAGTCAGATAGGTGTAGTCAGATAGGTGTAGACTGAAATTTCACATTCAGTAGAAACTTAATGTGAGCTATAAACACAATTAAAACATTTCTACTGTCAACTAAAAAGGTAGTCACAACCTGAAAGTAGAGAATTATTTTATTTGGTGGGAATGTTAGGACTCCAAGCTCTGGAAATAGCATTTCAGGTAGCCCTGGGAGACTGCTCTGAGAAGGCAGAAGGCAGTATCAGGCTATATACAGGTTTGCAACAGAAGAGGCAGGCAGTCTGAACATCATAGATTTGTGTAAGGAAAATCAGGTATCAAGTTAAGGAGTTTAGCACTCTTCTATGTATGGGGAAATGCAAGAGTCTGGGATTATCAAAGTCATTTCTTTCATATACATCTCAGCTGGGGCCAGTGTCCTGCCTTTTTGATTTCTCACATCCCCCCACCGCCAGCTCCTCAGCAATCACTGTGAGGGTTGGTGGCAACTGCTGGATCGCAGGCATTGTTTTCTCTTTTGGGAGTCCTCATTCACATTTGGAGGCCTGGGATCAACTGATGACTGTTATATCCTTGTTTATTGATATGGTAGGAGATATTCTATTTCACAATAGTAATTGTTAAAATGAATTAAAAATATATTTTATTTAACTCAATATATACAAAATGCTGATTCAACACACAACATTAAAAATGATCAGAAATATTTTCTTTTCTTTTTTTCTGTTTTGAGTTTTAGCAATTTGGTGTGTCTTTTTATACTCTGAGCACATCTCAGTTCAGACTTCCTTCACTTTTGGTGCTCAGCAGCTGCTTGTAATAGTGGCCACTGAGTTGACACAGCAGGTCTGCAGAGTCTTATGGCTGACCACTGTTAGTTAGGGTCACGTGGATCTGAGCATGAATTCTGACTTTGCCCATGAGAGGCTGTCCAGACTTAGAAAGCCTCCTTCACTTTTAGGAGCCTCAGTTTTCTCACCTATAAAATGGTCATATTAGTTATTGCCTCATAGGGCTGTCCTGAAGATAAAAATGGGACAATACATGTTCTGGCACAGAGTAAAGGTTAAATAAGTGTTGATTGCTGATACCATTCCAGCTGGATTTTATTTTATTTTTCGGTTTTCCCAGTCAGTTTTATTTGGACCGACCTAGGGACAGAGAAGGGCTGCACCGAAGAGAAGGTTAGCCTCTTGGGGGTGAAGCCTGACTTGTGTTGCTGATGGGTGGGGCAGCAGGAACTTGATCCGGCAGCCGAGGAACTGCTGGTCTCTGGCACTTGCTGGCTGCGACCTCCTCCACCTTCATGACCTGGATTGAGTGGGCCTGGGCATGGTGCCCCGTGTGCAGGGGGTCCGGTTCCAGCTGTGATCAGGTCATAGCGCAGCCAGATGCCAAAGTTTTTCACCGGCAGCGGCGATTTCCCTGTCCGCAGTAGACCATTTCCCCTCAGGACCTCATCTTCCTCAGCTGAGACACAAAGTACCAGAAGGTGGACTTGGCAACATCGTGCTCAGGCACATAAATTTTCATGCGCCCGAGATAGAAAAGCGGCCTGCAGAGTCTGGGAGTCAGGCAGGCATGGCCCCACCGTCTTGTACTCTTGAATTGTGCCTAAGGCCTTCATGGCACTCTGTCCGTGCTCGCTGCCACCCCTGAAAAGGTCTAGCTAGATTTTAAGTTTGAGTGTTTATATGTAAGATAGTGGTGTTACATTTTCTTGTATCAACTTCATTCCGTAATACCTGTGGATGATGAAGACAAGTCAACTTGATTTGAGCTCTTTAGTGGGTGGACATTCTTAAAGTACACATCTGTGTAGTTGGTTTTAAAATTTTGTTTCTCCTGAACATTTTACTATGAAAATATTCAAACAGAAAAGTTGAAAGAAGTCTACAGTGAACACCTGAATAAGCAACTATCAAGAGTCTACAGCGAACGTCTTGCTTTACTTGCTTCATTAAATACCGATCCACCTTTCTGCGATCCATCTATAGATCCATCTTATTTAACTTTTTTGCATTTTTATAGTTATTGGGGCTGTTGTTCATATTATAAAAGTTAAAAAACCTGCTAAGATGCATTACTTATGAGTGTTTTTGCGTATCTTTCAGGAAATTGCCAGGATAGTGAAAACAAATATGTGAGAAGTCAAATAATTTGAATAATTCAATTAATATAATTGATGTGCTCTAATAGTTAATAAACGAGATATATATTCTTTTTCAATACCATGTTCTTTATTTATCAACACATTTTGTTGTTGGTAAGATGTTACTGTACAAATGTTTGATATGACCCATTTGTTTATTTTTCCTTGTGTTTCCCTTGCCTGAGGAGACACGTCAAAAAAAAAAAAAAAAGTTGCTAAGACGTGCCAAAGAGTGTATTACCTATGTTTTCTTCTAGAAGTTCTATGGTCTCAGACCTTGCGTTTAGCAAGTCTCTAGTTCACTCCGAGCTTGTCTTTGCAGATGGGGTGGGAGAGTAGTCCGCTTTGGTTCTTTTGCATATGCTGTCCGGTTTTCCCAATACCACTTCTTAAAGAGGCTGTCTTTTCCCCATTGTATATTCTTGCTCTTTTGTCATAGATTGGCCATAGAAGTGTGGGTTCATTTCTGGGTTTTGTGTGTCCCTTAATTACTACATAGATGATCTCACTACTTTTGTCTTTTGTCTTTTCCTAACGTTTAAGTGGTTTTTCTACTGCCTTTACCCTATGTTTGCCTTTACCAATAACATTTTTTATTTTGTGATTGTTATATTGTTAGTTGTGGTCTATTTTTTTCTACTTAGAGAAGTCCCTTTAACATTTTTTGTTAAGTTGAGTTAGCGGTGCTGAGTGTTTTTGGTCTTTTCTTGCCTGTTAAACTCTTTCTGCCTCCTTCAAATCTGAATGAAAGCCTGCTGGGTGAAGTATTCTTGGTTGTAGGTTTTTCCTGTCATCAATTTGGATGTATTGGCCCACTCCCTTCTGTCCTGCAATGTTTTTACTGTAAAGTTAGAGAACAGTTTTATGTGAATTCCTCTGTATGTAACTAGTTGCTTTTCTCTTGCTCCTTTTAAGGGGCTCTCTTTATCTTTAATTCTTGCCATTTTAATTATTATACATCTTTGTGAGGATCTCTTTGGGTTTATCTTGTTTGGAACTCTCTGTGCTTACCAGACCTGGATGTCTGTTCTCATTTCCAGATTATGGGATTTTTTTTTTTAGTTATTATTTCTTCAGATAAGTTCTCTGCCTCTCTCTCCCTTCTCCTTCTGGGACCTTATAATGTAAATATTAGTATGCTTGATGTTGTCCCAGAGGTCTCTTAAATGGTCTTCATTTTCTAAAATGATTTCTTTTTCTTCTTTCTGTTCTGCTTTAGTGATTTCCACCACTCTGTATTCCAGTTTGATGATTTATTTCTCCATATCATCTTAGTAAAACTTCTTGTGTATTTTTGATTTCAATATTGTATTCATCAGCTCTTTTTTGGTTCTTCTTTCTATTTTCTAACTCTTTGTTAAGCTTCTCTCTGTTCATCTATTTTTCTCCCAAGTTTGCTGAGCATCTTTATGATCATTACTTTGAACATTTTATGGGTATATTTCTTATCTCCACTTCTCTTAGTTCTTCTTCTGAGATTTTATCTTGTTTCTTCCTTTGAAACATATTCCTCTGTAGCCTCATTTTGCCTAATTCTCTGGGTTTATTATTGTATGGTAGGTGGGTTGGTTATGTTTCTCGATCTTGCAGAAGTGGCCTTGTTTAGATCTTTGTGGCTTCAGGACTGTAGCCCACCAGGCTCCTCTGTCCATGGAATTTTCCAGGCAAGAACACTGGAGTAAGTTTCCATTTCCTACTCCAGGGGATCTTCCCTACCCAGGGATTGAACCCATGACTCTTGCATCTCCTGCATTAGCGGGCAGGTTCTTCACCACTGGTGCCACCTGGGAATCCCTCTTTATTTCTTTAAATTGGAGTATAGATGCTTTACAATGTTGTGTTAGTCTCTGCTGTAAAACCAAGTGAATCAGCGATATGTTTATGTTTATCTCCTTCCTCTTGGCTCTTCCCCCACACCCAGGAGACTTCTTAGGGGCCCCAGCAACATTCTCTATTCTGGTCACCAGCACTATATTCTCTAGCAGTTTCCCCTGTGTGGGCTTGCTGCAGGGCCAGGGGGATCCTGGGTCTGGTGCTGGTCCACTGGTGGAAGGCTCCTTGTCCCAGGGTTGGCTGTGGGTTTTGAGGGGCCCCAGGCTAGTGCCAGCCTGCTGGTGAGTGGGACCAGCTCTTGGGTGGCTGGCTGCAGGGGTTGTGGGGGTCCCTGGGCTGGTGCTGGCCCAGTGGTAGAAGGGGTCAGGTCTCTGAAAGGCTAGCTGCTTGGCCTGGGGGTTTGGGGACGGGTGCTGGCCCTCTGATGCTATAGGATAGTGGGGAGACTCCAGAAATTTCCTTGTCAACACCAGTGTCTTCATGGTAAAATGAGTTCCCCCAAATGGCTGCCATCATCTATCCACAGGGTGTGTCCCAGTTGCCGCCTGCCTTTGTGAGGCTTTCCAAGATCAGCAAGTGGATCTGAGCTGAGCGCCTTTTAAATTACTGCCTCTGCACTGGGATTTGGTGGGTGAGTGTTTTTGTGTTCCCTTTAGGAGCAGAGTCTGTCTCCTATAGTCCTCTGGCTCATATATACAAGCCCTGCTGGCCTTCAAAGCTGGACATTCTGGGGCTTGTCTTCCTGGTGCGGGAGGCCCAAAGCTTGGGGAGCCTGAGGTGAGGCTTAGACTCCTCGCTGCTCGGAGAGAACCTGCGCAATTGTGATTATCTCCCGTATGTGGGTCACTGACCCAGGGGAAGGGTTCTCGACCAAACCGTGTCTCTACCCACTTACTCAATCTAGTTCTGGTTCCTCTTTTATATCTTTAATTGTGGAAAATCTTTTTTGCTAGTCCAGTTTGTCCTCATAAATAGTTGTTTTATAGATAGTTGTGATTTGGTGTGCCTGTAGGAGGCCTACAGGCATTTTGGCTGTACCTCTAAACAACTTTCGACTATAGAAAATGTCAATTAGAAAGTAGAGTGTATTTAAAAGTGAAAACTACCAACAGCATGAGATGATGTGTCTAAATGTAACTCAAGAAGAGTGTTCCTGCTTTTATTTTTATTAAAAAATTTTTCTCTGGATACACCACAAAGGATATGAGATCTTAATTCCCTGATGAGGAATTGAACCCATGTCCCCTGCAATGGAAGTGTGGAGTCTTAAGCATTGGATTCACCACGGAATTCCCCCTCCCTTAAAATGTATTTATTAGATAAGAAAAAATAAGGCAAAAAGTCAAGAAAGTAAAAAACAAAAACAAAAAGCCAAATTTAACAAAATAAATAAAAGCAGTGGGAAGGACTAATCAAACACAGAAAGTACAAATTAATGAAGAGAAATGAAAGAAAAAAGATGATTCTTTGAAAATACCAAAACAGGCCAACCTCTTGACAGTAGTCAAGAGAAAAAGAGAAGACAAATATCAGCAGTGAAAACTGAGGAACTCAGTGTGCTTCGTGGAAGTTAAGAAATTTTAAAAAGAAGAAATCCATGGGAATTCCTTGGTGGACCAGTGGTTAGGACACCGTGCTTCCACTTCAGGGGGCATGGGTTTGGTCCCTGGTCAGGGAACTAAGATCCCATAAGTTGGGAAGCATAGTCAAAATTAAAAAGAAGAAGAAGAAGAAATCCTTTATAAAACAATCTAGATGAAAAGAACAAATTCTGGGAAATTAAATTTCTAAATTTGATTCAAGAAGGGTACAGACATTTCCCCAAACTAGGGGAGAAATGTAAAAAGTGATCCAAAATATATACTACTAAAGTAGTCACTATCTTTCAAAGATAGTGAATAGATTGATAATTTCTATTATTTAATCTGTTCCAGAACCCAAAGATGAAACAGTCTTCATCTTTTTCTAAACAGTGAACATAACCCTCATCCTACATTAGATTAAAGAACAGCATTAAAAGGGAAATGTATAGGTTAATATCACTCATAACCAAGGATGAAAAATCACATTTGAAATATTAACCAATCAAACAATGAAGAATAGCCTGGTGAGGTACAGTCCATGGAGCCACAGAGATCTAAACAAAGAAAGAATAGTGGGTTCTGATGAAGACTGGTTTGTTCAAGGCATGCAAGGATAGTTCAACAACAACAAAAAAATCTGTTTTAACATTATTCACCCTGTAACTAAAGTGGAAAAAAGTAACTTTGTGACGTCCCAGATAGATGCCAGACAAAACATTTTTGAGAAGCTGTAAAACTCTTCTCTGAGAGCCACCACTGAGCACAAGTGCTTGAAAAAGTAAATAGATGCCACTGAACAGATGTGACAATGACCCATCATTGTTCCCAAGAGGGTTATAAATGCCTTGGGGTGAAATTAATGTTTTCCATAAGCCCTGATTCTCTGAGTGATTCTGCCTGTCATTTAAAAAATATCTTTTTCCTATCTTCAGCTCTTTATTTATATTTTGGGAATATTCATATTGTTTTTGTGAATTTTAAATAAAAAGATGCAGGGGCCATAGCTAACCCCAGGCTAGAAGTGGAATAGAAGTTCCTGAGAATCCAGGAGTACAGACTTTTGTGCTGATAGCACACAGCCTCCAGGTAAAGTTAGGAGAGCTCTCCTTCTGCATGGAAGAATGTGAGCAGAGTCCCAAACCATACGATGCATGCGGTCAAGCTTTGACCTTTCTCATTATGTGGAATTGCTGAAGCATTCCTACAAATGGTGTTTTAATCATAGCATAAGTTATTAATTTAAACCAGACAAAAGTGCCCTTAGGGAGTCTTCATTCTGTGTAGGAGTTTTTATAAACTTCCATGATTTTTCACCTAATTCTCCCTTGTTTACTTTTGTTGAGACATTGGCAGTGTTTTATAATTTAGGCTTTTTCACCTTTGGAAATAAACCAGCCTTGTTTAAAAAAAAAGTTTTGTCAGAATTTTGGATAGATTGAGAAAACCGTATAATTTATGAAGTCAGGACTGCTAATTTGAGGAAGTACAAAGGATGGAGTGTAGCCCAGGCCTGGGTCAGCACTGGGCCTTCTGACCCCTGGTCAGTCTCAGGCACAGCAAGTCCACAGCCTTTTGAGCCACATCTCCATTTTGAGCCCAGTGGAATAATCAGCCTGGATTTTCATGGCACTCAGCACAGAAACACTGGGCTGAAAGGGCTCACAGGAGAAACCAGTTAATCTCTGTGGATCAGCAAATGGTTTCTGAGAGAAGAGCTTGGTGACCATCCTTTGGGCAAAATTCATTCCCTTGGATGTGGTGAATTTCTCAGAGGACCAGCAATTGTGTGTCGTGAACATTGTTAATTAGCTATTCAGTGTTTGTCTCTTGAAAAACCCACTCAGGGAGACAGCAGACCCAATGGCTAACTATTCAGCATTGACGATTGCCCACATGATCGCTTAAACATTCCCCCTTTCTGTTCTCTGCCGTTTGGGATGAAGCTGAGGACCCAACCCAGTTCTTGCTGTGGACTTGCACTAGCTCTTGCCTTGACCATGCTCTTTGGGGCAGGAGACGAGAATAAAATGCTTGAAATAGTGGGGCCTCCTTTAGGTGAGAACGTAGAAGCATGTAGCAACTAGATTGCAGTCATAAGGAGGAGATGGAACTCACACTGTGGCAGAAAGATACAGACTTCATCTTCATGACATCAGAGAGTCCCTGAGTCAACCACTTCTGGAGCTGCCTTAACTCTTGGACCTCCAGTTGTGTTTCAATTGGTTTTGAGCCAGGTTGAGGTGAGCTTCCTCTTACATGCATGTTAAAGCTCCCAAGTGTCACAGAGTGAGAATTATTCCCTGGAATTGTCTTTCTTTCTTTTTAACTACTTACTCGGCTGCATCTGGTCTCAGCTGTGGCGTGTAGGGTCTTCTGCTGCGAAGGTTTAGCAGCTGTTGCAGGTGTGCACTTAGTTGCCCTGAAGCATGTGGGGTCTTAGTTCCTGGACCAGGATTGAACGTGTGTCCCTGTATCGCATGGCAGATTCTTAACCAGGGAAGTCCCTTTGTAATTTTCTGAGTGTAGGATTTTTTCTACTTACCTTTTGATGCCTCCTTACTTATAACCTTAATATTACAAATTTCTCAAACTTACCACTTCTTTTTTAAATAGTGTTTTTAAGCCCCCGATCATGTTATAGTCACTAATGTATACTGGGCATTTACTCTTTGTTGGACACTCATAAGCATTTTGTTTGTACAGCATTTCATATTTATGAATTTAGAAGGAATTTGTCTTTTAAAAGTTTGGCTTTTACCTATAACATATTCTCCAAAAGGAATCAGTTCAGTTCAGTCACTCAGTTGTGTCTGACTCTTTGCAACCCTGTGGATTGCAGAATGCCAGGCTTTTCTGTCCATCACCAACTCCTGGAGCTTGCTCAGACTCATGTCCATCAAGCTGGTGATTCCATCCAACCATCTCATCCTCTCTGGTCCCCTTCCCCTCCTTCCTTCAATCAGCATCAGGGTCTTTTCCAGTGAGTCAGTTCTTCGCATCAGGTAGCCAAAGTGTTGGAGTTTCAGTTTCAGCATCAGTCCTTCCAATGAATATTCAGGACTGATTTCCTTTAGGACTGGCTAGTTTGTTCTCCTTTAAGTCCAAAGGACTCTCAAGAGTCTTCTCTAGCACCACAATTTGAAAGCATCAATTATTTGGTGCTCAGCCTTCTTTATGGTCCAACTCTCACATCCACACATGACTACTGAAAAAAACCATAGCTTTGACTAGACAGATGGACCTTTGTTGGCAATAAATATTTCTATTATTCCCAGTGTGGATAGGCTTAAACTCTATGCATGTATTTAAAACCAGAACTTACTATAAGCTTTCATTCAATTGACTCTATAATGCTTTGAGGCCAAGACTGTCATTTCCACATTTTAAACAGGACTAAAGTAGGGAGGGGGCTTCTCTAATGACTCAGTGGTAAAGAATCCACCTGCAAAACAGGAGACACAGGAGGCTTGGGTTCCATCCCTGGGTTGGGAAGATCCCCCGAGGAGGAAATGGCAACCTGTTCCAGTATCTCTGCCTGAAACACCCCACGGACAGAGGAGCCTGGCAGGCTACGTTCTACAGGGACACAAAGAGTCAGACCCAACTGAGTGACCAAGCAAAGTAGGGAGAGATGCCCAAGGTCACATTGTTAATGACAGGCTGGACCCAGGTGTGATCAGCTCCATCCCAAGGACTGCACTACACTGCCTGTCTGTGTAGATCTTCCTGGATATTATTGGGCGATTGCTATGTGTCTCTCCAGGAGATGGCACAGGCAAGCTGAGCAGAGAGATGAATTTTCTTATGAAGATTTGGAATTGAAAACATGACTAACTGTTAGCTCCTCTAAAGGAGGATTCTGAAATATATGGCAAAGTGTTTCTGAATCAAGGACTGATTATATGTTATTTTAATCCTTTCATCTTCATTTTTATGTTATTTGATCTGTTAAAAACATATGTTGGAAGAAATAATTAAAATCTTCTGAGGAGGAAAAAAAAAAAAAAAAAAGGCAAACTGGGACTTTCCTGGCAGTTTAGTGGTTAAGACTCTTCTGCTTCCAATGCAGAGGGTGAGGATTTGATTTCTGATCAGACAACTAAGATCCCATATGCTGCTATGCTCCAAAAAAAAAAAAAAGAAAGAAAGAAAAGAAAAGAAAAAAACACCTAGGACACTAGTTAGTTCTATTTTATCCTTGCAATTCCTATAGGAGTTACTTTACCTGTTGGCTAATGAGGTTATTTGGGCTGGAACCACAGTGAAGGTTAAATGTTCTTCCTGATTTAGCCTCCCATCAACACAATATAGCCCTCCTCGTGCGTTTTCCTGTCTTCCCCTACCCCTCAGCCTCATCTCCTTGAATGTTACCTTGTGTTGGGGAAACAAAAATATTTACAGAAGAGTCTTAATTATACCTTTGGTAGCAAGCAGATCTCTTCTAAGATGAGCTGGCGACCAAGAACAAAGGGCACAACTTGGTTTCTTTAAAAGACTGTTTATTCCTCATTTATTCTTTATTTGTCAGTAATAAACAAATGCATAAAATGAAAACCTGAGGCCAAGGAGAAGGCCCAACCTGAGCTCCCTCACAGATGTCGTGGTAATATGGCTGCTTCGGGGCGCTTCCAGGGAGGGAGGGTGGCAAGAGCGGCCTTAGGCGAAACCTGAGATGATGTGGTCCAATTTTGGTGGCTGGTGGGAAATTTTCCTCTTCTCATCTGGGTGTAGTCCGGGCATGATGTCCAAGAGTCTAGGCCACTAGACAGAGTGGCGCAGGGAAGGGCCCGTCACTCGCGGCGTTTGTGCGGCTTCCGGTCGCGTCTGTGCGGCTTCCGGTCGCGTCTGTGCGGCTTCCGGCCGCGTCTGTGCGGCTTCCGGCCGTGTCTGTGCGGCTGGCTTCCGGCCGTGTCTGTGCGGCTTCCGGTCGTGTTTGTGCGGCTTCCGGCCGCGTCTGTGCGGCTTCCGGCCGGGTCATGCACCGTCGCGTTCGCTCTGGCACCGTGTTTCCTGGCGCCATTTTCCCGTCTTGGCCTCTCGCTAACGTTATGCGTTGCTTCCCCATCTCCTCCCCGCACCTTCTCAGCCCACAATTTTTTCTAATATTTAGCAAATGCTTTTTCACATCAGTGAAGTTATCCTGTTTACACATATATTTTGACTTGTGGAAATGCCTGTCTACAATTTGAATCTATAATAAGCACTATTTTTTCAGACTACTGATCCAAAGGGGAAACCCAAGAAAATGTAGTGGATAGAAATGGAGGTGAAAGGAGTTGAGGATTTCCCAAAAAACCACTCTCATCCAGTTTTATATTAATACCATATATTTACTTTCCTTTGCATCCGTGCCTCTTCTGACTTAAGATTTTCTGATGCTTCATTTTAAGGAGCACTTTTTTACAGTTGGACTTAATTTTTTTTTTTTTTTTGCAAGGGAATTAATGGCTGTGGTTCAAAATGATTTTTCCTGGTACATCAAAATATGATCTTTTTAGTTGCTGTTTTTGTTTAAAGCCATGGTAACATAGTTGAATTACTGTTGGGAGTAGCCATTTCACAGAACGCTTAAAAATATTGAGCCAAATCTGTTTGGCATAACACTTTACAATACTAGGATTAAATCCTGTTGGACAAATGTTTTAATTCCTGAAAAATGGAACTTTGGGAGGAATGTGGAGGCGTTTCTCCTGCTGGCCCTGCGCCTGCTGTTGGGGGCCGTCACGGCCTAAGGAGCTCCGTCGGCAGGGGGTTACTGGCCACCAGAGCTGCCAGTTTGGCCTGTCACTTCTGCAGCGCCCTGAATGTTTCTGTGCCTCTGCCTCTCATGCCTGTTGGACACGGCAGGACATGGCTGCTCAGTGCAGCATGACTTGAGTGAGCCCTTGTTGAGAGGGTGGAGAGCTTGAGACTGGGTTACACCCCTTCCCCAGCACACAGGTCCCCAGCCCACAGGTCCCCTGCACAGCTGATCAGTCTCCTATTCAGAATTCCTTCGGTGCTCATGCTTTAAGTCCATAACAAGGTAGTTGTTACTGGACTCAGAGTTGTTTTATTTAAAAAACTAACATACAGGAAGTGTGACTTTTGGGGAAGTGTACAATTCTGTGAGTTTTAACACATGTATATATTCAACGTAGTCAGGATGCAGAAGTGTTCATCACTCCAGAAACTCCTTGGTGCTGGTCTTTTACAGGCATACCATTCCTTCATCCTTGCTCCTGGCACCCACCAACTGTCCTCTGTCACTGTAATTTTATCATTTTGAGAATGTCATATGAATGGAATCACAGAGTATGTAACCTTTGAGACTGGTTTTCTTTACTCAATATATTACCTTTGAGATTCATCCATGTTGCGTGTATCAGTAATGTGTGTCTTTTATTGCTAAGTAGTAGTCCATTCTGTGGGTGTACCAGAGTTTGGTTATCCATTCAACCATTGAAGGGCATTGGATTATCTCCAGTTGTTAGTGACTCTGAATGGAGCGGCTATAAACATTCATGTATAGGTCTAGTTATCCTTAAGAAGTTCTGTTTTAAGATAGTTCTTTTAAAGAGCTTCCTTCCTGTTGAGATTTTAAAAGATAGCTATAAATTCTTTGACATTCTTCTCACTGAGAGGTGGTGTCTATATCCCTTTTTCTGGAATCTGAGTAGGCTGCTATGAACAGTAATATATAGGAGAAGTGAGGCTATGCCTGAGGTCTAGGTCTGAGATTAGGACTGGTCATAAAAAGCCATGCATTCTGCCTTGTTTAACAAGAACAGCCACTCTGGAATTCTCTGTCACCATTTGGGGAGTCCAGTTACTCTGAGATTGCTCTGCTGGAGAGGGCAGGTGTGGGAGCTTTGGCTGACCATCCCAGCTGAGCTTTCCCCCATCTATTCCAAGTCAATAGATGTGTGGGTGAAACCGACTTGGTCCTATCAAGAGTCACCTGCCACCTGAATACCATCAAGTGACTTCTGCTATGCCACATGGAGCAAAAATCACCCAGCGACACTGCCAAATTTCTAAGCCAAGAGATTAAGGGATATAATAAAGTGGTTTTTGTTTTTACCTACTAAGTTTAGGTTTGTTTGACCCACAGATGTGAATAACTGGAATATTATATAATGAATAGATAAACTTCACAGAAACAAGGATCATATCTCTTGACAAGCCTAAACCTTTGGATACAGTGCTCATTTTTATTGTTTGAAACTCTGATTTCCACACCATGCTTGGCAAAGTCCCTTATCAATGTTGTGTGATAGTGATGATGAGGAATTGAATTACACTGGCAATTACCTTGGCGGCAAGGAAAGTATCTGTGTGCGTCTTCAGTCATGTCTGACTCTTTGTGACCCTATAGACTGTAGCCCACCCGGCTCCTCTCTGTCCATGGGATTTCCCAGGCAAGAATACTGGAGTAGGCTGCCATTTCCCTCTCTAGGGGATCTTCCTGACCCAGGGTCTCCTGTAGCTCCTGCATTGGCAGGCAGATTCTTTACCACTGAGCACCTGGGAAGCCCAAGAAAGTTATCCAGTCGCTGTCAGATGCTATTAAATGTGTTGCTCATGGACTGGAAGACTGCAGAATCTGGAAAGGGAGGTAAAGGGCCATCCATTTTGCCTCCACATCAGGCGAGGGGGCAGTGAGGCACGAGTGGGGAGGCTCCCAGTGGGAGCAAGGACTTGGAGCCCGATGTCTGATTTCTGGCTCCAAGTGATCAATCAAGGCCTCTGTTCACAAATGCGATTAGGTCACATAGAACCACTGGGTGGCTCTGTAAGCCAATAGGACATAAGGAGGGGTCTGGCCAGGCAATCAAAGGACCCCAACCCAAATAGTTAGTGCAGAAAACAGAAGTATCTCTATTCAGTTCGGGTCTGTGGCCTCAGAAGGTGTGTAGGAGCCACTGCTTTGATTAAGCACAAGTGCAGGAAAGCAAAGAGCAGCAGGGTAACAAAGAAGTATTCTTGGAAAATTTTTTTTTTAAAGTCCCAAATGGGCCAAATTAAAGCAAAACTCACTAGAAGTAATGAGTGACAAATGGACTCTGAAATCTGAGGCAAAGAGTAGAACTTGAGGGATCCTTGTAGACCAGAGCAAAAAAAAAAAAAGTGATGGAAATTATAGGAAAGAAGATGTAAAAGAGAGAAAGTAAAATGAGTCATGTTTTATTCATGCACTTGTTGAATAAGATCTGTTGAGGCCTTCCTCTTGGTCTCAGATTTGAGGCAACAAACAGGGAATAAAAACAGGGGAAAAAATCCCTGGCTTGCTTGGAGCTTGTGTTCAGTGAGGGACAGAGTGGGTGGGGGAAAGAAAATAAATGTGTAAACAAGTAGAAACTTATCAAATGAGAGAAAGTGATCAGTGCTCTGGAAACACAGCGCAGGGAAGAGGGAAAGTAGTGGGCAGTGAGGAGGGAGAGAGCTGGCGATCTTAAATCAAGCGCAGGAAAAGCGACTGCAAAGGTAGCCTGAGCAGAGGCCTGGAGGAATAAGGCATCCAGCCAGGAGCAGACACGGGGGAGCACGCTCCCAGCAAAGGGGGCAGCCTGTGAAGGTCCCCTGAGACTGGAGCCCGAGACCTTGTGTGTTGGAACTGGGATGAATCCCGGCAGAAGATGTAGGGGGAGTGGGGTGGGGTGGAGGTATCAGTGATGAGAGACTTCAGGCCACGGTTAAGTATTTGCATCATTTTTAAGGAGTTTGAGAGAGAAAGGCATTGAAGTATTCTACCAAAGGAGTGGCATGATTTCATCTAAGCTTTAGAAGGATTGTTTTGGCTGTTGCGTTGTAATGAGATTTGGGGCAGCGCAGCTAATGTAAGGGAGAAGAGGCTGGCATAAGGATTCCAGGGAGGGAGGGTGGCACTATGTGGCGGTTTGCACGGGCCTGAGAGTGATGGAGGTGATGAAAAGTGGCCCCATTCTGGATTCACTTTAAAGGCAGGTCCAACAGATCGATTTGGGGTGGCGGAGAAGAGGGCCTTCAAAGATGAATGAGATCTGGGCTAAGCAACTGAAAGAAGTTGCTTTTTACTGAGAAAAGAAGAGCTAGTGGAAACTGGGTTTTCTTGAGGAGGGCGGGTGGGGGGAGGTAATCAGGAGTTTGCTTTTTTAAAAATTGAATTGTAACTGAGATACAATATGGTATTAGTTTCAGGTGTACAACAGTGATTTCATACTTTTACACATTATGAAATGATCGCCATGATGTTTCGTTACCATCTGTCCCCATACAGAGTTTTTACAGTATTATTCACTGTATTCCCCCTGCTATCCATTACATCCCTGTGATGTATTTATTTACAGCTGGAAGTTTGTGCTCTTATTCCCCTTTACCTACTTTGCACTCTCCTCTCTTCCCCTCTGACAACCACCTGTTTGTTCTCTGTATCTGTGAGTCTATTTCTGTTTTGTCCTTCTCTGATTTATTTCACTTAGTGTAATATCTGCCAGGTCCATCCATGTTGTCACAAATGGTAAGATTTCATTCTTTTTTATGGCTGAATAATATTCCAGGAGTTTGCTTTTGGATTTTCCAAACACTTTTTCAACATTTGAGAGAAGCTCAAATGGCACACTATTGGAAATGCAAGAATGGAGCTGAGGTGAGAAGTTCCATGGGAGAGGAACGTATTTTATGGATCATTAGTGCATGGATGATATTTAACCTGGGAGAGTGGATGAGATCCTTCAGAAGTGAGTGTTGGCAGAGACAGCACATAGGCAGAGATGAGGGATTGAAGTGGACGTCTGGGCTGGAGACACACAGCACCGGAGGCTTAGAGGGAGTTCCCAGGGGGGTAGGCAGAAACTTAGGGGGCCTGAAGAAAAGTGTGCAAGGGGGTGGGGCTGTATCAAATACTGCGAGCTCTAGCAAGATGAGGCTGGAAAAGTGACCGTTACTGACCTTGTCAAAGTGGTTTTGGTCCAATTGTGGGGCAAAAGTTAAACGTGACACCATGTCAAAAGAGAGAAATTGGGTTGTGCAGAGTTGGGGAGTGGGGCAGTGGCTGGAGGAAGATGGGGGTTCTTTTCTATTTCCTATTGTGGGAAAATGCATGGAATGTGAAGGTCACCATTTTAGACGCGCAGGTCACTGACGCTGAGCACAGCCCACTGTCGTGCGCCCAGCACCACCACTCTCCTCCAGAACTCACCCTCCCGAACGGGAGCTCTGTCCCCATCACTCAGCAACCCCCGGCTCCACAGTCCCCACGGCCCCAGGCCACCACCAGCCTACTTTCTGTCTCTCCGTCTCCCCTAGGTGCCTCCGACAAGGGCAACTATACAGTGTTTGTCCTTCTGTAAGCAGATTATTTCACTCCGCATAATGTTCTCAGGGTTCATCTATCTTGCAGCATATGTCAGAATTTTCTTCCTTTTTCAGGCTGAATAATATTCTGTTGTATGTATATACCATATTTTATCTTCCCGTTCATCTGTAGATAGACAGATGTTTGCGCTTTTTGTTTACTGTGGAGAATGTTGCTATGAACACGCATATGCATATTTCCAAATATGTCTTGGAAGCCTTGCTTGCAGTTCTTTATGAAGCAGAACTGCTGGATTACAAGATAATTCTATTTTTAATTTTTTGAATCACCACTGTTTTCTACAACAGCTGCATCATTAAAATTCCCACCAGCAGTGCATAAAAATTTCAATTTATCTACTTCCTTCCCAACCCTTATTTTCTGTTTTTAATTTAATTTTTTTAGATAACCATTCTAATAGGTGTGGTGTGGGAGGGGGTTTCTTGTTAAGACAGATAAATTCTACCATATTTGATTTTACTGTAATAATTTAATAGAGAGGGGAAATTAGAAGAGGCTGAGAAGGTTTTTTGGGGGTGACTGAATAGACAAGAGTACATCCACCAGATGGAGAATGGTCGTTAAGAACTCAGAGGCAGGATTTGCGGCAGAATAGATGGACACACGCAGGTGGGTGGAAACCTCGTCTCATTGCTTCTGTTTTCTCAGGGAACTCAGAAACAAGGTTGCTACTATAGAGTGAACATTTGAGGAAAGTGCTGGAAGGTTGATGAGAAAGGAGAGCGAAGGAATAGCCATTAAGGAGATCCAAAGTGTGAAAGGTCCACAGACTTCAGGAGGGTTTATTTTTAAACAGCCCTGGGGACCCACCTCAAGAAGTCTAGGGTCGCTAATTTGGAATGCCACCCATCTCTCCCAGGGCCACTCAGCTGCTCAGGGACAGGCCGCGAATATACAGAGAGTGGGACTAGTGGGTGAAAGTGAAGAGCTGATGGAGGGAGGGAGTGTGAGGTCCTTCAGGGCAAATTAAGGCAGTGCTTTAATAGCAAATCCAGTTCCAAGCTGGGGTGAGGGCAAGAGGGTGTGCGTATAGGACCACTGGAGTCAGGGACGCTGTGGGGAGGCGGGGGCAACAGGGTTGAGACCCGGGGATGAAAGGGGATGAAAGTGTGGGAGGTGAGCATGACCTGGACAACTTGATTTTCTTGGCTGACTCCTATAAGGAGAAAGAAGTCCCAAGTCACTCCTGCAGCCCCAGTCCAGCCCTGGTCACCAAGCTGTGAGCTTGGGGGAAGAAGAAGCACAGAGGTTCGGAGCCCACTCTTCCCTCCAGTTAATGTTGGTGTGCAGGTTGCGAAGGGGCTTTCCCAGTAGCTCAGTGGTAAAGAATCCGCCTGCAATTCAGAAACCTCAGGAGCCGTCGATTCAATCTTTGGGAAGATTCCCTGGAGGAGGGCATGAAAACTCACTCCAGAATTCTTGCATGGAGAATCCCATGGACAGAGGAGCTTGCTGGGCTACAGTCCACAAGTTGCAAACAACCGGACATGACTGAAGCGACTTAGCACGCACACAGGCTGCGAAGGGTGAGCCCGCCCTTGAGTGGCCCATCTTCCGTTCAGTCTCTGCAGACAGCGTGCGTAATATGCAATTACTGACTCCTTTCTAGAAAGCCTTTTCAGGGAAGAGAGAACCGAGACCTGGATCCAAGGCCTTTGCTGTCTGGCGTGGTTCCTCACACATCCACGCCCACCGGGCTCTCGCCCAGTTGCCCTTCTCCACTGCCGCTGTGCGTGGTTCAGCACTCTTTTCAGGGTGAGCAGGTTCATCCTGTGGATTGAGGGGCACTAGAAATGCGGTGTCTAGATATCTTACAACTTCTGGTCTTTTGAAGAAGAGATAAGTCAATATCCACCAGGAAGCCAACAGCCACTGCAGAACTGGGATTTGTATTTACTTGTGGAAGTCAACAAGAAGGGCTTTTTGCGCTCCTGGTTGCTCGCACAAGCGGCGGGCTGGGCGGCGCTGTGGGAAGGAGCCGCGCTCTCAGCTCTGTCCGGCAGGGGACGCTGTGGGAGAGCAGTGTGACAGGGCCCCATGGCCTTGACCTTGCCCGGGTCTGCGCACGCTTCATTCACCGGCCTTGCTTCTCTGTTCAACTTGACACCGCAGGCTCTTTGCAAGAGCAGCAGTTCGGCCCCTCGTGCTCATTTCTGCCAGGAGCTAGTGGCAGAATTTGGTGGATGTGCATGGTTGATGGAGGGCAGGATTGCTGCGCAGGGGTCACAAATGCAAGGCCATGCTTGACGCCCAGGTGGGGGACTGGTAGACAGCGGACTGGCTTGCTCCTGCTGCACGGCGTGTGGCGGCTGCCAGGTGCGAGGTGGGGTGGCCCCAGAGGAGTTGAGGTTCCTGGTTCTCTCGCGGAGTCCTGAGCAGGAGACGCCTCCGCAGCAGGCCGTGCTGCTGTGACCCGTCTGTCTGCTGGGGTCTGTCACTGCGTCCCAGGCAGGGAAGTGCAGAGTGAAGTCCCAACACCCTGCGCGCTCTACTAACCCGCAGTCCTTCAGGCAAAGGCATGGCTGGTGGTCTTGCAGTAGGGAAAGGAATCATTTGCATGATTAAAAATATTTCTTTTTCCAGATTGTGGTAAAATGTACATGACACAAAATGTACCTTTTAAAAAACTTTTAAAGTTCAAAAGGTACCACTATAAACCACAGTTCCACAGTAGTAAATACATTTTCATTGTTATTCAATCATCCCCATCAGCCATCAACACAACTCTTTTCATCTTTCAAAACTGAAACTCAATACCCATTAAGCAATAACTTCCCATTGGCTCCTCATCCCCACCCCTCGGCCCCTGGCGACCACCATTCTACTTTCCATGTCTGTGAATTTGACTGCTGTAGTGCTGTAGACTGGATGTTTGCGTCCTGACAAAAACTCATGATTGAAACCTAATCCCTAATGTGGTGGTGTCTGGAGGTGGAACTTTTGGGAGGTGATTAGGTCATGAGGGTGCAGCTCTAATGACTCAGATTAGCAGCATCTTCTAAGAAAGAAGCTAGAGCGCTCCCTTGCCTCTTCTGCTCTGTGGGAACACAGTGGGAAGAAGGAATAATGTGAACCAGAAATTGGCCTGACCCCAAATGAGCCAGCGTCTTGGACTTCCAGCCTCTAGAACTGTGAGAAATAAGTTTCTGTTCTTTATAAGTCACCTAGTCTGTGGTATTTTTGTTATAGCAGCCTAAACGGGCTGAGACATTTAGGTACCTCACATTAGTGAAATCATACCATATTTGTCCTTCTCTGTCTGGCTTATTTCCCTTAACATAATGTCTTAAGATTCATCCATGTTACATATTAGAAATTGTCTCCTTTTTCAAGGCTGAATAATACTCCATCGTATGTATACGCCACGTCTCATTTTCCCATCCGTCTGTTATTCATGCACCTGTTGATGGACATTTGGATCATTTCTATCTTTCGAGTGTTTTGAATAATGCCGCTATGCGCATGGTTGTAAAAACACCTGTTCAGGTCCCTGCTTTCAGTTCTTATGGGTGAACATGCAGAAGTGGAATCACTGGGTCCAATGGTGATTTTACGTTTAATATTTTGAGGAACCAGCATATTATTGTCCACAGTGGAAGCTGCATGATTTTTTGAAAGAGGCATATGTTCAACACATTTTTAAGGTAATACTTTGGACCAGATGATTACTAAAACTGCGGTGAAGAGATGTAAGATTCTGGGAAGATGGTCAAATGGTGGCATTCTTCTTTGTTTTTGCTTTTCTCTGCTCCAGGCCCATGCCTCTGAGGTCAGCTTGGCATCCATCTGGAAGCCAGGAAGGGGCCCAGACCCAGTCTTGGGAGCCGGGCATGCCCTTTCTGACTGTGTCCACTGACTTTTTTCCCACACTGGTCTCCCTCATTCTCTAAATAGCTCTCACACTAAGTGGAATGTTTTTTGTTTGCACTGGGGTGGGGAGGAGTTCTTAGGATACTGAAGAAATTTAGACTGACAGCTCAAAAAGAAGGAAGGGATCATGTTCAGCTAGAATTTGGGGGGTATGAGCTCCCAAAGGTCCTGGACCCTGTTTTCCAGGTAAAGGAACAAATATTGCTGCAAGGAGAATGTGGAAAAAGACACTTCTTCTTCCTGAAGATCGTGTCTAGCGATTCTGGAGGAGAAGACCATCAGAGGTCTGTGTCCCTGGAGCTGGGGGTCCCGTGGGACCGCTGCCTGTGCACATGGGTGTGTCTCATGTCCTCCCGCATCTTAGACGACCCGACAGCTTCGTTTTCTTCAGTCTGCTGAGGCTAACTGGGAAGTTTGTCTATTTAGTATTTGCTGCTGTGTTGAAAGAGAGGTGGGGGTACAAGATTAAGAAACCTTTAAACAAAACTTTAAGGAGAGTTATCTCACCATAACTCGAAACTGAACACTTGGACGCCTGGTAACATAAACCTTGCCAATTCGCATTACAACACAGATTGCAACATGCCTCTCTTCTCGTAAATGTTTTTTTGAGGTCACTGCAGCTCTATCAGATCTCCCTACCCCTTGACCTTTTGCCGATGGACCGCTGTGACTTTGCTTTCCTGCTCTTGCTCACCTGAAGCCGAGGGCTGATCAGGGATACTGGGGAGCCGCACTGTTTGTTCAGCAACCGGCCTGTGGCCTCTTTGCTCTGCTGCGCACAGGGTTCTGTCTGGCAGCCTTTTCCGTCTCTCAGAATGACTGTTTACCCGTTCTCACTCTCCTCCATCTCCTCTTTCCACATCCCTTGCCTTATGTTACTGAGGGTTCCTTCAGCTTCTCACCCCCAAACCTACAAACAAGCTTCCCCATGGTTCTTGGGTCTTGGAAGCAAAGGCATCATCCTCTCCTCCAGGGATAATTGCTCCCTCTTGAATCTGAGGCCTCACCCCTTTCCTTTCGATACTGCGTTTCTTCTTGTACTCATCCCCTCGCTTTCCTGAGTCCTCAACTTTTCCTTCTTGCATCCTTCCCCACAGATTACGAACATGCACAAGCTCAAAATACCCACAGCAGCCCAAAGGGGAGAAAACACGACTGCACTTACTCCGAAGCCTGTGTGCAATTGGCCTTAGCTTCTCAGTCGCGCCCCTGGCAGGAGGACCCTGCAAACATCACTCCCTCCCCATCTCTCCTGCTGTGACTCAGTCTGGCTCTGGCTTCCCAAGCTCCACAGGAACCAGGACAGCAGCCCTGCCCCAGTTACCACCATGGGTGGGAGATTTTCAATCCATTCTTCACCTCTTCCCTTTCCAGAATCTGAAGGTGTGATGCTCCCACTCTTTAACAATCCTGGTGCTGCCGGGTAAAGTGGAAAGAGCACGTGCTTTGTGATAAATTGGAATCACAGCTCATCCATGTAATAGCTGTATGACTGTGGACTATAGTGTGACTACAGTCACTTAGGGCTGAGACTCAGTTTTCTCATCTGCAAAATGGGGAAGGTAGCATCTGCATCAGGGGAGGACTGATGAGGAAGACATAAAGCTCCCTACTACTGATGACTGTGCGTGCATGCTGAGTCGCTCCATTGTGTCTAACTCTTTGAGACCCTGCGGACTCTAGCCCACCAGGCTTCTCTGTCCATGGGATTTCTTAGGCAAGTCTCAACCAGAGGCATAACTTTTTCTGGGTCCTCAGCCCTCATGCTGGGGTCATGCTTCATGCCTCAGCTGCTTAACCCTTGTTATGGAAGGTCTTTGGAACCCACTCTCCTTTGGTAGGTCCTGTATTTCTCCCCTTTCTCTATTTATATTGCTTCTTCCTAAGTTTAATTCTTCAAGATCTTGGCCTTTGCATGAGACATTTCCTCCCTCTGAACTGCCTTTCTGCTTTTATCCGTCCAGCAAACCCCCACCTGTCTCCCAGCCGCTGCTCAGGTCCTTGCCTGGACTTACTGGTCACCCCCATGCTTGGTGCCGCCCTTGTCACTAACACCTCACACGTCTTTCATGAGTCAGGACCCGAGTAACGGGAGCCAGAGCTTGCGGCTCTCCAGCGGCCTTGGTTCCCAGCACGTGCGTGGCGTTCGTAGGGGTCATGACATGGACTCGTCTCTAGGAAAATATGCCTCTGAGGAGTGCATTTACCTCAAGCAACATTCAGTAAAATAAGCATTATCGGCAGGGTAAAGGTATTCTTTATGGATTTTAACCCATGATGTTAACATATATGATAACCTTATTGGTTGAGGATGAAATGGAGGCACTGTTTTTGATGAGCTTCTGGAATCACCAGTGATGCATTTGCCCGGCAAAGCTGAGTAAATGACAGGCATGTCCTGATTCTTCCTGCTGGGGGAGAATTCTGTGCACCAAAGGCCCCATCTGGTGGTGCGGATGGCGCCCAGTGAACGGCGAGGCTGGGATCTGAGCACTCTTCTGCGGTGGGGAGGCAGGTCCTTTCTCACTCGCTTTGTATTTACCGCTGTTTCTTTTCTGGGTGTCACGGTTCTTTAGCTGAGAATGTAAAGGCAATAAGGGAGGACTGCAGGCCCTCATTTTCTCTGCTGGTAGAACTTTCCCATCAGGATAAGGGAACTGCTCTTTTCTCTTTAGAATGATTTCTTGGGGCTGCCCAGGCTCTTTCTCTGCTTCGTATTTCTGTATGTGGCATTGTCTTGGGAGAGCATTGACCTCTCCTCGCACTCGCTGAGTCGGTCCGGGAGAAACCTTCCTCCTGCCCATTGGCCTTACCTTTGCAGGTCACGGGCTTTAACCATAACTCGGATGTGCCCCTTCTCACTCGATTCAGTCTGCTTTGCACATTGCCGCAAGAACATCATTTGAAAGTCTTTACTGACTTTCTTTTGCTGATGAAGTAGCATTCATACTTCCAGGTGTGGAGCTGAAGGGCCCACCACCGTCTGGTTGCAAACTGCACTTCAGTTCCTGCGCCTGAGCAGGCTCTTGCTTTCCCACCCCACTGTATAGGGTCCTCTCATCTTCAAGTCCTACCTCAGAACTCAGTTCCTCTATGAAACAGCTCTGCCCTCCTCAGAAAGGCCTGCTCTAGAATTATCAATGGGTGTGCTTTACCTCTTCCAGCAGTGGGAAGCCTCAACAGCAGCGGCTGCATCTCACTAATTTCCAGTGTCCCCATGGCAGCTAGTACAGGGCTGAGTGTGTGTGTGCGTGTATATGTGTGTGTAGGCATTGATTCTCTAGGCTCAGTCTTTAAACCGTGGAAGAAAATCAATTCTAACTCACTGTGTTATTCCAGATAAATTGGAAGGCTCTCAACACATTTTTCTACAATGCAGCAATTATTTCCAAAAGAAAAATAGTATCATTCACACTTGCTCTTTCCATTTATAATAGGAGGAGGGTTTCCTATAAAGTTTAATGGTAACTGATTTCAGGAAAGGAACCTATTGTATTGGTGAAATTGCATTAAGCTGAGAAAATTTTGTTTCAATTTATTTTGAACTTAAACGTCTAGAAATAAAGATGCATAAAAGTTTCACGTCTGTTGTGCATTGTGGGGTGGGCATATCCTGTGATTTCATTGATCTAGTATGGTTTAGTTTAAAAAGACACACATCTTTTAGGATGTGAATCTTAGTATGGGTTGTGTTCTGAGATAGAAAGAGGGAACTGTCCCCACACAAACGAATCCCGCAGCAGGCCAAGCGGGAGGCTCTGCCTTGCCTGCCTGTGGCGCGCCTGTGCTCCCCACTCGGGCGCCCCACCCGCCTCTGTGGGCCCATGGCCGCAGTGTGACCCGGCTGCTGATGGCCGGGAGGTCCTCGCTGATGCGACTGTCCAGCCTCTGGGGACTGGCTGTTCCTCTTTCAGAAAAGTGTGTTGTATTCCATTTCAGACCTCCCAGGGGCCGGCCCCACTCTGAGCCTCTGCCCTTTCGCTTTTCTCATGCTGGTTTCTCCTGTCAAAAGAATTTCTCTAATGCCTGAAAATCCCAGGTCCACCTCCAGCGCACATAGCCGCTGCTCTCTGAGAGGTTTTAATGTCCATGTGAAATGCGATAATAAGATTTGAGTTTAATGGAGTCGGTTTTCTTGACATGACTATGTGTGATATCAGCACTTGGCTCAAGCTATTTGCCCTCAGCAGAGCTGCGGCTCTGCTCCGTCCACTGTGGCCACCTCTCTGCTCCTTCTCCATGCTGCCTTCTCCTCCCTGAAGTGGGGAAGGGAGAGCATGGCGCAGATGACCAGGCTCCTGTCATCCATGTTAGCCAATCTGGAGAAAAGAGAGAACCTGTCCCCCGTAGGGCAGGACTCTGGTCGACTGGGCTGGGGCCTGAGCCCGCCAGGGCACTGACCTGGCAGAAACTGGTCATATGCCCACAATGGTGCACCCTCAAGGAATACAGGTGTCCTTACCAGGAAGAGAGTAGGGTTGTGGGGCAGAGAAGGGCAAATGTTCGCCATGCTAGTTACGCCCGGCTGCTGCTGCTGCTAAGTTGCTTCAGTTGTGTCTGACTCTGTGCGACCCCATAGATGGCAGCCCACCAGGCTCCCCCATCTCTGGGATTCTCCAGGCAAGAACTCTGGAGTGGGTTGCCATTTCCTTCTCCAATGCATGAAAGTAAAAAGTGAAAGTGAAGTCAGAGTCGTGTCCAACTCTCAGCGACCCCATGGACTGCAGCCTACCAGGCTCCTCCATCCATGGGATTTTCCAGGCAAGAGTACTGGAGTGGGGTGCCATTGCCTTCTCCACAGCTACGTCCTACAAAATCTATTTCTCAGAGTCATGGTATTCAATTTTTTCTTTTATTTTTTAATGAATGTTTTCTGTAATATCTTTTAACAAATTACTTATTTTTAATTGGAGGGTAATTTACAATATTGTGTTGGTTCTGCCATACACCAACATGAGTCAGCCGCAGATATCCTCATGTCCCCTCCCTCTTGAACCTCTCTCCCACCACCCACCCTATCCTAGCCCTCTAAGTTGTCACTGAGCTCTGTGCATCACATAGCAAATTCCCACCGACTGTTTTACATATGGTAATATAGTCGGACACGACTGAGCGACTTCACTTTCACTTTTCACTTTCATGCATTGGAGGAGGAAATGGCAGCCCACTCCAGTGTTCTTGCCTGGAGAATCTCAGGGACGGGGGAGCCTGGTGGGCTGCCGTCTCTGGGGTCGCACAGCATTGGACACGGCTGCAGCGACTTAGCAGCAGCAGCAGCAGCAATGTATATATATCAATGCTGCTCGCTCAATTTGCCCCACTCTCTCCTTCCTCCAGTGTGTCTGTTATTTGTCTGCATCTCCTTTGCTGCCCTGCAGATGGGTTCCTCAGTACCACCTTTCTAGCTTCTCTATATATGTGTTGATATATAATATTTGCTTTTCTCTTTCTGACTCACTTCACTCTGTATAATAGGCTCTAGGTTCATCCTCCTCATTAGGACTGACTCCAGTGCATTCCTTTCCATAGCTGAGTAACATTCCATCATATATACGTACTCTCGCTTCTTTACCATCATCTGTCTATGGGCATCCAGGTTGCTTCCACGTCCTAGCTATTGTAGACAGTGCTGCAATGAACGTCGGGGCACATGTGTCTTTTTCCATTCTGGCTTCCTCAGGGTATATGCCCGGTAGTGGGATTGTTGGGTCATATGGTGGTTTTATTCTAGTTTTTAAAGAATCTCCATATTCTTCTCCATAGTGGCTGTATCTCTTCAGTTGTTTCAAAGAACATTTTGTGAAATTATCGACTTTAAAATGGGGGCCCTAGAGGCTACAAAACGTCTCATTTCTCCACCTGAACAGGGTTGGGCCACCACAGGCTCTCTCCGGGGATCTGAATGATGGGTGCTTTTCAGGGAAGCTCCTCTGAAAGGGTGCACCTTTTCAGGGGCACCTCTGTGTGCCTGAGATACTGTTGTGCAGTTTGAACGCAAGCATTCTCCAGAGCAGAGTTGGCAAGGAGAGGGGGAAATCCACAGGGCTTCATTTTCTGTGGTGCTCAACAAGTGAGGCATTTTTGTTTCATCATTTTGGGCCAGATGATTCCATAAGAGCCTCGTTCTGCCCTGACCCATCTCCATGAGGTTCCATAGAGATCTGGCCTCCCCCGCCTGCTGCCGTGCACCTCACAGAGGCCTGCAGGCCCTCACACCTGAGACCGACAGGCGGAGTCAGTCAAAAAGTGCCCATGTGTTCACTTCCAAGTGTGTACACATACTGCTTTTGAGTTGTGTCCATGTGTGAAAAATGTGTGCTTTGCATGTCTTTACACGTCGGGAGGGTGCTCTGTGTGTGCTTTTGTGGGTCTGCATTTGTGTACGTGTGTCTCTGTGGTGCTTGTGTGTATCTGAGAGAGGATATGTGAGCTGATGATGTTTATGTTTAGACTGTGTTTGTGGGTGTATCTGAAGAGTTGGAGGAACAACATTCCTTGACTTACTTTTACTAATTTCCTCCTTAATGTGCTTAATTTACAAAGTCGCCAGCTGCCGTCCTTGCCTCTCCCCCAGCCAAGCAGGAGGCAGTCTGGTCCAGCTGTCATGCTGGAATGCATTCTGCTCTTCTTGAGCATGCTGTATTATTATTATTTTTAAAGCTCTTGGAAGGCCTTGTGAGAGAGGTGCTGGGAGTTCATCGCAGATTATTTTTAATAACAGAATCCTAGAGGGAAATGGAAAGCTGTGTTTTATTGGCAAGCTGTCTTCTCCATCTCTAAAGTAAATAAGACTCCATTTCCTACATTATTTAATGTGTCATCCTTCCCTCCCCCTTTTAATCACCCTCCAAATGGACGCATGAGGTCCAAACCGACAGGCACAGAGCCCTCCCTGCGAGCACGCCTGTATGGGGCCTGCTCGGGAGAGGTGCATCCGGTGGGGCACAGATCCGTTCTGCTGGGAGTCAGGCCCTCCCTGGGTCACAGGTGGCCTCCTCCCTGCTTAGAGTGGCCAGCCCTGGGCCCTGGTGATGTGTAAGGCTTTGGAGGAATCAGAACGTGATGGGTGGAGGGCACCCTGTGGTCTAGAGAAGCTTCTGCTAGGCTCTGGTGGCCACACCAGCTGCTAGTCATTTCAGCTCAACTCAGTTTGATCCAAATAAGCACAGAGAGCCCCCGCTCATTACCTGGCATTCTGCTAAGTGTGCATGTGTGTGTAAATGAGGGAAAGTGGACACCTCTACTGCCCCTTGAAAATGTCGATATGTTGATGCAGTTGACCCAAAGCCCGGCTCTCTAGGCTGCAGTATAGACCCTGCCACATCTGTGAGTCCCACTGCCCTCTGGAGCCACAGCTCTGTGTTTTGTGAGAGCTTTTCTGCTCTGCCATGGACGTGGACGGGGAAATCCTCTGCACTGGTGTCTGCAGGTCCACACACAGCAGGCACGTTTTGATTTCTGCTGCCTGCAGCAAGGTTGTGGCGCCACCGGCCTGGAGGCCTGCGTCTCAGCCTTGCCCCTACACCTGCTTCCGCTTCTGCTCTGCTTCTCATATCCCTGCACAGCTGGCCTTCATATCCACACAGGACTGTCCTGCCAACTTCAGACTCCCCAAGACACTCAGCTTTTTACCCTTCATGAGCTTCCTAAGAAGTTTTTTGTCTGAATAGAGAGGAATTTTGCGTAGTGCCTTGTTCTGCCTGAACACATACGTAAAGCTGACAGGTGGGAGTCTGTTTTCAAACTGTTTATGTGGAAGGTGCTAGTCTGAAGGGGAAGAGCTTGTGTTGATCCTTTCAGGAAACCCTTCCCTCAAAGTTTCCAGGATTCTAGGAACCACTGGTGAGGAGCTGATACACCTGTTTCTCCAAAGCCTCTCTTTGCATCCTTCCCCTTCCTCTTCTCTCCTCTTCTTTCCTTCTTCTCTTTTCTCTCCTATCATGAAATTGTTAAAGCACTTTCCTTGTGCCAGGACAAATTCCTGAGGCCAGATCACACATTTGGAGCGCTTACAAAGCACCCAGGCTCAGTCACCCTTAAAATTGTTAAGTGTCGGGGCTCCAGGATCAGTGCTGGGTGCTGAGGGACTCTTGAAGATAATATGGATTTGATCTTCTGTCTTGGAGCTTCTGCAACATCTGACAAGGTAGGAAGTCACAACATTTATCTAATGTAGATGTGCATTCTTGGCATGCGGCGGGCAGCTTGAAGGAGGGGAAGGAGAGACCCAGAAAGTGTGTGTTTGCAGGTGATCCCACCTACCTCCCCACCTGCCCATATCTTCACCTTTCATCTGGCGTTTTGAGCTGGGGACTTACGGCACTCCCTGAAGTCTCTTTCGCTGCTTTCACCTCCCTCTAAGGTGTGTGTAGAATATGCTACAGAATAATTTGTAGCTGGAAATAATTCCTTAGGAAAGAATAATTTCTATAGGAAAGAATCATTCTTTCGTGAAAACACATGCAGAATCCCTCTGTCCCAGCTGCGATAGAAGGTGGGACGAGGGCAGTGTTTGAGCTCCGAGAGACGCTGTCACCCACGTGCCGGGGACTGGAGAGCTGGCTGCGCTGGCGGCAGGTCTGTTCCCACTTTTCTGGAGTAGAACTGGGATGGGGAAGTTTTTTCCCCGAGGCCTTACCCTTCAGGGCAGAAAAGGGAGGGCGGGGTGGGGGTGACCGTGCATGAGTGCTGAGACAGCGAGGCTGGCCCAGTTCGTGGTGTGGTAGGTGGTCCCAGAGCATCCCTTGCTTTGCTGTGCTTTGTCAGCTCTCCTAGCTTCTTTTCCCTAATGAGCTGGGCAAGGTAATGGAGAGACTTCTAGACCTTCTCAGGCCTGATGCCTTCAGCCCTTCTGAACTGAAGAACTAGGTGGAACTAGGACCAGCGCCTGAAACAACAGGCGTCCCGGGGGCAAGGCTTGTGGTCTTGCTAAGAATGAGAGCCTTGGCAGCTCACAAGCTCCCGAGGAGCTCACGGGGCCAGAGCCTCATGAGTGGAGAGGTTGTGGAGGATTCTTGGGGCTTGGCTAGGGTGTTTGAGCCTTGCATCCTGCGGTCCTGAGGGCTACTCAGCTTATTGGTGGCACATCTGAGCTCAGCTTTTATCTGCCTTCTCCCTGAAGGAAGGTGCGAGACCTCAGAATCCCAGATGGCCCAGTATCAGTGCTACATGGAGCCCTGGGCCCCTGACTCCCACAGCTGACTCATCCACGCAACCTGCTTCACGCGCTGGGCTCCTCTTGCCTTCCAGACAGGCCATGCCTGTGCTTTCACGTGGCTTTTGGCCACTCCTTCTCTCTTGGGAGTTTCTACATCCCAAGGCCTGACCTAGATCTCAGCCTGGTTCCAGAGGAGCTTCTGGGCCCAAACATTTCAGTCCAAGCCCTTCATTTGTTTGTATTTTCCTTCCTGAGAACCTACCGGGCGCCAACTTCTAGGCTCTGTGTTTTGAGAGCATCAAGGAGAATGAGACTAGCTGTGACCTGAGGCTGTTTCAACCCTGAGTAATCTCTCTTCCACCTTGTCCTTAAAATATACATGAAAGTACAAAAAAATGACCAAAAACAACACAAAAAGCCTTACAGGAACACCGTCAACAATCACTAGCCTTGGGAGGGGTTTCCATTATCTTCGGCAACAATGAGACAGCTTCAGAAGCACAATTGATGACATTTTCATTGTTAGTGGCTCAGCTGGCTAGAGGTGAGTGAGAAGAGGCCTTGGTGATCCCCTCCCCACCAAGATCTGAAGAAGCCCTTGAACCCAGCAGGGTACTGAGTAGTGCCCTGCCCCATCTCCCCTCCCTGCCCATTGCAACCTGGGGGGTTGACAGGGGAAGGCGTGTTGCAACAGTCCTGAGACTTGTGGTTTCCACAGGTTCAGTGCTGCTGGTGGGCTGAGGGGGGAGAGCTGTTTCATCTGTGCCTTATACCGGGTGGAAGAGAACTGAGCCCCTCCCCATGTTTACTGGGGCATTATGTGGGAGAGCCTGACCTTTCTCAGCCCACCACGTGAGTACCTGACCCCAAGCGCTGCCACGCGGATGGGATATGAGCCAACTTTGCCTTCCAAGTTTAGCTCTCCAGGGGCCATTCTCCAGGGAACTGGGAGATCAGAGGATGGGCAAAAATGGTAAAATTTTGCTACATCTCTCTGTCAACAAGATCTTGTGCAAGATGAACATACATCAACAACAACAAAATAAAACAACCAAACCCAAAACCAAACCACTAGGGGACCAAGGAAAAAGTTCTCAACTAAATATACTGACTCCATTTGAAAACACAACTTTTGAGAAAATATGTTTTAGGAGGAAATGAAAAGTAATTTAAAGATCTATATTTTATGTTCTTAGTGAGTTATTAGAATGTATGAAATGATTAGAAGAGATCAGGCTGATGACAAGCAGAGCAGGCTGAGACATGAGCTCAGATAAAAAGGACAACAGTAATAAAAAAGGCTTCCAGAAAACACACAACAGGAGAGCTTAAATCTCTGTCAGTGGCAACAAAGGGAAGAACTGAACTCTCAGAAAAAAATGCTATACTGTTAAGGGCAAACCTAAGTTCCTTTTCTAGAATTCATTGAAAAAGGACAAAGGGATGGAAATAAGAAATACAAGAGTAACAGAGTCTAATAAAAGTACATCAACCTTGGAATAGTATGGCTATTGTGCGGAAGAAATATCCAGTCAGAAGAAGCAATGATCAAAGGTATAATGTTTGAAAAATTTTCTGATCTGGGAAAGATGTACTTCATAGATAATAATCAGTAATGATACCTAAAGGCAAATTTGCTCAAAAACAAGCATAGATATACTCTTTTAATTTAATCAGTGATTTAAAGATAGCTATAAAAGCTTTCAATCTGAGAGTACATGTTACTCAGAAAGGAGCAAAATACCAGTCAGGATAATGTTAGATTAGTCATTAACAGCAGGAAATTAGAGAACAATGGAACGTCTTCTGAGTTTTCAGAGAAATCATGTTTTATTACCACCAATTTGAACTTTATATGTTAAGGAAATAAAAGCATTTTTATATGTAGGGACTCTGAAAATACACTACACCTTATACAGCACTGTTAAAACTGTAAGAAGAATCAAATGGAAGAACTCTGGGGTGGAGAGGTCAATTGACAAATGTCTGCATGTCAGTGTGGATGAAAAAGCCAGAGGTCAAAATGAAGGCTGAAGACACGTGACGAACAAAAGCTGTCACTCGCTCGCAGTGGCCTGACTCTTGGAATCCTGGTGTTCTCAGTCACGTCCGACTATTTGCGACCCCATGGCCTGCAGCCCTCCAGGCTCCTCTGTCCATGGAATTTTCCAGGCAAGAATACGAGAGTTGCTTGCATTTCCGACTCCAGGGGATCTCCCTTTCCCAGGGATTGAGTCTGTGTCTCCTTCAGTGGCACTGGATTTTTTACCACTCAGCCACCTGGTAAGCCTGACAGGTGCGTGTAAACTGAGTGATATTTCTGTCACTGAGTGGTAGGTGCATGTAAATTGAGCAGGATATCTGAGCTGGCACGACTTAGAAGCCGGGGGTGAAGACAGACAGAATTTCTGCTTTTATGAGGTATATATTCTTTTTAAAAAAAATTAATTCATTTTTTAAAATTGGAAGATAATTGCTTTACAATATTGTGTTGATCTCTGCCATACATCAGCATGAATCAACCATAGGGATACAGATGTCTCCTCCCTCTTGACTTTCTCTCCTACCCCCATCCCCATCCCATCCCTCTATGTTGTCCAGAGCATATGAGATACATATTCTAAAGAACACACTAGAAATTGATAAGCTGACTTTTCAGATTGTGATGAAGTCACAAAGAAAATAACACAAGGTCATTGATGAGGAGGAATGGAGTGAGTTGGAAGGCTACTTGGTGAGGAATATTCAGGTTCTCTTTTGGATGTGCCAATTTGGAAAACCCAGCCAGGCAGTTGGATATGAGTCTGGAGTTTGAGGGGGAAGTCTAAGCTGTTAAGATCACTTTGAGTGCTTGTGGATAATATTTTAAGCTGTGGGATTTGCTACCTACATCAATCAACTGTTTAGAGAAGGGAGAGGAGGGCCTGGCACAGGAGGCTTAGAAGGGACAAGCAGTTTGGGAGGAGAGAAATCCACAGAATTTTTTCAGTTGGAAATGTATTCAATGTTTGGCGTCTAGTAACAGATACCAAACTTAATAATGGCTGGAGTCACATAGAAGGGTGTTTCCCCACTGCCATGTGAAAAGTTAGATATGTGCCCAAGGAAACATGGTAGGTAGCTCCATAGATCAGGGACACAGACGTCCTCTGGCTAATTTTTGTCAGCTTGAGCCCACGACTTCACCTTTGAGAGTCTGTGATGGCTGCTGGAACTCCAGCAATCACATCTGTATCCTCACACCTAGAAAGAGGAAAGACAACAGAACAAGAGAGACACAGGCTGCGTGCCTGCCTCTTCTAAGCCGCTTGCTTAGAACCTCTATTCTTGACTTCCACTTACAGCTCCTGGGCCACCTCTGTCTCAAGAGAGGCTTCAGTTTTTCTGAATACAGTTCAGATACATTACAAATTTTCTGACTCAATATCCTCATCTGCAAAAAATAGGGATTTCTCCATATATTCGGTTCAGTTCAGTCACTCAGGCATGTCTGACTCTTTGCGACCCAATGGACTGCAGCATGCCAGGCCTCCCTGTCCATCACCAACTCCCAGAGCTTACTCAAACTCATGTCCATAGAGTCGGTGATGCTATCCAACCATCTCATCCTCTGTCGTCCCCTTCTCCTCCTGTCTTCAATCTTTCCCAGCACCGGGGTCTTTTCCAGTGAGTCAGTTCTTCGCATCAGGTGGCCAGAGTTTTGGAGTTTCAGTTTCAACATCAGTCCTTTCAATGATTATTCAGGACTGATTTTCTTTAGGATGGACTGATTGGATCTCCTTGCAGTCCAAGGGACTCTCAAGAGTCTTCTCCAACACCACAGTTCAAAAGCATCAATTTTTTGGCGCTCAGCTTTCTTCATAGTTCAAATCTCACATCCATACATGACTACTGGAAAAACCATAGCTTTGACTAGATGGACCTTTGTTGGCAAAGTAATGTCTCTGCTTTTGAATATGCTATCTAGGTTGGTCATAGCTTTCCTTCCAAGGAGCAAGCGTCTTTTAATTTCATGGCTGCAGTCACCATCTGCAGTGATTTTGCAGCCACCCAAAATGAAGTCTGACACTGTTTCCACTGTTTCTCCATCTACTTCCCATGAAGTGATGGGACCAGATGCCATGATCTCAGTTTTCTGAAGTTGAGCTTAGTTCAGTTCAGTTCATTTCAGTCGCTCAGTCGTGTTCGACTCTTTGTGACCCCATGAATGGCAGCACGCCAGGCCTCCCTGTCCATCACCATCTCCCGGAGTTTACTCAGACTCACATCCATCGAGTCAGTGATGCCATCCAGCCATCTCATCCTCGGTTGTCCCCTTCTCCTCCTGCCCCCAATCCCTCCCAGCATCAGAGTCTTTTCCAATGAGTCAACTCTTCGCGTGAGGTGGCCAAAGTACTAGAGCTTCAGCTTTAGCATCGTTCCTTCCAAAGAAATCCCAGGGCTGATCTCCTTCAGAATGGACTGGTTGGATCTCCTTGAAGTCCAAGGGACTCTCAAGAGTCTTCTCCAACACCACAGTTCAAACGCATCAATTCTTCGGCACTCAGCTTTCTTCACAGTTCAACTCTCACATCCATACATGACTACGGGAAAAACCATAGCCTTGACTAGATGGATCTTAGTTGGCCAAGTAATGTCTCTGCTTTTGAATATACTATCTAGGTTGGTCATAACTTTTCTTCCAAGGAGTAAGCGTCTTTTAATTTCATTGCTGCAGTCACCATCTGCAGTGATATTGGAGTCCCCCAGAATAAAGTCTGACACTGTTTCCACTGTTTCCCCATCTATTTCCCATGAAGTGATGGGACCAGATGCCATGATCTTCGTTTTCTGAATGTTGAGCTTTACGCCAACTTTTTCACTCTCCTCTTTCACTTTCATCAAGAGGCTTTTTAGCTCCTCTTCACATTCTGCCATAAGGGTGGTGTCATCTGCGTATCTGAGGTTATTGATATTTCTCCTGGCAATCTTGATTCCAGCTTGTGTTTCTTCCAGTCCAGCATTTCTCATGATGTACTCTTCATATAAGTTAAATAAGCAGGGTAGACAATACATAGCCTTGACGTACTCCTTTTCCTATTTGGAACCAGTCTGTTGTTCCACGTCCAGTTCTAACTGTTGTTTCCTGACCTGCATACAGATTTCTCAAGAGGCAGGTCAGGTGGTCTGTATTCCCATCTCTCTCAGAATTTTCCACAGTTGATTGTGATCCACACACTCAAAGGCTTTGGCATAGTCAATAAAGCAGAAATAGATGTTTTTTTCTGGAACTCTCTTGCTTTTTCCATGATCCAGCGGATGTTGGCAATTTGATCTCTGGTTCCTCTGCCTTTTCTGAAACCAGCTTGAACATCAGGAAGTTCATGGTTCACATGTTGCTGAAACCTGGCTTGGAGAATTTTGAGCATTACTTTACTAGCATGTGAGATGAGTGCAATTGTGCGGTAGTTTGAGCATTCTTTGGCATTGCCTTTCTTTGGAATTGGAATGAAGACTGACTGTTTCCAGTCCTGTGGCCACTGCTGAGTTTTCCAAACTTGCTGGCATATTGAGTGGAGCACTTTCACAGCATCATCTTTCAGGATTTGAAAGAGCTCAACTGGAATTCCATCACCTCCACTAGCTTTGTTCATAGTGATGCTTTCTAAGGCCCACTTGACTTCATATTCCAAGATGTCTGGCTCTAGATTAGTGATCACAGCATCATGATTATCTGGGTCATGAAGATCTTTTTTGTACAGTTCTTCCGTGTATTCTTGCCGCCTCTTCTTAATGTCTCTGAATGTTGAGCTTCAGCCAACTTTTTCACTCTCCTCTTTCACTTTCATCAAGAGGCTTTTGAGTTCCTCTTCACTTTCTGCCATAAGGGTGGTGTCATCTGCACATGAGGTGATTGATATTTTTCCCGGCAATCTTGATTCCAGCTTGTGCTTCATCTAGCCCAGCGTTTCTCATGATGTACTCTGCATAGAAGTTAAATAAGCAGGGTGACAATATACAGCCTTGACGTACTCCTTTTCCTATTTGGAACCAGTCGGTTGGTCCATGTGCAGTTCTAACTGTTGCTTCCTGACCTGCATACAGATTTCTTAAGAGCCTGGGCTGGTGGTCTGGTATTCCCATCTCTTTCAGAATTTTCCACAGTTTGTTGTGATCCACACAGTCAAAGGCTTTGGCATAGTCAATAAAGCAGAAGTAGATGTTTTTCTTGAACTCTTGTTCTTTCTTGATGATCCAGTGGATGTTGGCAATTTGACCTCTGGTTCCTCTGCCTTTTCTAAATCCAGCGTGAACATCTGGAAGTTCATGGTTCATGTACTGTTGAAGCCTGGCCTGGAGAATTTTGAGCATTACTTTACTACTGTGTGTTTCATTATTTATGGGCTTCCCTGGTGCCTCAGTGGTAAAGAATCCCCCTGCTGATACGGGAGACATGGGTTCAGCCCTGGGTTGAGAAGAGCCCCTGGAGAAGGAAATGGCAACCCACTCCAATATTCTTGCCTGGGAAATCCCATGGACAGAGGAGCCTTGTGGGCTGCAGTCCATGGGCTTGCAAAAAAGTTGAACACAACTTGGCTACTAAAGAACAACAACCTTCGTGGGTGCATTTATTTATTCATGAACCAAATCAAACATTAAGACTGAACAGATGGCTTAATGCATCTGGGCCTGGTGGCTGGGACTGTGTCCCTGTTTCTGATCGCTGCTGAGCACTGACCATATGGGTGGGTGCCAAATGCTCCATGTAGAGTTATACTCAGCATTGCTCCACGGGTTGCTTTTGTCCCCATTTGTTGTGAGAAGGCAGCAGCACGCCTGCAAGGGCGAGTCCAGGGGTGGTGCGGCTGTGCAGTGGCCGGCGGTGTACTGCTCCGTGCTGTCCCTACCTGTGGGGCCTGGGCAGTGAGCGGACTCTGCAGACGTGCTGACGACGGGGACAGCTCCACACAGGGGGCAGGAAGTGTCAGAACAATGCACTGCTGCAGCCTGGAGGTCTGGGCACGCCCCTAGACATTTCCCCTGTGTGTTCTGGAATGTTTAGTATGGTTGACCTTGCCAGTGATTTATGAAATACCTTAAAAATAGTTTTTACCTAGTGATAAAATGTGGCTCTGATTCTTGTGCATACAATAACCATTGTACTTGTTGATGACTTCAGCTATAGTTGTTTGAAATCAGTATTATATTCACCCAGAACACGTAATAAAATAATTTAAGCAACTAGTTTCTGAAAAGAATTTCCTCTAGTGGTATAAGAGAACCATTCCTGTCTTACCCTTAAGAGGTGATGGATAAAATTATCCTGATTACAAAGAAATCATTTGTTCAGGAGAGAGAGCCTGCGAACTCCATTGTATAGATGTGCAGATTGTTCTGAGTCTGACCTCATTCAGCTCTGGCAGCAAGGGTCACAGACATACCTGCCCTGGGATGCCCCCTGATATGACCAATTGAGGATCCCCCTCCCCATGCTGCCCCCCACCCAAATCAGGCTTTATCTGGCTGTGGCCTTGACCTTGATCTTCCTAACTCTTCTCCTCAACATAGAGGGCGCCTGAATTACAGTGTTTGAATTTGGTTCTCATTAGCTGGCATTTCCTTTAAGTCCCAAACGTCCTCAGTTTTTACATCATCAGCAGACAGAAGGGTGGCAGCCTCTAATGCCAGCTCCTTCCTGCGTGTGGGGCCAGGCCAGACCCTTCCCGCCTGTCCCATGGGCACTCGGAGAGACACTCCACGGGGAGATCCCATTGTTCTCTGCACAGAATCAGTCTCGAGGCTGGAAAAGAGAAACGGCTTGTGGTGTGGGTGGCCACGCAATGACAACACTCAGAGGCAAAGCTAAGTAAGCGGCCTCTTTGTTTCCATGGACTGGTCAGCAAGCATAGGCAGTGGAGCCAAGCGAGACTGGACTCTAGATCCTAACCCTGCCGATCACTGCCCTGTGATCCCGGGTGGGTCACCTAACGTCTTCAGGTGTATCTTTCTAACTTTGTAAAAATAAATTTTCATTTTAAGGGTAGTTTCAAGTTCGCAGCACAATTGAGAAGTTCAGAGATTTCCCTTTTCCCCCATCTACTTCCACACAGGCACAGCCTCCCCTACTATCAACATTCCCCAGCTAGCACATTTGTTATAATTGGTGAACCAACACTGATAAAGCTCCGGGAGTTGGTGATGGACAGGGAGGCCTGGCGCGCTGCAATTCATGGAGTCGCAAAGGGTCGGACACGACTGAGCAACTGAACTGAGCTGAACACTGATGCGTCTTTGTCACCAAGATCCGCAGTTTACATTAGGGTTCGCTCTTGCTGTTGTACGTTTAATGGGTTTGGACAAATGTGTGATGACATGTGCCCATCATTGTGGTACCATGCTGGTTAATTTCGTTGCCCTAAACTCCTCTGTGCTCTCTCTCTCTCTCTTTCCCTCACCTGCAACTACGGATCTATTTACTGTCTCTGTTGCTGTTCAGTCGCTAAGTCGCTTCTGACTCTTTGCGACCCCACTGACTGCAGCATGCCGGGCTTTCCTGTCCTTCGCTATCTCCTGGAGCTTGCTCAAACTCATGTCCATTGAGTCAGTGATGCCATCCAATCATCTCGTCCTCTGTCACCCCCTTCTCCTTCTGCCCTCAATCTTTCCCAGCATCAGGGTCTTTTCCAGTGAGTTGACTCTTTGCATCAGTTGGCCGAAGTACTGGAGCTTCAGCTTCAGCATCAGTCCTTCCAGTGAATATTCAGGGTTGATTTCCTTTAGGATCTGCTAGTTTGATCTTGCAGTCCAAGAGACTCTCAAGAGTCTTCTTCAGTGCCACAGTTTGAAAGCATAAATTCTTTGGTGCTCAGCCTTCTTTATGGTCCAACTCTCACATCCATGCATGACTACTGGAAAGGCTCTAGCTTTGACTAGACGGATCTTTGTTGGAAAAGTGATGTCCCTGCTTTTTAATACGCTGTGTATGTTGGTCATAGCTTTTTTCCCAAGGAGCAAGTTTCTTTTAATTTCATGGTTGCTGTCACCATCCACAGTGATTTTGGAGCCCAAGAAAATAAAATCTGCTGCTGTTTCCACTTTTTCCCCATCTATTTGCCATGAAGTGATGGGATGGAATGCCACGATCTTAGTTTTTTGAATGTTGAGTTTTAAGCCAGCATTTCACTCTCCTCTTTCACCCTCATCAAAACGTCCTTTAGTTCCTCTTCACTTTCTGCCATTAGAATGCTATCATCTGCATATCTCAGTTTATTGATATTTCTCCTGGAAATCTTGATCCCAGCTTGTGATTCATCCAGCCCAGCATTTGCTTGATGTCCTCTGCATAGGAATTAAGTAAGCAGGGTGACAATATACAGCCTTGACCTGCTCCTTTCCCAATTTTGAACCAGTTGTTCCATGTCTGGTTCTAACTATTGCTACTGTCTCTGTAGTTTTGCCTATTCCAGGATGCTATATATTTGGAACCCTATAGTATGCAGACTTTATATATTGTTTTCTTTCATTTAGTAATAGTCACTTTAGGTTCCCCATGTCTGGGTAGCTCTTTTTTTTTTTTTTTTTTTTTTAACACTGAATAATAGTCCAACATCTGGACGTAGCATAGTTTATCTATGCGCTCACCAAAGGGCACCTGGGTTGCTTCCAGGTTTGGGTAGTTACAAACAAAGCTGCTATAAACCTCTCTGTGCAGATTTTCAAGTGTCCCTTTCTTCACTAGCAGCAACATAGGGATTTGGGAAACATTAAGCTGGATGAGACACAGACAGCCCCTGACACAGTGCTGGGTACCACTCATCTTCAAGCCCCTGTTCCCGATCACTACTCCCGTCTCTCCCTCTCCTGTACTGATGACACCCTGCTGAAGACACGTCACTGTAGATGGCTTTGGGTTTCATTTTCTGGGAAGGGAGGCGGATGGAGTTTGAGGTAAAGAGACTTTCCAAAGGAAAAGAACAAAAAATAACTGTTACTCAGGGAAGGAGAAGGCTTCTCAGAACTGAACAATGTGTCGAGGATTATGGGGCTATGGAAGGAAGGGTGACAGGCCATGAATAGTTGTAAATCGTGGACAAGGAGGTTATCTATTCCTGGGGTACCTGTGTACCCTCATGACTCTCAGAAGTCTAAGCACAAGTCCTATAAACTACAATCATGGAAAAAATGACAGTCAAAAGAAACTTCAGTTCATGGAAAAGGGATAGAAGAGCTCTGAAGCTTAGGGCTGGGGTGGCCTTCAAGTGGCCTGGACAGCTGACATCCCTCTGCAGTGTAGACCTCTGTTCCTGCACATCTGTGAGGAGTGCAGCGTGGTAGGGAAGGCCTGGGCTTTCTATGGGTAGATAGGAATAAGTCCCAGTCCCAGCTCTGCCGTGTGGCTCTGGGAAAGTTATATAAGCTGTTTGATTCTCAGCTCAGAGATAGCATTATAATCCCTATGTGTGGAGTCATGGTGGGGGCCAAATGAATAATATTTATGAAATATTTTGGGGAAAGTGCAGTTGCGGTAGATAGTATATTTCTTTACTCTTTTTTAGATAGTTTTAAAAAAATTCAATTAATTAGCTTTTGACTGTGCAGGTCTTCACTGCGCATGTGGGCTTTTCTCTAGTTGAGGCAAGTGGGGGCTACTCTTTAGCTGGGGTGCACAGGCTTCTCGCCGCAGTGTCTTCTCCTGCTGCAGAGCATGGGCTATAAGCACTCGGGCGTCAGTGGCTGCAGCACGTGGGTTCTGCAGCGCTGACCCCCGGGCCCTAGAGCACTCGGGCCCAATAGTCGTAGTGCACGGGCTTAGTTGTTCCACGGCGTGTGGTATCTTCCTGGATCAGGGGTCGAACCTGTGTCTCCTGCCTTGGCAGGCGATTGTTTGCCGCTGAGCCGCCAGGGAAGCCCAGATAGTTGCTTTTATAGCAGGCCATCTGGAAAGCAGAATTGGCCTGGGCATTGCTTGTGTGGAACCACTGTTTTAGGTAAACCAGTCCCACTGTTACAAGTATGTCCTCAGTTCAGTTCAGTTCAGTCGCTCAGTCGCGTCCGACTCTTTGCAACCCCATGGACTGCAGCACACCAGGCCTCCTTGTCCATCGCCAACTCCTGGAGTTTACTCAAACTCATGTCCATTGAGTCAGTGATGCCATCCAACCATCTCATCCTCTGTCAGCCCCTTCTCCAGTTAACATGTCCTTGACCTAAGCTGAAATCAGCCTCCCGGTGAAAATGAAAATGAAGTCGCTCAGTCGTGTTCAACTCTTTGCGACCCCGTGGACTGTAGGCTACCAGGCTCCTCTGTCCATGGGCTTCTCCAGGCAGAATACTGGAGTGGGTTGCCGTTTCCTCCTCTGATCTCCCCAACTCAGGGATAGAACCCAGTTCTCCCGCGTTGCAGGCAGACGCTTTACCCTCGGAGCCAGCAGGGAAGCCAGTCTCCTGGTAGCTAAGCCGGAATCAGGCATCCTGTGCACGGAGCACATCTGACTCCTGCTGCGTGAAGTATTTCAGATGTTTGGCAGTGATGACAGCTTCTTTCTCTGCCTCAACCGTGCCTTCTCTTGGCTAAAGTGTCCTCAGTGCCTCTAAGTGTCCCTTTCTGTCACTGATCAAGCCTGAGATCAAGAACTAGAATTGGATAGATGACAGCACAGTTACTTAGTCACAACCATAAGATAATGCCAGTTGTATCTTGTCATTATAGAGTATTTTCATCAATGTGTTCCCAACATATACTATTGCATCTCATTTACTTCTCATCTGAGCCTTGTGAATTAAGCATAGGATTTATTGCCATCCTATTTGAAAAAACTAAGACAGCGATATTTGGAGCATGGCTTCGCTTGCCTGGGAAGTAGGGTCTGGGACTTGCTCTGAATCTTTCCTCTCAGTCCCAGCCCAGTGCTCAGGCCAGGTCCATTCACATGTCGCAGGACACACGTTATCATCCTCCACTGCCAGAGGCCCAGCTGTGTGTGACCAGCATACTTGTAGGCTCCGTGACTCTGCATTAGGGGAGAGACAGCAGATGTGGCAGAAGGTGCTTAAGACCATCTTTGAAGCTAAAAATCCACATGTTCAAGTTGCCATGGAAGCTTGAGAGTGCCTGGTGTACACAAAAGCCCTGACTGGTTCATCTGGGGAAATGGTTGTTGTCAAACAGAGTCAAGCCAGATGGAGCTGGATCTTGAACAGGGCTTACAGGAGTGAGACGTATGGTGATAAGATGGAGGGTGGTGTGGAAGGGATAGAGCTTGTGGGAACTGGGATAAAAACTGTGAGTTGCTGTCCAGTGAGAGAAGAGTGGACTACGGGCAGGATGACAAAAAGATCAGATATCCAAGCAGCCCCCTTCTAAACTATGTTGGCAAGGGGCCCCTATTGAGCAACCTGAGAACAGACAGACATATAGACGGCATCAAGAAAGGCCACACAGCCGTGTCTGAGCTGCCACCAAATGCAGTCTGATCACTAAACATGCGGCAGAGACAAGTGGGGGAGGAGTAGGCAAGGCTCCTCTCTGATCTCCTGAAGATTTAGAGCACAAGCAGATCCAAGGTCAATAAAGCAATGCCATCAGAGTGGGAGCAGGAGGGGGAAATGGAGGAGAGGGGCGAAAGTGGAAGCATGATTTAGTGATTCTGGAAAGAACACTGCTGCACAGAACTGAGAAGCTATTTCAGTGGGTGGTGAAAAGAAAACAAAAATCTCACAATTGGAGAGGAGACTGAGAGGGGAAAATGAAAAAAGAAATGAAAGTGGAAGAATGATATAACAAGTTCTGGGAAGAAAGTGTGGGGGCTGAATTGGGGGTCGATGGAATGGATTTTAGAAAGAAAACAGAATCTTAAGAGAAGCTGGGAATGCCTGCATTGGTTTCTGACTCATCAGTTTTGAATTAAAATTTTATATGTAAAATTAAGTTATGTTCAGCCTTTGCTGACAGGATGTATAGCATCTCTATTGATACTGTTTACCACTCTGAGGGTTTACAAGGAGAATAGAATTTAAAGATGCCATGTATCACCCAGGAGGGAAGGCTGGAAGTGATTAGGAAGAACCTTTCACTAGTTGCTCCAATCTGTAGCTAAAAGAGAGAAGAAATGAATGAGGAAAATAGGTATAAGCTTCCAATGAGCTGGAATCCCAGCAATTTAACTAGCTTTTTAGAGGCACAGCTCCATGTGGAAAGATGGAGTAGATGATAGAGGTAATATCTGACTGAGGAGGCGAAAAGGGGGACGAGGGCCTGAGACCTGAGTGTGAGAATCCTTAGCCACGGGGTTGCAAGGTGTCAGCGTCACTGTTACTCGGCATGGAAAGTTATCCGCTGTGAGACGCCCACACTGGGGGCAGCTTATGCAGAGACGTAAATGTCAGATCGGCCTTTGAGTATTACACCAAGAGGTAAGAATCATTAGAGGTATTGTTGCCGAAGACTTCTCAGTCAGGGTTACCTTTGAAAGATCACCGTGTGCCTTCAAGATCAAGGTTCTTCAGGCAAACAGAACCAACACTATATATATATATGGAGAGTTATTGGCTCATGTGGTTATGGAGGCCCAGAAGGGCCACCCACAGTCTGCTGTCTGCAAGCTGGAGATCCCGGAGTTGGTAGTGTAATTCAGTCCAAGGCTGAAGCCTGAGAGCTGGGGAGGAGTGTGGAGCTGATGATGTGAATTCCAATCTGAGTCTGAAAGTCTGAGAACCAGGAGCACTGGAGTCCAGGGGCAGAGATGGCATCTCAGCTCCAGCAGAGCAACCCTCTACATTTTGGACCTTCAGTAAATTGGACATTGCCCATCTATACCGGGCAGGGTGATTTGCTTTGCTCGGTTGCCTGATTCAAATGCTAATATCGTCTTGAAACAGTATCAGACAGGCCCAGAAGTAATATTTTATGAGCTATCTGGGTATGCCATAGCCTAGTCTAGTTGATACAAAAATTGACCATTACAATCAGTGTAGCAGTATTGACTCCACTCTCCTCCCCAGAGCCTGGGTCAGAAGATAGACCACGCTTACTTATGCCCAGGCAGAGGGTGGGCATTGTCTGGAGGTGCCGATGAAGAAGGTAGGAAAGGTGGTCATGTGTTTTGACTGCAGTTGCAGGAGAGCAGAGAATTGGAGCGATTCAACTGGGTATCAGCTGCTACAGACCTGCACATGCCTGTACAAGGACTTGGGCCTTACTGAGGCCTTTAGCACCCTGTCCAAGTGCACTACGGCCCTTCACTTCAGGCCCTTGGTCTGGTGACAGTTCTCGGAGGCTAGGCTTGGGTAGGAATAAATTTTTTTTTTCCAATTTAGAAATAACTTTAGACTTACAGAAAAACTGGGGAAAATGTACAGAGAATGCCCGTATATGCAGCTTTGGGGCAACTAACTGAGAAGGAGTTCAGAGAACAGAGAGACATCTCCTGCCGGGGTCCAGCCCCGGTGGATCCAGGGAATTCGAAGGGTGGACGGCGTTGGCGTGGAAAGACTTGTTTATTTATTAATATAAGATTAGATTAAGAAACTATAGCATAGTAGGAAGATTAAGTGGAGGAAGAGGGCTGAATAGCTTGGTTTACGCGGAAGACCAATAAAATTCCAGACAAGGAATTTGCACCATCTACGTTGGGCCACCGGCGCCCGCTTGAATATCTAAGGGTGCCTCGCCTTAAGCTCCCTTTCGCGCGGGTCTTAACAGCCAGGGCAAGTAAGTAGACCTGGGGAGCCTCCGCGCCCCAGGTGGAGATTCAGCCTGAAATTAAAGAGCAGAGAAAGGGAAAGGGAGAGAAGAAAAGAGAGAGAAAGACACGAGGGGAGCCAGATTCCCAAGAAACCAGGCCGAGAGACTAGTTCGAGAAACTGGTCCGAGAAGCTGGTCCCGTCCTTTATTGTTCAGAAGGCCTTTTATACTTTTGATAAACCACAGAGATCAATGGGTAACACAAGATTATGTAGCGTTCACAGCCCAGACTCTTTCTGTACATCATTTTGTATACAAAAGGTCTCAGGTGATTTACATTATCTTCTGGCCAAGAGGCTTGTTAACAGTTTTTGGCTCTCTTCCTTAATGAATGTTAATTTTGTTTCCCCTGAAGTGTTTTTCTTTAATCTACATCTCCTTAAAGCACTAAAGTTACATCTCTATAGAACAAAGGTGCAGTGGGTTATAACAAAGAAGGTACTTAACTCAAAGATCTAATGTTGCTAATACAAGGTCTACTACTTGTTTTTCTGTATACCAACTATATCTACAAATAAAGGATATGAAAATTTGGCAGCAAGTATTGACTCAACAAATGAAACTTTTAATCAGTCCTATTCTAAAGATTTTGACTCCTCGGAAGCTCCTACATTCCTAGGACATTTTAAACTTCCTGTGCCTCCTGCAGTCAGGAGGCCTCAAACAATCACATGCGCAGCTGTACGAGTCCTGCAGGCAGGCTAGAAAGCCATCAGAGGAGTATTTGGATTGAAACACTCTTTCAAATGCAGAAGACTAAAGCCCTGAATTGACTTTTTCCAGAAAATGTCAGAAGAGTGGAAAAGCAGAGCACAAAAACCGGCAGATTTTTGTTGGGGTACATGCTTAGGAATTTCCAGAGGGGCCCCTGAAGTCTGAGCACGCCTTGCGTATGTCAGCTTCCTTCCTCATGACCCACGGGTGGGATTCCTCACACTGGCTCCCGGCAATCTCCATAACACAACTCTGTTCTTTTCTTCTTATTTCAGAGTGTAGTTTCTCAAGACTTAGATTTATAAAAGCTGAAAAATAAGTAATGTTCATCTTTGTATGCATGAATTGATTACTATAAACATATCATCCATCTAATTAGGCAACAAGTTTACCATGACATTTTGCTTTTCACATGCTTTAATTATCCAAATTTATAATATTTGTACTATTGCCATCAATTACATGCTATTAATAATTATAATAATTACCTAACGATAAACATTGTTAGCAACTATTAGGGCCTTGTAATCACAGGAAATATTTTAAAAATCTATACTCCATTTATATACCTATAAATGGGAGTGTGATATAGTAATCAGTAATAGACTTTTAGCCATGAAAATACATTAGAAGAAAATTCAGTGGAGGAAATGGGAAATGGAAATGCAATTCAAGGAAAAAACGAACGCATAAATTTCCAGCTATTAAAGTGCTGGTGATGGTTTAGTCACTGAGTCATGTCCAACCCTTGTAACCCCGTGGATTGTAGCCCACCGAGCTCCTCAGTCCATGGGATTTTCCAGGCAAGAATACTGGAATGTGTTGCCATTTTCTTCTCCAGGGGATTTTCCTGACCCAGGAATCAAACCCGGGTCCCCTGAATTGCAGGCAGATTCTTTACTGACTGAGCTATGAGGGAATCCTAGGTTTAAATATATTTTCTTTATTTTTTCAAATGTATTTTAAAATAGATAATAGCATCAAATTGTAAGGTATTTAAATTCTATCAGATGTGTTTAAAAGGAGTATTGTAATATGTTTGTTTCAAACTGTCAGTATTTATAATATGCAAATTGTATCCCTTAATATAAGATAACATAATTCAAGTGTCTTTGAAACGTGTATCGTTTTCAAAATTCCTGGGGGCTATGCAAAAACAAACGAACAACAGCAAAAACCTGCAATAATTGAAAGCTACAGCCTTGGAGGACGCCTTGGGTCTGTGCTATTCATCTCCTTGGCTACTTCTCTGGATCATATCCTTGGCCCCTTTTACCTGGACAAGAGCCTGAACCCCCCAGGGTCTCTCCCCGTGTGGTCAGAACTGACTTTGCTGCCAAAGGGGCCTCCCTACAGGCAAATCTGGTCATGTGGTCCCTTCAGAATCTCTGTTGGGTGTCACCCCACTTGCAGCTTGTTGCTGGGCTAGGTGAACTTTTACGGGAGTCATTAGTTGAGACAGAGCTATTGGAAATATTGGCTTGGAGTTTACTCTTTCTAATAAAGATTTCTGCCTTTAGATGGCATAGGATAGAGGTGGAAAATCAATAGCTCCTGGGCTGTATCTGTTTTGCAGATGTGTTTGGTTTGAAATCTAAAACATTTAAAAATATTTTGAAGGAGAAGCATTGGAATCGTGCTAGCAGCAAGCTTTGTGGCATTTTAACTTGCTGCATTTCCATGCCCCCTCCCAGCTGTGCAGTAGCCTTGGAAAGCAACAACCCACAGCAAAGGTGAGAGCCAGTGGACTAATAGCCTTTGGAGGGGCAGAATGGGGTTGGAACACTTCCAAAGACCCTCCCAGAGAATTGCCATTGCTTCTTTCTCACCTGTCTAATGGCTCCCCATTCGCAAGAGTTTTCCTTATTTGATGTGACTTAGCATTTTCCCAGGGCAACGAAAAGGCATTTATAAAAAACGAACAATGGTGATGGTTTAGTATAACAGCTCCCTGAGATGATGAGCAGTGGGGCAAACAACAACCTGATCAAAAACCAACCAAACAAACAAAAAACCCAAAAGGGAAAGTTGGAGAATGGTATTCCATTGGAAGTTTTGAAAAGCTCTGCTATATTCCTGTGAACCTAGAAGGCCACATTCATAGGCTTATGCACATACGCAAAGCTGTGCGTAGATCTGAGAAAACCCTAAGCTTCTGGCTTTGGGCTGAGGCAGAACTGTCAAATTCCTGAGTGTCGAGTCATGCCCCCAAATGCACACAGAAACTCTTGACAAAGATGGGGAGAATTATTGGTTCCAGCCATTTGAAGAAATCTATGTAGAACCATTAACCAAACCCTTAAGTTAACTAAACAGAGACTTCACATACGATAATGAATACAGACTTTAACATTATTATTAGTTCAGGAAAGTTGCTAACAAACAAGCAGCAACAAATAGCAACAAAAATAAATCCTGAGAAGTGGAGAGAATCTGAGTTCAGAGGAGCCACATTACATGATTTAAAATGTCCTTTCCAACATGCAAAGGAACAAAAATATATGATCCATATAGAGGGGAATAGAAGTCAGTAAGACACTGTCCTTGAAGAAGTTCACACACTGTACTTACTAAATAGCATTTAAATCAGTTATTTTAAGTATGAAGAACTAAAGGAAACCTCATCTGAAAAACTAAAGTATGAGAGTAGTATTTGACAAAGTAAAAAATGTCAAGGAGATAGAATTAAAACAAAGAACCAAAAGAAATTTTACAGTTGAAAATTACAATAACTGAAATGAAAAAATTACTAGAGAGGTTCAACAGCAGATTTGAGTTGGCTGAATAAAGAATCAGTGAACTTAAAGATACGTCAAGCAAACAAGTATGCGTAATTCAAGTCTCAGAAGGAGAGGATAGAGGAAGGGACAGAAGAAACATTTGAAGAAGTAATTGCTGAAAAATTTCCAAATTTGATGATAAATATTGACCTATACAAGACGCTCAATGAACGCCAAGTATGATAAACTCAAAGGGATCCATACTAAGACAAATAATAATAGAACTATCAAAAGCTGAAGACAAAAAGGGAGTCTTGAAAGCTAGCAAGAGAAGTGACTTATCACACATAAAGGATCCTTGATAAAATTAGCAGATAATTTTTTAATCAGAAATGGGAACATATTTGTCAATTATATCACAATAAAGCTGAAAAAAGAAGCGGGAGACAGAAGACAGTGGGAGGGAATATTAAAAACGCTGAAAGAAAATGTTTGTCAACCAAGGGTTTTATATATAGTGCGACTGACTTTCAAGAATGAAGGGTGTAAGGTAAGTGTCCATTCCATTCTTTTGCATATGGTTGTCCAGTTTTCCTAGCACCATTTATTGAAGAGACTATTCTTTCCACACAGTACACTCTTGGCTTCTTTTTTTATTAGCTAATCATATGGACATGGGTTTATTTCTGGGCTCTCTGTCCTGTAACATTGATCCATGTGTCTGTTTTATGACAATAACATACTGTTTTGATTACTGTAGCTTTGCAATGTAGTTTAAAATCAGGGAGTGTGATGGCTCCTGCACTTTTCTTTCTAGACACTGTTTCGGCTGCTCAGTGTCTTTGTAAATCATATGACTTCCAGAATTGTTCATTCTATTTCTTTGAAAAATGGCATTTTCTTTGAAAATGTTTTGGAATTTTGATAGGGATTACATTGAATTTCTTTGGGTATTATGGACATTTTAATAGTATTTGTTATTCAAATCTATGTGCATGGGACATCTTTTCATTTATTTGTGTTTTCTCAATTTATTTCATTACTATCTTATAGACTTCAGTGTATAGGTCTTTCACTTCCTTGGACAAATTTATTCCTATGTATTTTATTCTGTCCTATGCTATTGATAATGGGGTTGTTTTCTTAATTTCTCTCTATAGAAACATAGTTTCATGTACTATAGACACTAAATTGGTATTAATCTGAACTAATAAGGATGTTATGAGTAAGGATGTTAATTGTAATGCTGTTGGCAGCCACTAGTGAAATAACTCAAAATATATATTAGGGAAACAACAAGGGAATTAAAATGGTACTCGGGAAAATGTATATTTACGAAGAATAGGTGAGACACAAACTCTGCATGTATGTAGAAGAAATAATTTTACAAGAGAGTCTATCTTCTGTTTTTCTGTTTGGCTGCTGACAGCTTTTAAACCTTGCCCCTCCTCACTCTTCTGCCCCACATCTGAGCAAGCTGCTGAGAAGTCTGGGTACTCCTTTCTTTGGCACGAGTGAGAGATTCTAGACATACCAATAGCCAGGACTGAGGACGTATGGCAGCAAGTTTGAGGGAAGAAAAACAGTGAGACAATTTTTGGAGATAGTCATATTTCCTTGGTACATTTAGGTGAAGTTTGCCTGGCAGTTCAGTGTTTGGGTCTGGCATTTGGGAGAGTGGTTTGGGAGTTTTAGGGAGTCATTCGTGTGTGGGGCATAGAGGAGACTGGGGCTGTGAATGGGGCCACCCTAAGGTGGTGAGCTCAGGGCATACGGGATAAGTGAGCAGCCAGGCGCTTGACTGATCCTTTTTCCTCCTGAGCACACTCTACCTAATTAACTCTGTCCTATGCAAAGGGTCCCACCCAGGCCTCCTACAGGAGAGCGTGTGCCTGTTCCTGCCCACACTCTACTTCTAGGCATCTACATGGGGATGGTTATGATGCTGGTGAGATGGTATCTGTAGTCCATGAGCGCTATTCATATATGAAATGCTGTTCATGCCTTGATCTCTCGTACAGTTAATAGGGCCTATAAGTAGAATCTTCCATAGTAGAATCTTTATGTTATTTATATACATGGGAAAATGATCACATTTATGGGGTACCCAAGGACTAGTCTCTAGCTCTAGAGCTGGCAAAGATCAAGAGCTCAAAAAGAGACGTATGGGAAGGATGAAAGAACTGGAAGCTAAAGGCAGTGTTCTTCAAATTGTCAGGAATCTGGGCAAGTCATGTCTCTGTGTTGTTTCCTTATCTGTAATAGGATGGTCATAGAGCCTTCCTCAGAGGGTTCTTCCAAGAGCTGAGTGGCTGTGTATGCACATGCCTGTATGCGTGTATCAGGCACATGTTCATAGGTCTGTACATATATGTGTGTATGCACATATGCACATATCTTCACACACAACATTAGAAAAGGGCCTGACACATACTAGCACCCTATAAATATTAGGTGTCATTTGCTGAATTGTGTTAAATAGTATGTAACTATCCAATTTCCTTTTAGCAAGCTTGTGAACTTTTTTGTGGACTGTTTAGGCCAGAGTGGAGACAGGGAGACAGACTAAAAGATACTCCTACTGGATTAAGATTGGAGCCTCCTGCCATCTGTTCTTCATTTGTTTTTATTAAGTCTAGAGCAATATAAACTCTTCAGCCTCTCCCTGGAAAGAGCCCTGGGTTGGAAAAAGAAAATACCATTAAAGTATTTATTCACTTCCAATCTTAAAATGGTAGCAAAATGACTGTTTCCCCTGCTCACAGCGTTATCCGAGGGTAGTGGGCGCTGCTGTGTGCCTCCCAGATCCCCCTTCAGGACGGAGGCACTCCATCTTGGCAACTGAAAATTCTTAGCCAGATCCCTCTCTGGGAATTGCCTTTTGCCCAGGGCTGCCTATCTCCTGTGGACAGCCTGCATCCAGTGACTGGTTGGGTGAGGAGAGGCATCAAGTTCCAGACCTCTAGTGTCAACAGTGAAGGATAGCAAAGTGCCTTTCCAGCATCCAAGATTCTCATAGGATCAGCAGAGACCAACTTGCATCACATTGCAGTTCAACTTACGCCGGGCCGTGCTTCCCTCACCCTGACAGTTGTGATTTCCCAGAGTAATCCTAAGAGACATTTACGTGGAAATCTCAGAGCTGGAGAGGGTAATTTTTTCTGATGACACTTGGCATTTGCTATCAGAAATGACCCTAGGAAATGCCATCGAAAGCTGGACTTTGCAGACGGAGCACCCATTGGCCTTCTGGCAGTGAAGACCACATCACTGGGGGTAGGTGGAGAGCTGACACTGAAGGTGTGGTACAGCCATTGACATTGGCAACAGCGGTCAGCTGAGATGGGGCGCTGGTGGGAGGCAGCTAGCACATGGGCAGATGCAATCTCTCAGGTAGTTGAGCTTGGGGATGGGTGCGTAGTCATTATAAGAACTATAATCAGATGGCTGTTGTGGGAGCCTCGGAGGCCTTGGAGAAAAACAATGAAAGCTTGAGAACAGTTAACCACCAGTATAGAGAGTGGAGTTCCCAGGTGGCTGGGTGGTAAAGAGTCTGCCTGACAATGCAGGAGAGGTAGGAGACGTGAATTCGATCCCTGGGTCAGGATGATTCCCCTGAAGAAGGAAATGGCAAGCCACTCCAGTATTCCTGCCTAGAGAATTCCGTGGACAGAGGAGCCTGGTGGGCTATGGGGTATGGGGCTACAGTCGGTCCATGGGGTCCAAGGAGCTGGACACAGCTGAGCACCCATGTAATATAGAGCGTCAAAGTCAGGTGATCTTTTTGAAAGTGGAGTCTCTCCTCTCTTTACGCTAAAATGTAGAAGACCAAGGTGAAACAGCTCCAGAGAAAGTTCAGTTTCCACCTTTGATAGGTCTGCTTCATCAAGAGTAGAGCTTTGATTGGGAAGTAATGAGGCCTTGAGTCTGTAATAAGTTTACCTGTATTGACACACTCCAAAGTCTTGAATGCTCTGGCCCCAGGCCTTCATTAATAGCTACTCTTCTCAGTTAATAGCTAGAATGTAATGTACAGATTAATGCTTATAAGAAATGTGCATCCCCTTGGTGGGGGTGGGTATCTACTTCCACTTCCCTTCGTAGTCACCAGACCAATAACTAGAGTTAAGTCACAACATAAACTGGCTACGGACAGGCTAAGCCTGCAAGGAAGGAAGGCGATTGCAAACTGCAAGATCCATCAGACATGGCCAACTTGTACCAGCAGGCAACAGTAGAATGTATATGGTGCTGGATCACGATGGGATCTAAAGTTGGAAAAATGAGAGTATTTTGATGTGATAGCGCTCTTTCATGATAGAGGATTTAACCCCAGGAGATGGTATTAATACACTTCTAACATGGCTCTTGGAAGCTTGAAAGAAGCTTTTCTATTAATACTTCACAAATTTCTTATCTTTACTGGATCATTCTCTTACCAAACAGAATGCTGCTATTTCCTTTGAAAAATCCGTATTTTGATCCCACATTTCATATTCTCGCTGCCCGATTCTTCTGTTCTCCTACACAGCAAACGAAAAAATGTTGCCTATTTTGTCCTTCCACTCTTTCTTTCTAAAAAGTAAATTTTACTGGGGTATATTTTCATGCATTAAAATTCTCATACCAAGTGTACAGCTTTATGGGTTTTTACAAATGGATAAACTAACCACTGCTTGAGTCAACATGTAGAATGTTTTCATCACCCAAGGATAAAGTATTTCTGCCTGCTTTAGAACTTAATATAAATGGAATCACGCTATGAACTCTTTTCTGTCTGTCTTCTTGTCAGAATAATATTTTGGAGAGTTATCCAAAATATTGTTGTTGTATCAGTAGTTTGTTCTTTGAACAAAATTGCTGAGTAGAATTCTATTATATGGATGTTTCACAGTTTGTAGGTCCATTCACTAATTAATGGATATTTGAATTATTTCCAATTTCTAGCAATTGTGAATAAAGTGGCTATAAACTTTCATGGACAAGTCTTTGGGTGAATGTATGTTTTCATTTTCATTGATTAAATATGTAGGAGTGGAATTTCTGGGTAGTGTGGTAGTTATATGTTTAACTTTGAAATTGTCAAATTGTTTTCTAAAGTGGTTGTGCTATTTCACATTCTTACCAATAATGTATGAGGGTTCCAGTGCTGCACATTCTTGCCAAAACTTAGCATCTGTTTGGTATCTTTCCAATTTAAAATTTTAAATCTTAGCCATTTTGACTGCTCTGTAGTAGTATCTCACTGTGGTTTTGATTTGTGTTTCTCTGAGGACTAAAAATATTGACTACCTTTTCATTTGCTTGTTAAACATTTGTATATGTTCTTTCATGACACATTGATTCGAATATTTGGCCCATTTAAAAATTGGATTGTTTGTCATCTTATTGAGTTGGAAGTGTTCTTTCCATGTTACAGAATCAAGCTCTTTGTCAGATGTATGATTTGAGAATAGTTTTTCTCAGTCTGCAGCTTAACTTTCCATTTTCTTAGCAGAGTCTTTTGAGGAACAGACGGTTTTAATTTTGATGAAATCTAATTTATCATTTTTTTTCCTTTTGTGGTTAATGCTTTTTGCCATCTACAAAAACCTTGCCTACTCAGGTCAGAAACAGTTTCCCATTCTCTATTATATCCTCACGACTCATATTTTTGCTCTCACCATGCTACTGTGAATTCTCTCATCAAGTTCACCAGCGACAGCAATCAGTTCTTAGTTCTCTTGTCACTTTGACCCGCCAGCAGCATCAGGCGCATCTTCCTGACATGCCCTCACCTTCCGCTCTCCGGACTCCACATTCTCTAATTCTGCCTCCTACTTCCTTGCCCACTCCTCAGTGTTTGCTATAGATCTCTCCTTTCCTCTTTGCTCCCTTAACATCACCGAGCCCCAGAGCTCAGTCCTTGGTTCTCCTATTTGTCTGCCTTTCCTGTGGTCAAGTCACAAAATTTGGAGCCAGACTTGGCTTCTTTCTCCCCCATCCCTTACCCGTTCGGCCAGAAAATCCCCTGGGCTCTGCTGTCATCGTTGCCCAGGGCTCAGCCCCTTCCCACCATTTCGCCTCGCCTGAGTCCGTGCCATCTTTCTCTGAGTCACTGCGGGAACCCCCTAGTGACCTTCCTGCCTCCCCTCTCGTCCCTCTGTGGCTGCTGTCAGCATAGCAGCCAAAGTGACCCTGAAACAGTCATATTGTGTCGGTACACACATCAGAGCCCTGTACGGCTCCCCGTTTCATGGGAGAAAAAATCGTGGTCCTTCTATAAGGGCCCGGAAGACGCTCTATGGAGTCCCGCCCTGTGTCTGGCCTCATTTCTTTGCTTGACTCCACCCAGCCCAGCAACAGCCTCCTTGCTGTTGCTTGAATATGCCAGGCACATTCCTATTTTGAGAAATTAAAAAAATTGAGATATTATTCATACATCATAAAATTCACACTTTTAAAATGCATAATTCGTTGGTTTCTAGTAAATGAGCAAGGTCACTCAGGCAGCCCCACTGTCTAATCCCAGAAGAGTTTCAATTTGCCAGAGACACCTGTACCTGTTATCTCAGGACTTTTGTGTTGACTTTTCCCTCTGCCTTCCCCCCAGATGGTCCTGCCCTCCACTCCCTCCGCTGCTTCAAATCTTTGCTCAAATGTCACTTTACAAGGGAGCAGACCGTAACACCCTGGTCAGACTTGTAACTTCTCCCACATTAAGCAGTTTTTCCCTTGCGCTCCTCACTTTCTAACGTACTGCACACAGTGCTTATAATACAGTGCACCGGTGCCCCATCCACTCTCCAGCAACCATGTGCATTTAAGGAGTTTCGGGATATTTGTGCTGTTCACTGATCGCATCTAAGCAACTAGAACAGTGTCTGGCATATAGAAGATTCTTATTAAATACTTATTAAAGGAATAAATAAGCTAATGAAATAAATGATTATAAATGAATACATGATTATAAAACATATTTATCTGTATAATTTGTAACTGGCACCAAGCACCTCTCTTTGGGCTAGTCTTACCTTTTTCTTTTTTTTAAAATCATGAATCCCCAATTGGTAGAAGCAATGCAGATATTTACTTGAAATGGAAGTTCTTGGGGGAGATGGAGGAGGAAGAAGTTACAGAAAATGTTAAGCCATAACATTTCTTAATATCCTCTTTCAATAGTTCAGTTCTCTCAAATTCTTCTCCCTGGAGCGGCTGACTCGCTTCACCTATTTTTTCCTTTTACCAAATCTCTCTCCTCCTTCTGTTGGCTCTCTGTGCCCCGACCTATAACCACCTCTCGTCTTGCCTATCGCATCCACCAAAACAAAGCCTGACATTTCCATTCTTGACCAGGTCAGCGATAGACAGAGGGGGTGGTTCAGTTACTCTGGCATTTTGAGAACAGCTACCCTCAAGGTCCCTCTATCTAGATGCGTCAGGGATTTATTCTGGGTGCTCATCCCGCAACATTCTTAGATAAGACCCAACTCTTAAAAAAGCATGAATTTCACTCTCGCTTTTGAAAGCACAGGAGAGAATTAGAAAATTCTCTTCTGATCTTTCCCTTGTGAGCAGAACAAAAACAAGTATTTCTGGACGTGAAAATACTAGAGGCTGAGAAGTAGTGGAAGCATAATTAGAGACCTGCAATTCCACAGGTGCAGCCTCCCCAAAGCAGAAACTTGAGCCCCATCCTGGGGTTCATTGCTCTTTCATAGAGGATTGGGTGGGAAAGCCTAAGTGAAGGGAAGGAAGATGATAGAGCTCTCTGCTAGCAGAGTGGCAAACTTGGTGGGAAAGCATCCTGTCCCTTCTAAGTGGGCAGAGGGAGACCTTGGAGAGCAGCCTGCACTGAGGAGGTAGTGAATCAAGCAAGAGAATGTTCTCACTCACTCCTGTCTCCCCTCTAAGGTGCAAAATGTAGGAACTGGTGCTTGGCTGATGGTTCCCATGTACTTACATTTATTCACAGCTGCTTTTATGAAATCATAAAAGTAGTATGTGCTTATTGTAACAATAAAACACAGGAGTAACATAAAAGCTAAAGGCTCCCCAACACATATGATATTTATGATTTTTTAGAAACTGAAATGGAAGGTATGTTATGCAAATTGCCTAAAACCTGCTTTGTTTCACGTATATCACAGGAACACACCTGTGTAAGAGCACGTAGATCTCCCTCCTTCTACATCAGAGCTGTGTGATATTCCACCGGGTGGGCTTTTTATAATGTATTTATGGTTTTTCCAGTGGTCATGTATGGATGCGAGAGTTGGACTGTGAAGAAGGCCGAGCGCCGAAGAATTGATGCCTTTGAACTATGGTGTTGGAGAAGACTCCTGAGAGTCCCTTGGACTGCAAGGAGATCCAACCAGTCCATTCTGAAGGAGATCAGCCCTGGGATTTCTTTGGAAGGAATGATGCTGAAGCTGAAACTCCAGTACTTTGGCCACCTCATGCGAAGAGCTGACTCATTGGAAAAGACTCTGATGCTGGGAGGGATTGGGGGCAGGAGGAAAATGGGACGACAGAGGATGAGATGGCTGAATGGCATCACCAACTCGATGGACGTGAGTCTGAGTGAACTCCGGGAGATGGTGATGGACAGGGAGGCCTGGTGCGCTGCGATTCATGGGGTCGTAAAAAGTCAGATACGGCTGAGCAACTGAACTAAACTGAACTGAGTCATCTTTTCAACAGGCATTTAGGTTTCTTCCTTTGTTTCCCCTAGGTTTTAAAAAAATTAATTTATTTTTTATTGAAGGACAGTTGCTTTGCAGAATTTTGCTGTTTTCTGTCAAATCTCAACATGAATCGGCCATGAAGAAGTGAAGTTGCTCAGTCTTGTCCGACTCTTTGTGACCCCATGGACTATAGCCTACCAGGCTCCTCTATCCATGGGGCTTTCCAGGCAATAGTACTGGAATGGATTGCCATTTCCTTCTCCAGGGGATCTTCCCAATCCAGGGATCGAATCTGGGTCTCCCGCGTTGTAGACAGACGCTAACCATCTGAGCCACCAGAGAAGTAGGGTATACATATATCCCCTCCCTTTTGAAGCTCCCTCCCATCTCCCTCCCTATCCCACATCTTTAGGTTGATACAGAGCCCCTGTTTGAGTTTCCTGAGCCATACAGCAAGTTCCTGTTGGCTATCTATTTTACATATGGTAGTGTAGGTTTCCTGGAGAAGGCAATGGCACCCCACTCCAGTACTCTTGCCTGGAGAATCCCATGGACGGAGGAGCCTGAAAGGCTGCAGTCTATGGGGTTGCTGAGGGTTGGACACGACTGAGCGACTTCACTTTCACTCTTCACTTTCATGCAATGGAGAAGGCAATGGCAACCCACTCCAGTGTTCTTCTTGCCTGGAGAATCCCAGGGACGGGGGAGCCTGGTGGGCTGCCGTCTATGGGGTCGCACAGAGTCGGACACGACTGAAGCGACTTAGCAGCAGCAAAAGCAGCAGTGTAAGTTTCCATGTTACTCTTTCCATACATCTCACCCTCTCCTCTGCTCTCTCCATGTCCATAAGTCTATTCTCTGTGTCTGTGTCTCCACTGTTGCCCTGTGAGTAAATTCTTCAGAACCATTTCCCTAGATTTCGTATATATGCGTTAGAATACGGTATTTGTCTTTCTCTTTCTGACTCACTTCACTCTGTATAATAGGTTCTAGGTTTATCCATCTCATTAGAATGGACTCAGCTGCATTCCTTTCTATGGCCGAGTAATGTTCCATCGTGTATATTTACCACAGCTTCTTTATCCGCTCATCTGTCAGTGGGCATCTAGCTTGCTTCCACGTTTTAGCTATTGTAAACAGTGCTGCAACGAATGATGGGATACATGTGTCCCTTTCAATGTTGGCTTCCTCAGGGTATAAGCCTAGGAGTGGGATTTCTGGGTCGTATGGTGGTTTTATTCCTAGTTTTTAAAGGAATCTCCATACCATCTCCATAGTGGCTGTATCAATTTACATCCCCACCAACAGTGCCAGAGCGTTCCCTTTTCTCTACACCTTCTCCAGCATTTATTGTTTGTAGACTTTTTGATGAGGGCCATTCTGACCAGTGTGAGGTGATATCTCATTGTAGTTTTGATTTGCATTTCTCTGATAATGAGTGATGTTGAGCATCTTTTCATGTGTCTGTTAGCCATATGTATGTCCTCTTTGGAGAAATGTCTATTTAGGACTTTTGCCCACTTTTTGATTGGGTTGTTTGTTTTTCTGGCATTGAGTTGTATGAGCTGCTCGTATATTTTGGAAGTTAATCCTTTGTCAGTTGTTTCATTTGCTATTATTTTCTCCCATTCTGAGGGCTGTCTTTCCACCTTGCTTATAGTTTCCTTTACTGTGCAAAAACTTTCAAGTTTAATCAGGTCCCACTTGTTTACTTTTGTTTTTATTTCCGTTACTCTAGGAGGTGGGTCATAGAGGATCTTGCTTTGATTTATGTCATTGAGTGTTCTGCCTATGTTTTCCTCTGAGAGTTTTATGGTTTCTGGTCTTACATTTAGGTATTTAATCCATTTTTAGTTCATCTTTGTGTATGGTGTTAGGAAATGTTCTAATTTCATTCTTTTACATATTGCTTTCCAGTTTTCCCAGCACCATTTATTGAAGAGGCTGTCTTTGCCTCATTGTGTATTCTTGCCTCCTTTGTCAAGAATAAGGTACCCATAAATACATGGGTTTATTTCTTGACCTTCTATCTTGTTCCACTGGTCTATATTTCTGTTTTTGTGCCAGTACCATACTGTCTTGATGGCTGTAGATTTGAAGTATAACCTGAAGTCAGGAAGGTTGATTCCTCTAGCTCCAATCTTCTTTCTCAAGACTGCTTTGACTATTCGGGGTCTTTTGTGTTTCCATGTTAATTTGAAAGTTTTTGTTCTAGTTTTGTGAAAAATGCCATTGGTAATTTGATAGGGACTACGTTAAATCTGTAGATTGCATTTGGTAGTATAGTCATTTTCACAATATTGGTTCTTCCTACCCAGAAACATGGAATATCTCTCCATCTGTTTATGTCATCTTTGATTTCTTTCATTAGTGTCTTACAATTTTCTGTGTACAGTTCTTTTGTCTCCTTAGGTAAGTTTGGTGAATGGGATTGATTCCTTAATTTTTCTTTCTGAGTTTTCGTTGTTAGTATATAGAGATACAAGTGATTTCTGTGTATTGATTTTGTATCTTGCAACTTTGCTAAATTCACTGATTAGCTCTAGTAATTCTCTGATACTGTCTTTAGGGTTTTCTATGTACAGTATCATGTCATCTGCAAACAGTGAGAGCTTAACGTCTTCTTTTCTGATCTGGATTCCTTTTATTTCTTTTTCTTCTCTGATTGCTGTAGTTAGGACTTCCAGAACTATGTTGAATAATAGTTGTGAAAGTGGACACCCTTGTTTTGTTCCTGATCTTAGGGGAATCCTTTCAGTTTTTCACCATTGAGAATAATGTTTGCTGTAGGCTTAGCCTATATGGCCTTTACTATGTTGAGGTAGGTTCCTTCTATGCCCATTTTTTGAAGACTTTTAGTCATAAATGGGTGTTAAATTTTGTCATAGGCTATTTCTGCATCTATTGAGATGATTATATGGTTTTTATCTTTTAATTTGTTAAAATGGTGTATCACACATTGATTGATTTGCATATATTGAAGAATCCTTGCATCCCTGAAATAAATCCAACTTGATCATGCTGTATGAGCTTTTTGATGTTTTGCTGAATTCTGTTTGTTAAAATTTTGTTGAGGATTTTTGCATCTATGTTCATCAGTGATATTGGCCTGTAGGTGTGTGTGTGTGTGTGTGTGTGTGTGTGTGTGTGTGTTGTCTTTGTCTGGTTTTGGTATCAGGGTGATGGTGGCTTTGTAGAGTGAATTTGGAAATGTTACTTCCTCTGCAGTTTTTTGAAAGCGTTTTAGAATGATAGTCATTATCTCTTCTCTAATGTTTGATAGAATTCTCCTGTAAAGCCATCTGGTCCTGGGCTTTTGTTTTTGGGGAGATTTTTGATCACAGCTTCAATTTCAATGCTTATAATTGGGGTGTTCATAATTTCTATTTCTTCCTGGTTCAGTCATGGAAGATTGAACTTTTCTACAAATCTGTTCATCTCTTTCCAGGTTACCCACTTTATTGCCATATAGTTGTTCGTAACAGTCTCTTATAACCCTTTGTTTTTCTGCATTGTCTGATGTAACCTCTCCTTTTTCATTTCTAATTTTGTTGATTTTATTCTTCTCTCTTTTTTCTTAAAGAGTCTGACTAAAGGTTTGTCAATTTTGTTTATCTTCTCAAGGAACCAGCTTTTAGTTTTATTAATCTTTACTATTATTTCTTTCATTTCTTTTTCATTTATTTTTTCTCAGATCTTTATGATTTCTTTCCTTCCACCAGTTTTGGGGATTTATTGTTTTTTTTCCAGTTGTTTCAGGTGTAAAGTAAGATTGTCTGTTCTGTCTATCTGTTTTTATCGTTTCTTGGGGTAGGATTGTATTGCTACAAACTTCCCTCTTAGAACTGCTTTTGCTGCATCCCATGGGATTTGAGTTGTGTTTTGAGTGTCATTTTTTTCTAGAAATTTTCTGATTTCCCTTTTGATTTCTCCAGTGACCTGTTGGTGATTTGGAAATGTGTTGTTTAGCTTCCATGTGTTTCTGTTCCTTACACTTTTTTTCTTGTAATTGATGTCTAGTGTCGTAGCATTGTGGCTAGAGATACTTGACACAATTTCAATTTGCTTCAATTCACTGAGGTTTGATTTGTAACCCAAAATGTGGTGTATCCTGAAGAATGTCCCATGTGCACTTATGAAAGTGTATTCTTCTGCATGTGGATGGAATTCCCTGAAGATATCAATGAGATTCATCTCATCTAATGTATCATTTAAGGCTTGTGTTTCCTCATTAATTTTCTGCTTTGATGATCTGTCCATTGGTGTGAGTGGGGTGTTAAAGTCTCCTACTATAGTGTGTTACTGTCAATTTCTCCTTTCATGTCTGTTAGTGTTTGTCTTATGTATTGGGGTTCTCCTGTGTTGGGTGCATAGATATTTACAATTGTTTTGTCTTCCTCTTGGATCGATCCCTTGATCATTATGTAGTGTCCTTCCTTATCTCTTGTAATCTTCTTTATCTTACAGTCTATTTTGTCTGATGTGACGATTGGTACTCCAGCTTTCTCTCTGCGTCCCTGGTGGCTTAGAGGTTAAAGTGTCTGCCTGCAATGTGGGAGACCTGGGTTCAATCCCTGGGTCGGGATGATCCCTTGGAGAAGGAAATGACAACCCACTCCGTTATTCTTGCCTGGAGAATCCCATGGACGGAGCAGCCTGGTGGGCTGCAGTCCACAGGGTCGCAGAGAGTCGGACATGAGTGAACGAGTTCACTTTCTTTCTTTCTTGCGTGGAATATATTTTTCTATCCTCTCACTTTCAGTCTATATGTGTCTTGAGGTCTGCAGTGGGTTTCTTGTAGATAGCCTATATATGGGTCTTGTTTTTGTATCCATTCAGCCAGTCTGTGTCTTTTGGTTGGAGCATTTAATCCATTTACATTTAAAATATGAGGAGGGAGGTGGCGGGGGGGCGGTGGTGGTTCAGGATTGGGAACACACGTACACCCATGGGGGATTCATGTTGATGTATGGCAAAACCAATACAGTATTGTAAAGTAAAATAAAGTAAAAAAAAAAAAAAGTGAAAAAAATTATTGATATGTATGTTCCTATTGCCATTTTCGTAATTATTTGGGGTTGATTTTGTAGATCTTTTTTCTTCTTTTGTATTTCTTGACTATATAAGTCCCTTTAACATTTGTTGAAAGCTGGTTTGGTGGTACTGAATTCTGTTAACTTTTGCTCATCTGAAAAGCCTTTTATTTGTCCGTCAATTCTGAATGAGATCCTTGCCGGGTACAGTAATCTTGGTTGTAGATTTCCTCCTTTCAGTATTTTAAATACATCCTGCCATTCCCTTCTGGCCTGCAGAGCTTCTGCTGAAAGATCAGCTGTTAAATGTATGGGGTTTCCCTTGTATGTTACTGGTTGCTTCTCCCTTTCTGCTTTTAATATTCTTTCTTTCTGTTTAGGCTTTGTTAGTTTTATTAGTATGTGTCTTGGAGTGTTTCTTCTTGGGTTTATCCTGTATGGGACTCTTTGTGCCTCTTGGACTTGCTTGATTATTTCCTTTTCCATGTTGCAGAAATTTTCAACTATAAACTCTTCAAAAAACTTCTCTTACCCTTTCTTTTATTCTTCTTTTTCTGGGACCCCTATAATGCAAATGTTGGTACATTTGATATGGTCCCAGAGGTCTCTGAGACTATCCTCAGCTCTTTTCATTCTTTTTACTTTATTCTGCTCTTCAGAAGATATTTCTGCTGGTTTATCTTCCAGCTCACTGATTGATTCTTTTGCTTCAGATATTCTGCTATTGATTCCTTATAGAGTATTTTTAATTTCAATAACTGTGTTGTTTTTCTTTGTATGCTTATTCTTTAATCCTTCTACATCTTTGTTAATTGATTCTTGTGTTTTTTTCCATTTTGTTTTCAAGGTTTTTGATCATCTTTACTATCATTATTCTGAACTATTCAGATAGTTTGCCTATATCCTCTTCATTTATTTGGACTTCGGTGTTTCCAGTGTGTTCCTTCGTTTGCGCAGTATTTCTCTACCTTTTAAGTTTTCTTTTTAAAGTAATTGTGTTTGAGGTCTTCTTTTCCCAGGCTTCAAGGAAAATTGAATTCTTTCTTTGAAGAAGGTTGAATTCTTTCTTTCTTTTGGTTTCTGCCCTCCTAAGGTCAACAAAAGAGTCCAAAATGCAGTACTTGGATGCAGTCTCAAAAATGACAGAATGTTCTCTGTTCGTTTCCAAGGCAAACCATTCAATATCACAGTAATCCAAGTCTATGCCCCAATCAGTAATGCTGAAGAAGCTGAAGTTGAACGGTTCTATGAAAACCTACAAGACCTTTAAGAACTAACACCCAGAAAAGATGTCCTTTTCATTATAGGGGACTGGAATGCAAAAGTGGGAAGTCAAGAAACACCTGGAGTAACAGGCAAATTTGGCCTTGGAATGCGGAAAGAAGCAGGGCAAAGGCTAATAGAGTTTTGCCAAGAAAATGCACTGGTCATAGCAAACACCCTCTTCCAACAACACAAGAGAAGATTCTACACATGGACATCACCAGATGGTCAACACCAAAATCAGATTGATTATATTCTCTGCAGCCAAAGATGGAGAAGCTCTATAAAGTCAACAAAAACAAGACCAGGAGCTGACTGTGGCTCAGATCATGAACTCCTTATTGCCAAATTCAGACTTAAATTGAAGAAAGTAGGGAAAACCGCTAGACCGTTCAGATATGACCTAAATCAAATCCCTTATGATTATACAGTGGAAGTGAGAAATAGATTTAAGGGCCTAGATCTGATAGATAGAGTGCCTGATGAACTATGGATGGAGGTTCGTGACATTGTACAGGAGACAGGGATCAAGACCATCTCCATGGAAAAGAAATGCAAAAAAGCAAAATGGCTGTCTGGGGAGGCCTCACAAATAGCTGTGAAAAGAAGAGAAGTGAAAAGCAAAGGAGAAAAGGAAAGATATAAGCATCTGAATGCAGAGTTCCAAAGAATAGCAAGAAGAGATAAGAAAGCCTTCTTCGGCGATCAATGCAAAGAAATAGAGGAACAGAATGGGAAAGACTAGAGATCTCTTCAAGAAAATTAGAGATACCAAGGGAACATTTCATGCAAAGATGGGCACAATAAAGGACAGAAATGGTATGGACCTAACAGAAGCAGAAGATATTAAGAAGAGGTGGCAAGAATACACAGAAGAACTGTACAGAAAAAGATCTTCATGACCAAGATAATCACGATGGTGTGATCACTCATCTAGAGCCAGACATCCTGGAATGTGAAGTCAAGTGGGCCTTGGAAAGCATCAGTATGAACAAAGCTAGTGGAGGTGATGGAATTCCAGTTGAGCTATTTTGAATCCTGAAAGATGATGCTGTGAAAGTGCTGCACTCAATATGTCAGCAAATTTGGAAAACTCAGCAGTGGCCACAGGACTGGAAAAGGTCAGTTTTCATTCCAATCCCAAAGAAAGGCAACGCAAAAGAATGCTCAAACTACCGCACAATTGCACTTATCTTTCATGCTAGTAAAGTAATGCTCAAAATTCTCCAAGCCAGGCTTCAGCAATACGTGAACTGTGAACTTCCTGATGTTCAAGCTGGTTTTAGAAAAGGCAGAGGAACCAGAGATCAAATTGCCAACATCCGCTGGATCATGGAAAAAGCAAGAGAGTTCCAGAAAACCATCTATTTCTGCTTTATTGACTATGCCCAAGCCTTTGACTGTGTGGATCACAATCAACTGTGGAAAATTCTGAGAGAGATGGGAATACCAGACCACCTGACCTGCCTCTTGCGAAATCTGTATGCAGGTCAGGAAACAACAGTTCAAACTGGACATGTAGCAACAGACTGGTTCCAAATAGGAAAAGGAGTACGTCAAGGCTGTATATTGTCACCCTGCTTATTTAATTTATATGCAGAGTACATCATGAGAAATGCTGGACTGGAAGAAACACAAGCTGGAATCAAGATTGCCAGGAGAAATATCAATAACCTCAGATATGCAGATGACAGCACCCTTATGGCAGAAAGTGAAGAGGAACTAAAAAGCCTCTTGATGAAAGTGAAAGTGGAGCGTGAAAAAGTTGGCTTAAAGCTCAACATTCAGAAAACGAAGATCATGGCATCTGGTCCCATCACTTCATGGGAAATAGATGGGAAACAGTGGAAACAGTGTCAGACTTTATTTTTGGGGGGCTCCAAAATCACTGCAGATGGTGATTGCAGCCATTAAATTAAAAGATGCTTACTCCTTGGAAGAAAAGTTGTGACCAAACTAGATAGCATATTCAAAAGCAGAGACATTACTTTGCCAACTAAGGTCCGTCTAGTCAAGGCTATGGTTTTTCCAGTGGTCATGTGTGGATGTGAGAGTTGGACTGTGAAGAACGCTGAGCACCGAAGAATTGATGCATTTGAACTGTGGTGTTGGAGAAGACTCTTGAGAGTCCCTTGGACTGCGAGGAGATCCAACCAGTCCATTGTAAAGGAAATCAGGCCTGGGATTTCTTTGGAAGGAATGATGCTGAAACGGAAACTCCAGTACTTTGGCTACCTCATGCGAAGAGTTGACTCATTGGAAAAGACTCTGGTGCTGGGAGGGATTGGGGGCTGGAAGAGAAGGGGACGACAGCGGATGAGATGGCTGGATGGCATCACGGACTCGATGGACGTGAGTCTGAGTGAACTCCGGGAGTTGGTTCTGGACAGGGAGGCCTGGCGTGCTGCGATTCATGGGGTCGCAAAGAGTCGAACACAAGTGAGCGACTGAACTGAACTGAAGGTTGGTCCAGTGGTTTGTTTGAGCTTTGTGTAGGGTGAGATTTGTGCTGAGGTTTTGTTTGTTTGTTTTTCCTCTGATGGGCAAGGCTGAGTGAGGTGGTAATCCTGTCTCTTGATGATTGGGTTTGTATTTTTGTTGTTTGTTGCTTAGATGAGGCATCTGGCACAGGGTGCTACTGGTGGTTGGGTGATGCTGGGTCTTGTATTCCAGTGGTTTCCTTTGTGTGAATTCTCACTATTTGATACCCCCTAGGGTTAGTTCTCTGGTAGTCTAGGGTCTTGGAGTCAGTGCTCCCTCTCCAAAGGCTCAAGGCTTGATCTCCGGTCAGGAACAAAGATTTCACAAGTTGTTTTTTGGGCATTAAGTGAGATTAAAACAAATATCCAAAAAAGAGACAGCAAAGATGAACCCCAGACAAATGGTAGTTACAAAAATCAGACAAATAATTAAAATGATGGACTATACACATACACATATACACCCATGAGCAAAGTAATAACAGTCCAGCAAAAATAAAGTACAGTAGATTGACCCAGCAAACAAAGGAAAACAAATTTATTTACCAGTTAAGAACAAAACTAACTTAAGCACAAACTGGAAAACAAAACTAAAAGAAGCTGCCAAGTGTGGAATAAAGCAATGAAAAAAAAAAACCAACAAATACTTTGAGAGGAAGGGAAAGAAAGAAAAAAAAAGAAAGTATATATGCAAAGTTAAATAGAGGTGGACGAAGAAGAGTTATATACGTTAAAGATTAACTGCAAGGGGAAAGGAACAGTGGGAAAGGCAAACAGAGGCATAAATGTAGAAAAAATATACTAGGTTTAAAAAATTAAAATTTAAACTTTAAAAAAAAGAGAAAAGAAAGAAACAGAAGAAAAGAGGAAAAAAAGGAAAACTCCGCAGAACTGCAGAAGCCCAGTGTAGAGGCAGAGGTTAATGACAGAAGCAAAAAATGTGACTGAGGACCAAAAAGTCAAAAGCCTAATTGGATTTCTTAGTGCCAATAGAATTAACAGCTACAACAGAGGGGGAAAGGGGGGAGGGAGAAACGATTCCTAAAGAATCTACCAGACAAGTCAACAAATAAGAATGAATATTTCTCTTGGGTCAGTGCTGTCAGAGCCCTTTTCCTCGCTGGGAGTCACAGTCCTGCTCTCCTCCCATGCATGCCCTTCAACACTGTGCTGATCTCTGGACCTGCCGTAGGGGCAGCTCAGATTCTAAATCTGGTCCTACTCCTGTGTGTTCTTGCCGCCAATGTCCACAGTTATCAGAGCTATCCTTTTTTATTTCTTTTGTGGGAGCTCTCAATGGCCTTTTATATATTCCAGACACAGAGTCTGCCTAGTTGATCGTGTGGATTTAATCTGCAGCTTGTACAGCTGGTGGGAAGGTTTTGGATCTTCTTCCTTAGCCACACTGCCCCTGGGTTTCAGTTGTGGTTTTATTTCCACCTCTGCATGTGGGTCGTCCACTGGGGTTTGCTCCTGAGGCTGCCCTGGAGGGGTTGGGTTTGCCCCTGCGAGGGCCCAGTGTGGAGGTGGTGCCGCTGCTTGGGTCGCAGGTGTTGCGGCAGCACCAGGCACTCAGGGGGATTGGCAGCTGGGGCAGCAGGAAATATAGCGCTCCAGAAGGGCATGGCCACCAGTACTGGCCAATACGCTCCAGTATTCTTGCCTGGAGAACCCCCTCCCTGACAGAGAAGCCTGGCAGGCCACAGTCTACAGCGTCACAAGGAGTCGGACACGACTGAGGCGGCCCTGCACCCATAGAGGCAAGACATGTTTGCCTGTGGCAGCTCTGCCCCAGTGAGAGTTGAGCATGAAGGTGGTGCAGCTGCTTGGCTTGCAGGGACCCTGGCCGCGCCACGTGTGCAGGGACAGGGACTGCCTCCGCAGCAGGAGTCATGGCCTTATTGGAGACCTGTTTAGCCTCTTGAGGCTGGCGATCAGAAGGCCTCTTTGGCCAATCTTTCTCTGAAGCTTCTTCTATTTAGGCACTTAGAGCATTCCCTTGCCTGGGATCCTTCTTCCCTAGTTTAAACAGTGTTGCAATGAGCATTCTTTTACACATGTCTTTGTGCACTTAGGCTAGTGGTTCTGTAGAAAAAATCCTAGAAGAAAATTTTCTGGGTTGAATGGTATGTGTTTTTAAAATAATAATAGATATTAACATATTATTCTTCAAAATGCCACACATATTTGGACTCTAACCAGTGCCGAATCATATTTTTTCCTGTTAATAAATCTATGACAATCAGAACTCTTATTTTCCAAATCAGTACTGTCAGAAGAAATATAACGCAAGCCACATATATAATTTAAAGTTTTTTAGAAGCCACACTGAAAATAGTAAGAGGAAATGGGTGAAATCCATTGTAATAATAGCTATTATTTAGCCTAATATATCTAAAATACTATCATTTTAACATATAACCAATATAAAAATTATTAAAGACATACTTTACATTTTTGCCACTAGGTATTTTAAATTCAGTGTGTTTTTACACTTAGGACAGACCTCAATTTGGGTCAATTACACACGGCAGAACACCAGAGTGAACAGCAAAGCTCTAAACTGTCTTTGAGTCATCTGCCTGCTTTTTTATTGGGCTGGTTTTCTTTGTTTGTTGATTTCTAAGCGATTACACTTTTTTCAAATGGGCTCTCGCTTTCTTTTTGCGCCACATTCCTTTTCTGAAAAACGATGCGCTTACTTTTGGCAGCGCGGGCCTTCCCTGCGGCGCGGGCCTTCCCTGCGGCGCGGGCCTTCACTGCCGCGAGCTGGGCTCCTCTGGCCGCGCTGCGCAGCCTTCTCGTTGCAGCCGTCTTGCCTGTGAGGTCAGCGGTTGCTACTCCCAGGCTCTAGAGCACAGACGGTAGTTGCGGGGTACAGGCTTAATTTCTCTGCTGTCTGTGGGATCTCTGGATCAGGGAAGATTTCCGGACATGTCTCCTGCATTGGGAGGCAGACTCTTTACCGTTGAGCCACCAGGAGATTCCCGACTTTCACTTTTAATCTTGCTTACAATCCACTGAAATATCGGTGGATTGACTGGTGAATGATTTTAATTTGCATGTAGACAAATTTAGTCTTCCTTTTAGCTTCTGAGTCTGCTTTCATACTCTAGAACCATCAAAACTGCATTTATGCTTTCATTTTTTCCTTTAAACTATTTGTTTCTCTTAAATGTGATTATTACTCTTATTCTGAAGATCACATAATCACCTTTATTACTGATTAAAATCTGGTTGGAGGATGTAGCTTTAGGTCTGTTAGCCAAGGGAGCTTTCTAATTCTGAAGTTCGGAATCTAACATTTTCCCCCCAGTCCCCGACAGAACTGCCCTGAATGCGCTTCCCTGACCGCGAGTGAGCATCAGAATCACCAGGGGGGCTTGTGGAAACATGGGCTGTTGGGCTCAGCCTGAGAGTTTCCGATTGAGCAGGTGTGAGATGAAGACCTCGGGTCTGCATCCTCAAGTGTTGCAGACGCTGCTGGCTTGGAGACCCCATTCGGAAAACCGCTGGGCCATGTCACAGAGGAGCGTGGAAGTGCGAGCCTTCTGTGGGGAGCCTTGCTCCCAAGACAGAACACGCAGAGCTGAACAGTTTGGGAAACTTCTTCCCAAGTTTCCATCTCCCATATGGTGTGAGTAACGTGGAGAGAGACCCAGTCCTCCCACAGAGAAAGGAAACACTGGGAATCAGGAAGAAAGTTGACTGACACAGATATTCCTACTTTTCAAACTTATATCTGTGTCTCCACATTAGCAGTTCTGTATTCTGGCTGACACTGGAACCAGCTTGGGAAACTCCAAAAATACCCTATCTGGCCCCCGCCCCTGGAGGTTCTAACTCCTGGTCTGGAGAGGCCCTATCCAGTAGTCTTTTAAAAATCTCCCTGGACTGCCGTGTTCAGCCAGAGTTGAGACTTGTAACTCGGTAACTCTGCAAGTCCAGGCATCCCCTGGCATTAACAGCTTGTTAGAAATGAATCTCTGGCCCCACGGAGGCCTACTGAATCAGAATCTGCATTTTGATCCACAGACCACAGCAGTTGGATAGAGCAGAACTCTGACATTTGGGAGGATTTACTTGGCTTTCAGGCTTGTGCTGCGGGACTGACAGGTGTTGGCAGTCACCTTTTTCTCTGTGGATGGCTTACCTCTCTCCGAGTTGCCTGCATGCATGCTCTCTTCTCTGTCCACACCCATCCTTTTTTTTTTTTTTTTTTTACTGTGGTGACAGATACGTAACATAAAATCGATCATTTTAAACCATTTTAAGTGCACAATTCAGTGGCATTAAGTGGCATACAACGTTTACAAAGTTGTATAACCATCACCACTATCCAACTTCAGAGCTTTTAAAGTATTATTTTGTTTTAAGGAATGAAGTAAATATCCACTTTCACATTACCCGTCAAAATGCCATTTATTGAATACACCATATTTTCTTTCACTGCTTTCAGTGGTACTTTGTCATATATTAAATTTGTATGTGTATTTGGATCTATTTCTGGCTTTGCAAACTTGTAACTATTATAGATTTAGAATAAATTTGATTAATTGAAATGTATGAAATCATCAATATTCAAACATTTCCTGATGTAAAAATGGCAGTTTTATGTGGTTCAGCCTAACATCAGATAGGCTGAGCTCTGCACATTTCTCTCTCGCTACTCCATCACTCTGTTTTAAAAAGTATTTTTTCCTGGTTATTCTCAGTTTTTTCCCTGCAGATTTACTCTTTCTCAGATTCTTCCTGTTGTGGGTCTAATTGTGTCACCCCAAAGTTCACTTGCTGAGCTCTAACTCTGTATGATTGTGTTTGGAGATAGGGTATTTAAGGAGGTACTTGAGGTTAAATGAGGTCATAAGAGGTCTTTATCCTTTATAAGAAGAGAGAGACACCAGGAGGACATGTGTTCAGGAGGAAGGTCAAGTGAAGGACACAATCAGGTGGCCATCCGCAGGTCAAGGAGGGACACTTCACAAGAAACCAGCCCTGCCAGGGCCTTGATTTTGGACCTCCAGCTCCTCAGAACTGTGAGAAACGATGTTTGATGTTTAAACTGCCTTAACAAAGTCTATGGGGGCAGTGGCACCCCACTCCAGTGCTCTTGCCTGGAAAATCCCACGGATGGAGGAGCCTGACGGGCTGCAGTCCATGGGGTCGCTAAGAGTCGGACACGACTGAGCGACTTCCCTTTCACTTTTACACAGTGGAGAAGGAAATGGCAACCCACTCCAGTGTTCTTGCCTGGAGAATCCCAGGGACGGGGGAGCCTGGTGGGCTGCCGTCCATGGGGTCGCACAGAGTCAGACACGACTGAAGCGACTCAGCAGCAGCAGCAGCAACAAAACCTATGGTACTTATTATGGCAGTCCAAACAGACTGAGGCTCCCCTCTTCCAAGTATTTTTGTCACTTTTATTGGTATCATGTGAATGTCTAGATCAATTTAGGGAGAATTTAGACCTTAAATGTTTAGTGTTCCAAAAAAAAAAGACTCGGTTTTCTATTTAATCAGGTTTTCTTTCATGTTATTCATTAGTTTTATGTACCAAAGATGTGCATATTTGTGCTGACTTATTTCTAGGGCTTCCCCTTTTTGGCATCATATGTTATTGTTTCTATTTTAAATGGACTTTTTTTTTCTTGCTATGTTTTGTTTATTTAAAAATTGTTTAAATACTTTCTTAAAAAGAGTGAGATAATTCAAAGGTCTTGCCTTTCTTTTAGCTGATTGTTTTGTATTTCTACCAAAGACACTGCCTTATTAGTTCCTGACTTTCTGCTTGTAAGTATTATCCATTGACTTTCTGATGTGCAGGCTGAGATGCCAGCCATTTCTTCACTCCTCCTCTTGGATGAACTCATGCTTCCCTTCATATCTCTTCCAAACGTACTTACAGTACGTTATCTTTGGATTAATACCCAGTGTCTATATCATTTTGGCTATGTAAACATTACTCACAATTGAGCCATTTTATAAATTAAGATGAGTTTATTTTTCCTCTTGCTCTGCTTTTCCCCTGTAGTTAAAAACTATTTTGTTTGTTATTATTATTATTTAGTTTTCTCTGGTATCACTAACACCACCCCACATTCTTCCTTAGATGTGCATATCTCCTCTGAATATGCTCTTACAAATTAGGGGTTTCTCCATGAAGGTTTCTAGAGAATGCTGTTCCTGAAGCATTGGGAGCTGCTCTGGTCTAGAAAGACGGCCTTTTCGGGGTGCTGGCATCACCAGCTTGGAATTCCTCTCGCCTTCCTCTTGCTTTGCGTCTCCCGTGATCTGTATTTCGCCTCTCCCTCTCTTTTGGCTTATTGCTTCATTTGACACAGCTCATCCCAGGAGCCTCCTGAAGAAGGCTGTGTGGGAGGAACCTGGGCGTGATAGGAGACCTGGCAGCACGGTTGTAGGCCAGGAGGGGCTGTGCAGGGCAGGGAAAGATCCACTGAAAACACCAACAGTAGCACATGGCCAAGGAGAGGAGAGCGGGCTCTGCAGTCCCACCCTTTCCAGTGGCGGCGGCTGGGACGAGCTCCTTCATCTCGCTCTCTCATTACCTGTAAAGTGGGATCTGTAATGCTGCCTGCCTCAGAGCCCCTGGCACTTAATAGATGCAATATAAGTTATTCCCAACCTTGACTGTGTGCACATGCGTAAGAATGGGGCGCAAATATGCTTATTAACAAGCTGGCCTCACTGCGGGGTGATGCGGCTGGTCCATGTTGACAGTCTTTGCTTTGGGGCTGGTAGACTAGCCAGAGGCGGCTCTGTGCCCTTCTGCCTGGGGGCAGAAAGCCCGGCTGCCAGGAAAAGGCAAGAGAGAGAAGCCTGGGTGAAGCCTGGGTCTCAGTATTTGGTATTCAACGTTCACTTAATCCTTGTTTTCAGTATGAGAAGCTCACCTCTAGCTCTACATCCTGTCTCCTGGCCTCCACGTCTTGTGTTATCCTCTCTAGGGCACATATAGCTTAATGCCTGCCGGGTGGGGGAGGACAGCTACTGTCACTTTCAACTGGAGATGAGATATGTGGGGAGATGGGGACAACTTTCTCTAAATAGACTTTCAGTCAGTTCTCTTGGTGTTAGCCTGTCATCACCCCACTCCACTACCTTCTCTGGTGCTTTAATTCCTGAGCCTGCTGGGAGCTCAATGGTGTAAATCAGGTGGCATATTTCCAACCCCGTGGCTGGCTTACGAGTCACTTTTCTCAGGTTCAGAAGTTAGTTACCAGTTAGTATCACCCTCCAGTTGGTAAAATACCAGTGTTTTTGCCTTTCCCTATCTTTGTATTCATGGGTTTATGATTAAAGGAAACCCCGCTTTTAGTGCCGTTGCACGGATATTTCGACAGGCAGCGTAGCTGGAGCCTGTGGCCTGCTTTGGCTCCTCAGCTTAGGGAGTCCATCTGATGTCCACCTCCCTGCCGTGGCTGGAGAAGCCACGAGTAAGCTGGGACAGCCCTAGGAAGCACCTCGTTTCTTCCCTGCCTCTCAGGGAGACAGTCCCCCACCACGTGTTATATCCTGTCCTGAAAGCTATTGTTTCATTTGTTGTTGTTGTTGTTGGTTCAGACAAGAGGTCAAATCAAGGTCTTATTACTCCCTGTTCCTCAGAAGTGGAAATCTACTTGTAACATGTAGATATTAATAGTAATTTTTTCATAGGAGCAGAATGTGCTAACAATTGTGAAGGGCTTAGAGTAGAGCCTGACATATGGTAATTAGCATGATATCACTATTAATACTACCACTAATACTATTACTGTTAGTAACACTAGGTTCTTAGACAGGACCTGGCAGTTAGTATATACTCAATTAATGTCCGGAGAAGGCAGTGGCAACCCACTGCAGTGTTCTTGCCTGGAGACTCCCAGGGACGGGGGAGCCTGGTGGGCTGCTGGCTCAGGGTTGCACAGAGTCGGATGCGACTGAAGCGACTTAGCAGCAGCAGTAGCAGCAGTTAATATCGTTTCTCCTCTTTTTGTTGTGCTATCTCTCTGGCTGCAATGTGTTACCACTGTAACTCATTATTACTACAGTCTAACAAAATTGCCTTAGGGAAAAAACCTCACTGGCGTGAAAAGAACCTGACCAGTTTCTAGAGACTGTAATTAAGAGCTTGCCTGAGAAGTGGAGCGAGCATGAACCCTCTAATCTGAGCCTAGATTCACTCACCCAGGGAAAATCCCTGTACTGTGTGGTCATGATTTTTACACTGGTCTGGGAGATATCTTTTCCTGAAAGTTATAAAACTGCTAACAAATTCAACTTCTTTGCTGTGTAGTCTCCTGAACCAAGTTTATGCCTTCCCTCTCTCTTCCATTCTTTCATGAGTGTCTTAGAAAAGAGTCGGATAGGGAAGAGAGCTGGCATCCGTCTACCGCCCAGAGGGTAGCAAAATGCTCTGTTGCCGTTGTTCAATCACTCTGTCGTGTCCGACTCTTTGGGATCCCATGGACTGCAGCACACCAGACTTCCCTGTCCTACATCATCTCCTGGACTTTGCTCAGACTTATGTCCGTTGAGTTGGTGATGCCATCCAACCATCTCATCCTCTATTGTCCCCTTCTCCTCCTGCCCTCAATCTTTAGGGTCTTTTCCAGTGAGTCAGCCCTTTGTATCAGGTGGCCAAAGTTTTGGAGCTTCAGTTTCAGTCCTTCCAATGAATATTCAGAGTTGATTTCCTTTAGGACTGACTGGTTTGATTTCCTGGTTGTCTAAGGGATTCCACTTTTAGATGTTAAAATGACTGTTTCCCTCAACTTTTGAACAATAATTTTATCAACTATAAAATGGAGATAATAGAACCCATCTTGCAGAGTGCTTATCAAAGTGAATTTTAGAAATATGTAAAGTGTCTTGGATAGTATTTGATATCATCTATAGATAACTTTTCTCTCCTGCTATTATCTTCACAAAAGTCCTACAGTGTAGCCAGTATCACTGTTTTCTCTTTACTGGGGGATGAAATGTTGCTTACATAAGACAGCTGATGGGGCCAGTAATGTCAAGCTCAACCTGAAATGCGGTTTCCTTATTCATCCATTAGGGATGTATTGAAGCGCTCCCGTATTGTCGGCATACAGGATATGGGTAGTGCTCTCATGTGCAAAGTGGTACCAAGTACAGACGAGTACATTTATAAGTGCAGTAAAGTGTCGCAGGGACACTGACAGAAACATGTTTGGAAGGGGATGATTTTACATAGTTTTAGAAAAGAGGGGGCTGTCACCCAACACTTCACTTGGACTAAATCTTGAGATATGCCAGCATTTGCCCACGGGGAAGTATGGGGAGAAGTGTGTTTTGGGCAGAGAGGACAGCGTGAATAAAGGCAAGAACCATAAGGCTGCCAGCTCGTCAGTATGTATGGAATGTAAAATGCCCCCTTGAGGAAAACATGGTCTGGAGCAGGAGGTTCTTGATGCCAAGAAAGCAGCTGGGATTTTAACTCGTAGGCCGTGCAAAGCCACTGAAGGATTTCAAATTGGAAAGTACCTAAACCAGTTATGCAGCAGTATTTTAAGCCAAAATAATATAAATTAACATGTTCCCATGGCAACAAGTCAAGTAGCACATATTTAGGAATGAAGGACTCAGTTCCATGGTGCAGGTAGTGGATAGAGGTTTCATGCTGTCTCTTCTACAAGTGGGATTCTCTCCTGTGAGGACAGTGAGGCTGGATGCTCTCAGTGTGTGACAGGGACCTGGCAGTGAGCAGATGTCACTGAAGAATTGATGCTTTTGAACTGTGGCGCTGGAGAAGACTCTTGAGGGTCCCCTGGACAGCAAGGAGATCAAACCAGCCAAACCTAGAGGAAATCAACCCCGAATATTCATTGGAAGGACTGATGCTGAAGCTGAAACTCCAATACTTTGGCCAACTGATGTGAAGAGTCAACTCATTGGAAAAGACCCTGATGCTGGAAAAGATTAAGGACAGGAGGAGAAGGGGGCAATAGAGGATGAGATTATTGGATGGCATCACCAACTCAATGGACATGAGTCTGAGCAAACTCCAGGAGATGGTGAAGGACAGGGAAGCCTGGCGTGCTGCAGTCCATGGGGTCACAAAGAGTCGGACTGACTGAGTGACTGAACAACGAGTGTAACTTCACAGCGTGAGAGGAGGAAGCTGGGCATAGACTTTCCAGATCCCTGAAAGAAGAAAAGCTCAATCTTCATCCTCACGGCAGTGGTCCCAAGTTCACTTTCTTTTAAAAAATACCCTTAACCAACTCTTGAAAGATTTGAAATCCAAAACAAGAATTCTCTGAGGGTTTTGCAATGGGGTGAATCTTTCTTTATCATGATTTATCTGCTAACCTCTTATTCACTTTTTAAGTCAAAAAATTGTTGAAGTGTCCTTTTTACTAACTGCCTTTCTCTTCACTATTTTATCAGTATTTTCAATAGTTTAATTTCTTTGTTTACTTTTGGCTTTGCGTGTCTTCCTTGCTTGCTTTGAAGGCTTTTCTCTAGTTGCAGCGAGTTGGGACTACTCTTCATTCCAGTGCGCAGGCTCCTCACTGTGGTGTCTTCTGTTGCGGAGCACGGGCTCCAGAGCATGGGCTCCGTAACTGTGGGGCCCAGGCTTAGTTGTTCCGTGGCATATGGGGTCACGTGGGATCTCCCGGACCAGGGAGGAAAGCCGTCTCTTGCATTGCAGGCAGATTCACTACTACTGAGCCATCAGGGAAGCCCTCCCTTCACTATTTAAAGCTCATCCTGTTTTTATACCGATTACACATTAATATTTATTTTGCCCTCTTGAACTAGAATCCTAGTTTTTCTTTTTAAAGTTCATTTTGTCATTAGGTGGGGAAAATTGGAAGACTGTAGCCTAGGGAGACCTAGGCCCAGGTGAGGCGGTAGGGGCCTGCATCAAGGGGGGCCGTGGGTGTGGAAAGAAAGGAAGAATCTGGGGATGTCGGTGAGCAGGTCTGACAGGTGAGTCATGGGAAACAAGGGGAAAGTAGGAGTGTGAGCTAACCGCCAGATTTTAGACATGGCTGAGGCTTCCCTGGTGGCTCAGCTGGTGAAGAATCCCCCTGCAATGCAGGAGACCAGCTCAGCTGGTGAAGAATCTGCCTGCAAAGCAGGAGACCCGCTCAGCTGGTGAAGAATCCCCCTGCAATGCAGGAGACCAGCTCAGCTGGTGAAGAATCTGCCTGCAAAGCAGGAGACCAGCTCAGCTGGTGAAGAATCCACCTGCAGTGCGGGAGGCCTGGGTTTGATCCCTGGGTTGGGAAGATCCCCTAGAGGAGGGCATGGCAACCTATTTGAGTTTTCTTGCCTGGAGAAGCCCAAGAATACTGGAGTGGGTAGCCTATCCCTTCTCCAGTGGATCTTCTGACCCAGAAATCAAATCAGGGTCTCCTGCATTGCCATTCTTTACCAACTGAGCTCTCAGGGCCAGTGGTATGATGGAAAATGCATCTGACTGCAGATCAGAGGAACCTGGCGGGCTACAGTCTATGGGGTCACAAAGAGTCAGACACAACTGAATGACTGAACTCAGCACAGACAGAATCTGTGGCAAAACACAAGGAGAACTGAGTTTGGAGCAGAGTTTTAGGAGGTCCAGTTTGGACAGTTTGGATTTGTAGCACGGCTAAGACATCCCAGTTGTAGTGGTTCTATAGAACTGGTGCTCAGGAGGGACGGACAGGAAAAAAATATAGCCTCACGAGTCATCAGCATATGACTTTTGATGATGTAGTGTGTCGTAGGCATTCCCAAGACCACCCTCAGGCTCAGCAAAAAAGCTCACTAGAAGGACTCACAGGACTCAGAAAGGCTGTTATACTCATGTGAAACTGAAAGTTGCTCAGCCGTGTTCAACTCTTTGCAACCCCATGGACTATACAGTCCATGGAATTCTCCAGGCCAGAATACTGGAGTGGGTAGCCTCTCCCTTCTCCAGGGGAACTTCCCAGCCCAAGGATCAAACCCAGGTCTCCTGCATTGCAGGCAGATTCTTTACCAGCTGAGCCACTAGGGAAGCCCAAGAATACTGAAGTGGGTAGCCTATCCCTTCTCCAGAGGATCTTCCTGACCCAGGAATCAAACCGGGATCTCCTGCATTGCTGTTCTTTACTAGCTGAGCTCTCGGGGGCAGTGGCACAGTGGATGATGCGTCTGACTGTGGATCAGAAGATTCCAGGTCATACTCACGCTTATGGTTTATTACAATGAAAGGAGGCGACAAAGTCAGCAAACCTAAAAGCTTGTGGCAGCAGAGTCCAGGCATGAGCTTCGAGTTGTCCCTTCCAGTGCATCTGTGCAGGTGGGACTTACTTATCCCAGCAGTGATGTGTGACAACAACACCTATGGATGGTTGCCAACCAGGGACTCTCACCAGAGCCATAATGTTCATGGATTTGGGGGTATTGGTCAGATAAATATGGGATGCCCACATGACTTACCCTAGCTGCTTAGTTTCCAGCCCCTTCGGAGTTCATATTGATACTGCGTAGCCCAGAAAGCCCACCACATGTCACATTGTGAGTATAAGCTATCTGGCATGGTCCAGAAAAATAGATGCTGCCATCAGACAGGATATTCCAAGGCTTAGAAGTTATCTTCTAGGAGGCAGGCAAAGGCCAGAGCTTTCCTTAGAAAGTGCACAGTTTGAAGATACCAGACCTGCTGAGTCAGCCTTTTCCTGTGCATGGGGCTTGGATGGAGTCACTGGGATGGCTCCACAGTGTGGGGACAGAAGATTGCTGTGGGCATGACTGTCTGGGTTCCCAGCGCCTCAGGGAGGGCCTTGCCCTGGGGCCCTGGGGAGAGTGTCAGAGAGGCAGGAGGACCGCCTCTAAGCAGTGTTGTGCCAGAAGCTCCTGGAGCAGGAGTTACCATGGCAACCATATGCATGTCACAGGGGGCTCAGGCAGGAGACTGATGAGAAGGTGGGGCCTCCGGGTCTAGCAATGAAGACAGTGCTGCCATTTGTACCAGACTGCTTCCCCGGGAGTGGCTGGCGCTGGAAGTCTGACTCTCATCAGCTGGAAATGTTAGGAAAAGAAGAGAAGGAGCACAGACAGATATTCTGAGTTGCTTGATTATGAAGGGAAGGAGCGATAAGGTGGCAGCTGGAAGGGAGTTAGAAGAAATGAACTGATCTAATCATGGGAAACGGGAAGACTTGAGTATGTTTATAGATGGTGGGAAAGAAGCTGACAGTAAGAGTATGAGAGAAAGACGGAGAGAGATGATCCAAAAACATAGGCGAGAGAAGACGTGTCACGTGGAGGGAGTGCACTCGGGGTATTAGGAGAGTGCGAAGGGGGGTCCGCTTTAGGGGAAGGGAGAGGGAACTGGTTGCCAGAGCCAGCTGAGGCACTTAGGAAGTTATCAACTGATCTGTGGCATCATAAAGTTTAGGCTGGAGAGTGGAGTCCAGAGTTTGAGTGCCATAGAGTAGGTATGTGGGAATGAGGACGTGAGAAGAGCATAAGGATGGCAGATGATGGTGAGACTTGGTGGGAGTCTAACTGGGCTGCTCTGAGCCACCGCTGCCTCGGCACCCATTCTGTTTAACCTGTGAGACCAGCAGGTGAAGTTCAGTGACACCCACGGATTAACAGAGCATTAGGCGCTGCAATGTGTCATCCATAGGCTGGTCTCATTTAGACAAATCCTCTGCCTTACCTGATGGAGAAGAGCATGGCTTGGAAGCTCCAATGGCTTGGCTTTCTAGAAGCTAATGGTAGCGCCTTCTTTCATGTATGATAAGGCAGTGAGGTTGGCTTAATGCATAACCATCAGAAAGACGAAACCCTACAGGTTTAAACACCGTGGAAATCCATGAGAGGGTCACCATTGGGGTCAGCTTTGGAAATAAATGAGGGTGACCTTTGGAGTCAGCTTTGGAAATACATGAGGGTCACCTTTGGGGTCAGCTTTGGAAATCCATGAGGGTCACCTTTGGGGTCAGCTTTGGAAATCCATGAGAGGGTCACCTTTGGGATCAGCTTTGGAGATCCATGAGAGGGTCAAATTTGGGGTCAGCTTTGGAGATCCATGAGGGTCACCTTTGGGGTCAGCTTTGGAAATACATGAGAGGGTCACCTTTGGGGTCAGCTTTGGAAATACATGAGAGGGTCACCTTCGGGGTCAGCTTTGGAAACACATGAGAGGCTCACCTTTGGGGTCAGCTTTGGAAATCCACGAGAGGGTCACCTTTGGGGTCAGCTTTGGAGATCCATGAGAGGGTCAACTTTGGGGTCAGCTTTGGAAGTCCATGAGAGGGTCACCTTTGGGGTCAGCCTTGGAAGTCCATGAGAGGGTCACCTTTGGGGTCAGCCTTGGAAGTCCATGAGAGGGTCACCTTTGGGGTCAGCCTTGGAAGTCCATGAGAGGGTCACCGTTGGGGTCAGCTTTGGAAATACATGAGAGGGTCACCTTTAGGGTCAGCTTTGGAGATCCATGAGAGGGTCACCTTTGGAGATCCATGTGGCTCACCTTTGGGGTCAGCTTTGAAGACCCGCGAGGGTCACCTGTGGGGTCAGCTTTGGAAATACATGAGGGTCACCTGTGGGGTCAGCCTTGGAGACGCCAGGTCTATTTCACCACTCTCTCAGCTTGGTCATCCCCTGTGTGTGTGTGGGATTAATTCTCTTTAAATTCATTTTAAATTAAAAATTGTGGTAAAATACACATAACACGAAATTGAGCGTCTTGGCCGTTTTTAAGTGTGCAGCTCAGTGGCATTAAATACCGTCGCTTCGCTGAGCAGCCCTTGCTCCCGTCTCCAGAGTGCTTCTCATCTGCACAGCTGACGCTCTTTGCCCGTTAAGTAACTTCCTGCTCCTCCTTCCCCTCCGCCCCTGGCAACCACCATTCTGCTCTTCCGTCTCCTGGATTTGGCTGCTCTGGGAGCTTTATAAGTGCAGTTATGCAGTGTTGGTCTTATTGTGACTGGCTGGTTTCACTCACCGTAATGTCCTCAAGGTCCACCCATGTAGTGGCATGCGTCAGGATCCCCTTCCTTCCGAATGCTGAATGATGTTTCGCTGTATTTGTAGGCCACATATTATTTATTCATCCCCTGGTGGACACTTCGGTTGCTTCAACCTTTTGGCTTTTGTGATTTATATTTTGTGAATAATGCAGCTATGTACATGGGTGGACACATATTTTTTCGATTCCCTGCTTTCATTTCTTTTGATATGTATCTTGAGGTGGAGTTTCTGGGTCATATGGTAATTGTATGTTTAATTTTTTGAGGAATTGCAAGACTTTTACAAAGCTGCTGTGCCATTTCACTTTCCCACCAACTCTGGGCTTAAGTCTAGCTTGAGTGACTTTCCTCCTGATGCAAAACAGTCCCAGCTTACTTCCCCATGCTACAGTGTCAGAGGGAAGGTGGAAAACTCCAGCATTCTAAACAGTAGCTGTGAGACACACCCTGCTTGGGTGCTTGTCACATGACTAACCCTGAGCCAATGACGGGTAAACAGAACAGGGTGAACCGGTGCGCTTCAGACACCTCGGCCCACCCTGCACTGGAGGAAGGGCATTGTCCCCGTAAGTACATATGCTCCATGGAGCTTAAAGTGCGGACCACTGATACAAACAACTCCGGTCTTAGTGAAAGGCATTTTCATGTATATATGTGTGAAGGGCCATTCTCCTGAAATCTGAATTCTTTCTACCCTGCTGTTATTACTTTTGTCCCCTTGCTTCACTGAAGCACAGACATTTCTCTGACATTTGGAGCAGTGGCTTCATGATGCCGGATCGTTAGGGAAAAGGCTAGCTTGTTTTAACACATAGTTTTCTTTTATTAGCTTTACAAGGGAAGGGAAACTTTTGCCAAGCGTCAAGACTTTTCTTCACAGTTTGTCATCTACAATGGGAGAAGACAGTTTGGCCAGGCTCCCTGAGTCTCAGAAGAAAGATCTGCACTCAGTCCTTGGAATCCTGTCTGTTTACCGCTGGTGAACACCAGCTTCCTGCCTCTGGGCTGAAGACTCGCCCCTTTATGAGAGGCTTAGGCTGGGCGGCACTGGCCACCTCCCTGCAGTCACTGGATGATTTAAGATCTCATCAGAACAGAAACTGTAGATGCCAGGCCCACACAAACAAAGATTCAAAGGGAAAGAAAGGCCTTGGAAACAAATATGCTTGGCTCTTTCAGAAGCAAAATGTCAGCTGGTTGCAGCCAAGTTCTGAGACCATTTTAAAGGTTTCATTGTTAATCAGGACCAACTCTGTGAAAATGAATTTTCTTGTGAAAAGTCAGATGCTAAAGCCACTCCCTCAGCCTGGCAAAGGGACATATGGAGCCCTGCATGGAATAAGGGGTGGGTCCCACTTAGAGCACTCAGTCTCCCTGGGGGTCTGGTTACTGACTGGGTGACTTTCACCTGCCTCAGAGTCTGGGGCTAGTCCAGGGCGGGGCGTCCCGAGAGCTGCCTCACAGGCAGGCCTGTGAGGGTCCCTGCCTCCCACCTGGGCTGGGGCAGGCAAGTCTGCTCACTGCCTCCGGTGCCCACGCCCCCTCCGACGGCCAGGCTTTCCACCAGCACCCTTCCTGCCTGCATTGGAGCGTCTGCCAGGCTGACGGAGTTTGAGAGGGGCCAGGACAGACCCTCCCTCCTGCCTTCTTCGGCCCATATCCCCAGGCTTCCTGGCTATCAACTCGAATAATCCCAACCAATGGCCCTAAATAGCCCTGAAGGAGGCGCCTGCTAAGACTCCAAAGAAAGCCGAGCGGGTGTCCTTATCCTGGCCATGACTACCGGCATTGGACCTGCCTTCTGTGGGGGGCCCAGGCGGCTTTGACCTGCAGGCTGCCGTCCCTGCAGCCTTGGCTTTGAATGGCTCCGAGCAGGCGGGCCTTTCTTCACTGGGGCCCCCAAGGCAGCAGAGAAAGTGCCCCGATCCTGTTTCCCATCCTCTAACACACGGGGACTGTGGCTTCCCTGGGTGTTCCAGGCCCTTCTTGTTTCAGCAGGAGGATCCTGTGCGTTTGATCTAAATCTGGTCTCCTGCTGCAAAGACCCAAACAATCTGAGTCAAAGCAGCATTAACAGGAAACCTGTCTCTTAAGGCCAAGAATGCAACCAAAATAGCTCCAAGTCTTTACTTCTGATAGCACTGTTTGGGGAAGGCCTTTACCTGAGAGAAACAATAAGTGGAATTCTTGTCCCCAAATATTCTGGCCTGCAGGGTATTGCGAACCAGGGAGCCTAGGGCTGCAGGACTGCATAGAGCATCGGGGAGGTGGGACCCTTGACGCACAGCGGAGCTTGGAGCTCGGAGATCGGGGCATTCCCTGAGAGCCATGCAGGCAAAAGGTATGTTCTCGCTGAGGGACTGGCCAAGCGTTTCTGTTTGGTGGAGACAGCTGAAGATTTTCAGTTCAGTTCAGTCGCTCAGTCGTGTCCCACTCTTCGCGACCCCGTGAATCGCAGCACTCCAGGCCTCCCTGTCCATCACCATCTCCCGGAGTTCACTCAGACTCAACGTCCATCGAGTCCGTGATGCCATCCAGCCATCTCATCCTGGGTTGTCCCCTTCTCCTCCTGCCCCCAATCTCTCCCAGCATCAGAGTCTTTTCCAATGAGTCAGCTCTTCACATGAGGTGGCCAAAGTACTGGAGTTTCAGCTTTAGCATCAGTCCTTCCAAAGAAATCCCAGGGCTGATCTCCTTCAGAATGGACTGGTTGGATCTCCTTGCAGTCCAAGGGACTCTCAAGAGTCTTCTCCAACACCACAGTTCAAAAGCATCAATTCTTCGGCGCTCAGCCTTCTTCACAGTCCAACTCTCACATCCATACATGACCACAGGAGAAACCATAGCCTTGACTAGACGGACCTTAGTAAATGTAATAATGTAAAGTAATGTCTCTGCTTTTGAATATGCTATTTAGTTTGGTCATAACTTTTCTTCCAAGGAGTAAGCTGAAGATTTTAGGAGGGGAAAAAAAAAAAATCCTGCTTTTTTTTTTAGGCATTTTCATTTTCACTGTGAAATATTTGTGAAGTCAGAGCACAACAAGAAAGAAAAGGAGAATCACCCATGATCTTACAATATGGAAAGAACCGCAGCAAAAGTTTTCTGGGAACTTCAATGTTTCTGTTATTTACACGTGCGTGCGCACGTGCACACCCATACGCACATCTTAATGGTCTGTGTGCCTCTTTTTCCAGTCTCTTGGCCACCTGTTTCCCCCTCCCTCCATGCAGCCATGCTCTCCCCATGTGCAAGCGTTCCTTGATGTGCTCGTGTGTCTATGTTTCAGACGCAAGTGGGTGCATAGCAGTACTTTTGTGGACCTCTTGCCTTTTTTTTTTTTTTTTTGACTTGACAATATATCTTGGAAAGTTTTCCATATCAGAACATACAGGTCTATTTGGTTCATTTAAAAAGTTTCATGACGTTCCACCGTATGATTGCACCATGGTTTATCCAATCCCCTATGTGAACGTTTACATAGTTTTTAGATCTTTGATATTAAAAAATACCATGTCTTCCTAAGACTGGCATAACTGGGTCAGAGGATTCATGCGCTGAGAGCTCTTGCCGGACTGCTCTCCACTAGCCTCAGTTTGTACTCCCATTTGTGAGATATACCAGGGCATTGATTTCCCCACATACAGGTCGAGAACCCGCTTGCCAACACACAAGAGGTGAGAGATGCAGGCTTGATCCCTGGGTTGAGAAGATCCCCTGGGGGAAGACATGGCTGCTCCAGTATTCCTGCCTAGAGAGTCCCATGGACAGAGGAGCCTGCTGGGCGACAGTCCGTTGGGTTGCAAGGAGCTGGACACAACTGAGCGGCTCAGCATGTAGCATGCACCGTTACTCACACAGCTGCTGCTGCCGCTGCTGCTGAGTCGCTTCAGTCACGTCCGACTCCGTGCAACCCCAGAGACAGCAGCCCAGCAGGCTCTGCGTCCCTGGGATTCTCCAGGCAAGAACACTGGAGTGGGGTGCCATTGCCTTTTCCAATGCATGAAAGTGAAAGTCAAAGTGAAGTCGCTCAGTCCTGTCCGACTCTTAGCGACCCCATGGACTGCAGCCCACCAGGCTCCCCCGTCCATGGGATTTTCCAGGCGAGAGTACTGGAGTGGGGTGCCATTGTTTTCTCCGACACAGATTGCTATTACAATTTAAAAAATTTTACCAATCTCAGAAGTGAAAAATGTATCATTTATAGCTTTACTTTGCATTCTTTTCAAGAATGCAAAGAGATTAAAAATATTCTCCCATATTTGAGAGAATTTGCATTTTGTTTCAGTAAAACCTCCATGTGACTTGCCTACTTTTCTACTGGGCTCATGGTATCTCTCTCTGTATTCTTCTTTTTTGAGCATAAGGTTTTTATTTTCAGGCCACTTACTCCTTTACTTCTTAGCTCAACAAGAGTGGAAGCTAAGAGCTGCTCACAATACAGAGTTTCTTTTTCTTCTTTTTTAATTCCCTGCCTCACAGGCTGTCTGTTTCCTGAAAATACGGCTTATCTATGCAATTCCTCATTCAGCCTGGTCTCTGATGTTCCCTCCTGCTGACCAGTCAAGGCCTGAAGTGGATCCTATCAACAATGACAAACCCAACTCCCTCGGAGGTAATTGAGGGCGACTAGATTTGGCATCTCAATTTCTACCAGTCACCTGGGAGAACTCTGCTTCTGCAAATTTTTGTTTTTAAAGATATGTAGCTTCAAACATTTTATTTTTGCATTGATCATTTTGGAACTTATATGCTTCCAGAAGACCTTATTTTGTGCGTCATGATTCCAGAATTTTCCCTACTCCTTTTTCCTGTAACACGTTCTTTAGATTATTTTTGAATCAGGATATGGAGGCTTTTCATTCTCTTGTCCAGTTGCCCTGGCTGCCACCTCCACCACAGCGAACAGTCGTTGTTCAGCAGCTAACTCGTGTCTGACTGTGGCCCATGAGCTGCAGCATGCCAGGCCTCCCTGCCCGCACTTGGTCATGATGAGTTACTTTTTAAACATCGCACTGTATGCTCACACTTTAGTTAAGATTTTAATGTCAGTGTTCACATCTGAAAGTGGCTTACAGTTTTGTTTGGGGGGCACTATTTATCAGATATTGATATCTGAATTACATTTGCCACATAAAAAGAATTTAGAAATTGCAATTCTTTTCCCGTGTTCTGTGATAGTCTAAGTAGCTATGAGGTTGCCTGACTTGAACAAATTGCAGAATTCCCCTGTGACACCATCAGGGTCTGGTAAAGGATGACCCTGTATGCAAGACAGCAAAAGAGACACAGATGTGTAGAGCGGACTTTTGGACTCAGAGGGAGAGGGCAAGGGTGGGATGATTTGGGAGAATGGCATTGAAACATGTACAGTATGTAAGAAACGAATCGCCAGTCTATGTTCCATGCAAGATGCAGGATGCTTAGGGCTGATGCACGGGGATGATCCGGAGGGATGATGTGGGGTGGGGGTGGGAGGGGGTTCATGTTTGGGAGCTCATGTATACCCGTGGCGGATTCACGTCAATGTAGGGCAAAACCAACACAGTATTGTAAAGTAAAATAAAGTAAAAATAAAAATTTAAAACAAATAAATAAATAAAGTAAAGGAAGACAGAAAAAAAAAAGAACATTTTTGCAATTTTTTCTGTAACCTCTATAGTAATTTATCTTTTCAAAAAATTTTTTTCATTTCTAAAGGTTCAGATTTGGTCAGTTTTATTTTCCTAAAAGTTATGCATCTTAGGTTGTGAAATTTATTTGTGTAAAGTTGGCAATTTTAAGATATTAAAATTCTCCATTTCAATGAGAATTGCTCGCTTTTCTCATTTTGTCTGTGTATCTGTGCTCTTTTTTTTCTTGCTAGTGTTTGTCTACTTTGCGGGTCCCCGCTCCCCGCCCCCCACGGAAGCGGTAGCTTCTTGATGGGTTTCTTAGCTGCACTGCTCTTCACTCTTCTAAGGCAGTGTCTGCTCTTTATCCCATTGATTCACGCTCTGCTGTGTTGCGCTAGCTGTCTGTTCTTGGCGGGTGTAGGTGTTCAGCGCTGTGGTTTCTCCTCTCTGAGCACAGCCGAGCCTGCTCTGCTCTCCAGCGCGCGCTGCACACCTCTCCTCCCATCTCCTGTGATTTCCGCTCGGCTAACTTGCTGTGTTACCAGGGGCATAGGTATTAATAGCATATCTTCATTATGAGGTATAGCCTTTAGCATTAAAAAGTGTTTCCCTTTGTTCCATTTATTGCTTTTCGGCGAGAATTCTACTTTTTCTGGTATCAAGATATGCCTAGTATGAATTTTCTCATCCTTTAACTTTTATCCTCTCTGAACCTCTTTGCTTACTTGTCTTTCTTGTCTAACAGCAGAGAGTTGGGATATTGCTTTGTAAGTCAACTTGATAAACCTTTGTTCTTTACCGATGAATTTAGCTCTTTCTTTTTTCTTGACACAAATGACATGTTCAATTTCCGTTTTACTGTGTCCTGGTCAAACTTTCTCTTTTACTTACTCTTTTATCTCGTTTTGGCTTTACTATTCAGGAAGATTTGTGTGTTTTCTCGTAATTACCTCTATGCTAATTAATGATTTATATAAAATTCCTAGTTCTCTTTTTCTTTAGATACTATCTGTTGGTGTTCTACTTTGAACAATACGGAAATTATAGAAGCCATTTCTCCTCCTTCCCTTTTTCTAAGTGTTGAATTTTAGGCACAAGTTTTATCTTATTGCAAATCTTTGTACTCTTCGATTAACTTACACTTCTTGTACTTGACTGGCCAGCCTCAAGTGACATCTTTTTACTCTCAGGTAACAGACAGTCAGTGATTTTTCACTTTACAATTACTTTGTTATCTCTTCATCTATTCTTTGATGAAGACTGTGTTCAAGTACTTTGCTCTTTTTCTTTTGAAACTGAGTTTTGTTTCCTTATTTTTCAGTTTGCAGAGTTCTTAATATAAGTTCATTTAAAAAACTGGGATTTGCAAATATGTAATCTTTTTGTCCTCTTAACAGTGTCTTTTGAAGAGCAGTTCTTAATTCTGATGAGGTCAAATTAATCAGTTTTTTTCCTTTCTAGATCACAGTAAGAAATCTTTGTTTAAGCCAGAATCACAAAAATTTTCTCTTATATTTTCTTCTAGAAGTTTTATGACCCATTTGGAGTTCAAGGAATGGGTCAAAGCTATTTTTCACATCTGGCTATCTAGTTGTTTCCATCTTATTTGCTAAATTAATTGTCTTTTAGCTGTTGCGTCTGCGCACGCGTTCAGTCGCCCAGTCGTGTCTGACTATTTGCGACCCCATGGACTGCAGCGCACCAGGCTTTCCTGTCCTTCACCATCTCCCGGAGTTTGATCAAACTTGTCTACTGAGTCAGTGATGCCATCCAACCATTTCATCCTCTGTTGTCCCCTTCTCCTCCTGTCTTCAATCTTTCCCAGCACTGGGATCTTTTCCAATGATTTGGCTCTTCGAAGCAGGTGGCCCAAATATTGGAGCTTCAGCTTCAGGATCAGTTCTTCTAGTGAATATTCAGGGCGGATTTCCTTTGCGATTGACTGGTTTGACCTCCCTGTGTCTGGGGGACTCTTAAGAACCTTCTGCAGCACCGCAGTTGGAAGGCGTCAGTTCTTTGTTGCTCAGTGTTTTTTGCCGTCCAGCTCTCACACTTGCTTACGACCTCTGGAAAAACCACAGCTTTGACTGTGAGGACCTTTGTCAGCAAAGTGATGTCTCTGCTTTTAATACCTGCCTGGGTTTGTCCTTGCTTTTCCTTCAGAAGCAAAGACAAGCGTCTTTTAATTTATTTATATACACTGGTCAACTTTTGGTCTCTCTATTCTGTTATACTGACCCCTTTTAGTATCTTTGTATCAATATAGCACTGTCTTGATTATTTTAACTTTACAATGAGTTATGAATCAGGCCCTTTGTTTTCAAAGTTGTTTTGAATACTATATGTCCTTTTAATTTCCGTATGAATTTTACAGTGATCTTGTCAACGTCTTCAAAAAAGTTAACGAGGGCTTTGACTAGAACAGTGTGCTATACCTATAGATCGGCTTGGGAATAACTAGTTTCTAATATTGAACCTTCGTGTGCCTGTTACATCTCTCCACTTATTCACATCTTCTGTAACCTTCTTCAACAGTGTTTTATAGTTTTCAGTTTATAACTTTCACATCTTTCTCATCTATTCCTAAATATTTCATAATTTTATGCTAGTGTAAATGTTTTTGTTTTTTAATTCAAGTTCTGCTTTTCCATTGCTTGTATATAGAACTATAATTGGCTTTCTATACTGATCTTAAATTCTACGATCCTAGTTCTAGGAAGTTTTTTTTTTGTTTTTGTCGATCCATAGTAATTCCTGGGGGTGTATGGTCATATGAATGTTTTCCATGAATCAGTTTTATTCTTGATTTGCAATCTGGATGCCTTTTTTTTTTTTTTTTCCTCTTCCCTGACTTATTGCACTGACTGGACGTCCTTGGCACGTTTCCAGCGTTGGGGAAAAGCATTTAGTCTTTCACTGATAAGTATGATGTTGGCTACAGATTTTTTTCAATAGATGCCCTTGATCAAGTTCCCTTCTATTCCTAGTACACTGAGAGGTTTTTTTTTTTTTTTTTTTTTTGGTTGGGAATGAATGTTGAGTTATCAAATGTTTTTCTGTGACGACTTAATGTTCATCAGTTCAGTTCAGTCGCTCAGTCGTGTCTGACTCTTTGCGACCCCATGAATCGCAGCACGCCTGGCCTCCCTGTCCCTCACCATCTCCTGGAGTTCACTCAAACGCACATCCATCGAGTCAGTGATGCCATCCAGCCATCTCATCCTCTGTCGTCCCCTTCTCTTCCAGCCTCCAATCCCTCCCAGCATCAGAGTCTTTTCTAATGAGTCAGCTCCTCACATGAGGTGGCCAAAGTACTGGAGTTTCAGCTTTAGTATCATTCCTTCGAAAGTAGAGTTTTTCTAATTATATTGACTAATTTTTAAAATATTAAATCAGCTTTGAATTCCTGGGATAAGCCTCACTGGGCTATGAAATGTTATTCTTTATATTTATTTGGTATGTTTTAAAAAAGAAGTGTTGTATTTATGCTCATGAGGGACAGTGAATTGTACTTTAATGCACAGAATGCATAGCATGTTTGGGATGAGACTGAATAAATAGGGATGAGATGTGAAATACTTCCCTGGCTCCGTTAAATAAATGGAGAAGTAGTCTCTTGTTAATTAGCTGAAAATTTGTGTAGAATAAGTATTATTTCTTTCTTGTTTGATAGAATTTACCAGTAATAGATTTCACCAGCCTTCTGGATTTGAAGTTTTATTTGTGGGAAAGTTTTAAACTACAAGTTCAATTTCTTTATAAATATAAGCTTTTTGTTTTTCAGGTTATCTGTTTTGTTTTTTTCCTTGAGTTAATTGTGTTAGTATATATCATCCATTTCATTGAAGTTATCAAATTTATTGGCATAAAATTGCCCATAATATCCCCTATTATTTCTTTAATATCTGTAGAATCTGTAATGATTCCAGCTCTATCATTATAAACATTTCAGATTTTTTTTGCATTTCTTTTCCTTCGTAGTCTGTCTACAAGTTTATAAATTTCATTGCTTTTTTTCAAAAATTTTTGTTTCATTACATTTTCTTTACTATTTTTCTGTTTTCTATTATCTTTTGCTATCTTTAGTATTTCTTTTCTTTTGCTTACTTTGTGTTTAATTTTTCTTCTTTTTCTAATTTCTAAAGATGAAGGCTCAGGTAATTGATTAGAAACTTTTCTTTTTTTCAAATATAGGCATTTATTGCTGTAAATTATGTGCTGCTTTAGTGCCATCCAGAAGTTGTGATATATTATGTTTTCATTTTCATTCAGCTTGAAATGTTTTCTAATTTTCCTTTAGTTTTTTTATCCGTTTGGTTATTTAGAAAGTAACTTAATTTCTAAATATTTGAGAAATTTCCAGAGATTTTTCTGTTCTTGACTTCTAGTTGAATTCCATTATGGTTAGAGAACATATTTGATATAATTAACTCTTTTACAATTTATTAAAATATTTAATCAATCGAATTAATTTAAATTTATTGAATTTAGCTTATGGTCCGGAACCTGCTCTCTCATGCCGGTTATTCCATGTAACCTTGAAAAGAAAGTGCGCCTGCTCTTTGTGGGTGGGTCGGTAGTGTCGGTTTTAGATTCTCACGTGAGAGTTACCATATGATACTTGTCTTTCTCCGTCTGACTTAGTTCTCTTTGATTTCTTTTCCCTTTTCAGTAGCGTGATAGTTTTGTCTGGATAACAAAATGATTCTTCTAAATTGTATGCTCCTTTCTCAGTTTTAACTACTGTTTTCAGAGTGACCTCTCTTGCTTTCTAAGTTAGTATATGTTGGGCTCTCTTTGTTCATTGATTATCAGTGTCATCAGAAGTCCCATCATCGCATGCAGGTCATGGGTAAGGGGTGTACTGGCGCCAAGGCTGGTTTAGGATCGAGAAGCGGTGCTGGCGCCTCTTTACTCCGGTGGACGCTGCCTGTGGGCTTGGCCCTGCCCCGCAGCTGCTCTGTTTGTGGGAGGGGCTCTTGGGAGGGCTCGCCGCCCGAGCCGCTGTCTTCACTGCTGGTTCTCAGAATCCTCCGAATAGGTTCTGAAAATCTCGGTATGTTTGCTTGTATTTTGTTTGCCGGCTTTGGTTTTGGTCTTTGGTTGTCAACAGTTACTGGGTATGGGGTTCTTCTTCCCTTTTTCCTAACTTGAGCCCCGGAGCTGCTGATCTCCTAATGGTCCTGTTCACCCGTGTTCCTTATTCGCGTTCATAGAGAATTCCTTATCACTAGGTTTTACTGGCGATATTATTCATGGACTTATTTCCTCACACTTATGTTTGGTCTGTTTAGTTTTAAGGAAGTTGGAAGGTTAAAAAAAAAACCTATTGGCCTCTGTGGTTAGTCATATCAAAGGAAGTTCATGGCTTTAAAAAAATTCTGCCAAATGTTATTCCATACACATCACTATGTGGGTATGCAGCTTCCTCTTTTATACTTGGATTGGTTTTGAAACCGATCCATGATGATACATACATGCAAACCTGTGTATACAAACTTCTTTACTTGCTGTGTGATGTTTTCCCGTTGTATTAGTTCAACAGGTTTAATTTACCAACTTTCCTGTTCATTTGCTTTTCTGCTCTTGCAAGTATTTCACTATAACAAACAAGACTGAAACAAAAATTCTGATCTATTTCTCTGAAACCATGTCTGGGAGTTGCTATAGAATTTATTTTTAAAAGATTATCTTCAATCTTCTAAAATTTAAATAATATGAAAAAGTTTTATAAATGAAATACGGTATACAAATGTTAGATACTTTAATCATGTTAGATTCTGTGCTTTTCCTGTCTTTTCAAAAGCTGTGCTCTGTTTTGATGCTCACTCTTGTGGATAGGAAAGGCCTGCTTCATTTTGTTTTCCATTGAAGCTTATTAAAGGAAACATCTCCTTTCCCTTTGCAGGTTCCCTGAATCTGCTGCCTCTCCCCTCAATGGCTCAACAGACCATAAAGAAACGCACACATTAGAAAACTTTGTGTGAAAATCCCTGTTAGTAGATTTGTATGGTGATTACCCTTGTAGTTTGTTCTAAATCAAATAATCTAAAAAGAAAAAGAAGGTGTATACTGAATTCCTTTACAGGGGTTTCCATTAGCTATCCATGTCCTGGAGGTTTCTGATCCAAGCAATTCCATCCAAGCCACTCAGCCTGAACTGAAATAAAGGTTCTTAGTTGCATAATTTTTATCAACAAACAAGTGAGCCTGATTCTTTGGCCTGGAGGCCTGTGCTTTTCATTTGGGTGGATTAATTTAGGAAACTTGAGTTCAATTCCTTGAATTTCCTGTGTATTCTTTTGTGGAGGAAAGCAGTGATCCTAGTATTCTTAGACATAGTCCAGGCAGCTGGGACTACCCCAAAATAGAGCAGGTAAAATTTCTATTTTTACCCAAGTCGCTGTTTAACAAGTACATTTATTTGTTCACATATTTGACAGAACTTTATGGGGCACTTTCTGTGTGACAGCTGATAGGAGCTAAGGATGCAGTGATGATGGTGATATTGATTACGGTGGTGGTGTGTATAGGTGTGTTTTCTTAATGGCTGGAGGGTGCTTTTCCACTGTATGGAAGCATTGTATTTAATTTATCAATTTCCCTATTCACTCACATTCAGAGTCTTTCACAATGCTTATTAATTATTCTAGTGACTTTCATATATTGGCTGCTTTCATCTTCACAATAGCCCTATGAGATTGGCAATTTTGTTATTATCCTGGTTTTACACTTGAGGAAATGAAGACAGAGGGTTTAAGTGATTTTCTTTGTAGTGCTAGTAAGTCGTGAACCTGGGATCCCGCCCTAGGCAGTCTGGCTCCAAAGACCAAGAACCTGACTCAGAAGTATTCACTGTCCTAAGGGTTCGCAGGCTGGCAGCTTGGCACGTGAGTAAACAGATTACAGTAAAAACGAGTGAGAAGCAATAGGAGGACATTCACAGCGCAGATGCGGCTCAGAGGAGAGGGGCCGGCAGGGCTCTAGGAAGTTGGAGGAAGTCTATCAAGGGAGATTTACTGCCTTGAAGGATACACAGGCTGAACTGATTCTTCGAGAAGGTCATTTGCACACATTCAGGCGCACAGTGCAGGGTCCTGAATGACAGGGTGGTCCAGTGGAAAAGGCTGCTCCCTGAAGTGAATCCACTGGGGGTCAGAATTTCAGACGTCCAGACCCTCTTCTGGGTCTCGGTGGCTTTTGCCGAGTCACTAACTCTCCTGATGTGGTTGTCACTTAACAACTTCACACAGTTGGTTTTAGTCTTGAAGGAAATGATTAATCAGAAGTTCTTTGTAAATGGCTAAGTGCTGCTGCTGCTGCTAAGTCGCTTCAGTCATGTCCGACTCTGTGCGACCCCATAGACGGCAGCCCACCAGGCTCCCCCATCCCTGGGATTCTCCAGGCAAGAACACTGGAGTGGGTGGCCATATCCTTCTCCAACGCATGAAAGTGAAAAGTCAAAGTGAAGTTGCTCAGTCGTGTCCAACTCCTAGCGACCCCATGGACTGCAGCCCACCAGGCTCCTCTGCCCATGGGATTTTCCAGGCAAGAGTGCTGGAGTGGGGTGCCATTGTGTTCCTTAAAAGTGGAAGACAGATTGTATTTTCTTGGGCTCCAAAATCACTGGGGAGGGTGACTTCAGCCATGAAATTAAAGGACCCTTGCTCCCTGAAAGTAAAGCAAGACAAACCTGGACGGCATATTAAAAAGCAGAGACACCACTTTGCTGACAAAGGTCTGTATAGTAAAAGCTATTGTTTTCCAGTATTCATGTACAGATGTGAGAGTTGAACCATAAAGAAAGCTGAGTGGCAAAGAATTGATGATTTCAAACTGTGGTGCTGGAGAAGACTCTTGAGAGTCCTTCGAACTGCAAGGAGACCAGCCAGTCCATTCTGAAGGAGATCAGCCCTGGATATTAACTGGAAGGGCTCCAGTATAAGATGTGGCAGCGCCATACACTGAGAAGGCTCAGAAACGATGCTTCTTTGAGCAGCGGTGTCCATCAAGGTAATGGCGGCCTTCATGGCCCACCATGGCTCCCAAGCTCAGCAGGCCACCGCTGTCCGGGTCGTCCCTGCATGACCACGCCGTGGATACTTAGGTCTGGAGGCAACACAGCCCTGCTTCCTTCTGAAGCTTCTACTGAAAGGATTTTCCCCGCAGCTCCTTTCGTGTGTCCTGCTCTGGAGCTACTGCAGATGTACACAGCCCCTCTCAGGAAGCTTCACTGTGACGACCGGCTTAAAAAACCTGCTGCCTTTAACTCCGGTAGTCCTAGGTGTCACCTGACAAAAGCTTTAAAGCTGGCTACAGCTGTATAACATATCCCAGATCTGGAGGGTCTGAGTTCCTCACTTGCTTTCTAGAAATTTCCACTTAATTGACCCTATGCCTACTTTAAAGCTACCCACTTAGAGTTTCTTTGTCTCTGTCCAAGTGATTTTAGCATAGTTTATGGTTCCAAATTATGTGTTTTGCAATTGGTTTTACCCTGAATGACTAATTCATTTAATGGATGTAAATGATTATAAGCCCTCAGTTCTTTCCATCTGCCTTAATAGAAGTCATCGGTCAGTCGGTTCAGTCGCTCAGTCGTGTCCGACTCTTTGCGACCCCATGAATCATAGCTTGCCAGGCCTCCCTGTTCATCACCATCTCCCGGAGTTCACTCAAACTCACGTCCATCGAGTCGGTGATGCCATCCAGCCATCTCATCCTCGGTCGTCCCCTTCTCCTCCTGCCCCCAATCCCTCCCAGCATCAGAGTCTTTTCCAATGCATCAACTCTTCTCATGAGGTGGCCAAAGTACTGGAGTTTCAGCTTTAGCATCATTCCTTCCAAAGAAATCCCAGGGCTGATCTCCTTCAGAATGGACTGGATGGATCTCCTTGCAGTCCAAGGGACTCTCAAGAGTCTTCTCCAACACCACAGTTCAAAAGCATCAATTCTTCAGTGCTCAGCTTTCTTCACAGTCCAACTCTCACATCCATACATGACCACAGGAAAAACCATAGCCTTGACTAGACGGACCTTAGTCGGCAAAGTAATGTCTCTGCTTTTGAATATGCTATCTAGGTTGGTCATAACTTTTCTTCCAAGGAGTAAGTGTCTTTTAATTTCATGGCTGCAGTCACCATCTGCAGTGATTCTGGAGCCCAAAATAATAAAGTCTGACACTGTTTCCACTGTTTCCCCATCTATTTCCCATGAAGTGATGGGACTGGATGCCATGATCTTCGTTTTCTGAATGTTGAGCTTTAGGCCAACTTTTTCGCTCTCCTCTTTCACTTTCATCAAGAGGCTTTTTAGCTCCTCTTCACTTTCTGCCATAAGGGTGGTGTCATCTGCATATCTGAGGTTATTGATATTTCTCCTGGCAATCTTGATTCCAGCTTGTGTTTCTTCCAGTCCAGTGTTTCTCATGATGTACTCTGCATATAAATTAAATAAGCAGGGTGACAATATACAGCCTTGATGTACCCCTTTTCCTATTTGGAACCAGTCTGTTGTTCCACGTCCAGTTCTAACTGTTGCTTCCTGACCTGCATACAGATTTTTCAAGAGGCAGGTCAGGTGGTCTGGTATTCCCATCTCTCTCAGAGTTTTCCACAGTTTATTGTGATCCACACAGTCAAAGGCTTTGGCATAGTCAATAAAGCAGAAATAGATGTTTTTCTGGAACTCTCTTGCTTTTTCCATGATCCAGCAGATGTTGGCAATTTGATCTCTGGATCCTCTGCCTTTTCTAAAACCAGCTTGAACATTGGAAGTTCACGGTTCACGTATTGCTGAAGCCTGGCTTGGAGAATTTTGAGCATTACTTTACTAGCATGTGAGATGAGTGCAATTGTGCGGTAGTTTGAGCATTCTTGGCATTGCCTTTCTTTGGGATTAGAATGAAAACTGACCTTTTCCAGTCCTGTGGCCACTGCTGAGTTTTCTAAATTTGCTGGCATATTGAGTGCAGCACTTTCACAGCATCATCTTTCAGGATTTGAAACAGCTCAAGTGGAATTCCATCACCTCCACTAGCTTTGTTCATAGTGATGCTTTCTAAGGCCCACTTGACTTCACTTTCCAAGATGTCTGGTTCTAGGTTAGTGATCACATCACCATGACTATGTGGGTCGTGAAGATCTTTTTTGTACAGTTCTTCCATGTATTCTTGCCACCTCTTCTTAATATCTTCTGCTTCTGTTAGGTCCATACCATTTCTGTCCTTTATCGAGCCCATCTTTGCATGAAATGTTCCCTTAGTGTCTCTAATTCTCTTGAAGAGATCTCTAGTCTTTCCCAATCTGTTCTTTTCCTCTATTTCTTTGCATTGATCCCTGAAGAAGGCTTTCGTATCTTTTCGTGCTATTCTTTGGAACTCTGCATTCAGATGCTTATATCTTTCCTTTTCTCCTTTGCTTTTGCCTCTCTTCTCTTCACAGCTATTTGTAAGGCCTCCCCAGACAGCCATTTTGCTTTTTTGCCTTTCTTTTCCATGGGGATGGTCTTGATCCCTGTCTCCTGCACAATGTCACGAACCTCCGTCCATAGTTCATCAGGCACTCTATCTATCAGATCTAGACCCCTAAATCTATTTCTCACTTCCACTGTATAATCAGAAGGGATTTGATTTAGGTCATACCTGAATGGTCTAGTGGTTTTCCCTACTTTCTTCAATTTAAGTCTGAATTTGGCAATAAGGAGTTCATGATCTGAGCCACAGTCAGCTCCTGGTCTTGTTTTTGTTGACTGTATAGAGCTTCTCCATCTTTGGCTGCATAGAATATAATCAATTTGATTTCGGTGTTGACCATCTGGTGATGTCCATGTGTAGAGTCTTCTCCTGTGTTGTTGGAAGAGGGTGTTTGCTATGACCAGTGTATTTTCTTAGCAAAACTCTATTAGTCTTTGCCCTGCTTCATTCCGCATTCCAAGGCCAAATTTGCCTGTTACTCCAGATGTTTCTTGACTTCCTGCTTTTACATTCCAGTCCCCTATAATGAAAAGGACATCTCTTTTGGGTGTTAGTTCTAAAAGGTCTTGTAGGTCTTCATAGAACCGTTCAACTTCAGCTTCTTCAGCGTTACTGGTTGGGGCATAGACTTGAATTACGATGATATTGAATGGTTTGCCTTGGAAATGAGTAGAGATCATTCTGTCATTTTTGAGATTGCATCCAAGTACTGCATTTTGGACTCTTTTGTTGACCATGATGGCTACTCCATTTCTTCTGAGGGATTCCTGCCTGCAGTAGTAGATATAATGGCCATCTGAGTTAAATTCACCCATTCCAGTCCATTTTAGTTCCCTGATTCCTGGAATGTCGACATTCACTCTTGCCATCTCCTGTTTGACCACTTCCAATTTGCCGTGATTCATGGACCTGACTTTCCAGGTTCCTATGCAGTATTGCTCTTTACAGCATCGGATCTTGCTTCTGTCACCAGTCACATCCACAGCTGGGTGTTGTTTTTACTTTGGCTCCATCCCTTCGTTCTTTCTGGAGTCATTTCTCCTCTGCTCTCCAGTAGCATGTTGGGCACCTGCTGGCCTGGGGAGTTCCTCCTTTGGTATCCTATCATGAACAGTATGAAAAGGCAATAGAACAGTATGAAAATAGAAGTCGTAGCTGAAGCCTAAAGCTACCGTTTCAATAGTGAGAACCAAGGCGCTGTGAGAGGACGGACAGGCGTTGATGCATAGGAGCGCACTCAGCGGGAGATCAGTCTCAGTTAAGTTCACATTCTTCTCAGCTTGCGGCGCTCCGGCGGCCCCCTTCTCAGTCACAGCCCGCACCGCCCTCCCCTCCCGCCGGCCTCCCCATCGCTCTGTCTGGCACACAGGCCCCCTTGCCTGTCCTCCTTCCGGGTCCTCGCACACCTTCACAAGTGTTCCTTGGGCCTGACTGCTTTGCCTCGGGTGTCCACGGGGTGGCGCACTCACCACCTCGGGTCTTGGTCCAGAAGTCACCTTTTCGAGGTTTTGTCTTTCTGATGTACGTAAAAATGCAACAACTTCCCAGAATCAAGGACGGTGATTCCCTCCTGCTGCTCTAGCTTTTCTCCATAATCGTTCCCCGCGTTGGACATACTCTCTGTTTATTGTATATTCCCCCAACCAGAATGTCCTTTAGAGGACGAGATTTGTATCCAGTTTGTTGTGTCTCTGGCTCCTAAGTGAGTATTTGGGGTGAACCGGAGTGGTGTGAACTACCTTTTAGTAAATGGATGGACATCATATCCTCTTGTTCAATTAAGAGTTTCATCTGAAGGCGTTCTTCCTTTCGTAACATCTCTTCAAGTAAAAATAAATAGCTCTAACGGAATAGAACACAAAAATTCCACTTTCTACAGAGACATTTTCAAACTGCTTTCTGCTTTTGTTTGAAAAACAGTTTTTTCTGGCAGTAAAACTAAAACGTTGTGAGAAATTTACAACGGTACAACCAATTTAAATGACAAATAATCCCAGAGAGTTAACTTCATTTTGATGTATTTCCTTCCAGACTTTTACATAAGAACATACATGTCCACGCACACTTTTTAAAAGAATACATAATTTATGTGTTTGCATATATATGTAGTTGAGGTTATCCTGTTCAGTCTTATCATATACCGTGCCAGGAGCATATGATATGTCATTGTTTATCTAAAACATTTACGTTCAGAGGTATCTTAATATTGGCCACCAGCTGCAAAGAGCCGACTCATTGGAAAAGACCCTGATGCTGGGAAAGATTGAAGGCAGGAGGAGAAGGGGACGACAGAGGACGAGATGGTTGGATGGCATCACTGCCTCGATGGACGTGAGTCTGAGCAAGCGCCGGGAGATGCTGAAGGACAGGGAAGCCTGGCGCGCTGCAGTCCGTGTGGTCACAGAAGCAGGACACGACTGAGCGCCTGAGCGTCAGCGTCTTACTATCATGTCCTATGTGCTATCATGTCAATCTGCTTGATTTGTCCGCTGTTGTGGACGTTAAGAAATACGTTTTCATTTCTATTTGAGTGAGAATTTCATTCCTACCATCTATTTGGTTTGTTTACCTTTAACACCTCTTTTCTCTGTTCCAGTTCTTCTGGTTTGTTTTGCTCGTATAGTTTATCTGTGGCCTTCTCCACCATTTAGTCTTCCATCCTTGTGATTTTTGAAGGCCATTTTCTCTAAGTGGGTTAGTGTCATGGCGTGTCTGCCTTTAATTCCTTAACTTTCTCTACGTCTTACCTTTTTGGTATTTCCTGAATTATCTCCTTTTTACACGACGTATTTTATAGGATCTTTACTGTGGTCATTTGGGCAACGGCAGTCTGAGTCATTACCTGCAGTCGCTTCCTCTCCTCACCACTCGCAGCTCCATCCTGGCTTTCTGGGAAACCCCTTCTTTTAAAGAATGTCCTCAGGACATTGGTGACTCTCTCTGGTGACTGGCTGAGTCTCAATGCCTTCTGGCCACCTGTTCCTGAGGAGAGGAATATTCTGAATTCTGTCTTCTACATGCCCAGCCTCTGCCCTGGGGGATGCAAGAATGTCACCCTCCTACCTAGTTCAGTGTGAGGGGCCAGGAGAGGGAAACCACGCTGTCCTGGGGAGGCTGCTTTGCGGAGCATCTGTAGCCGGAACGCTGGCAACCTTTCTCCCTCAACCTCTGTCTCTGTACTTTTAAGTTTGCTACTGATTTCTTTTTGAGGCATGGTAATAATTTTAATGGCTGTCTGGGGAGGCCTTACAAACAGCTGTTAAAAGAAGAGAAGAGAAAAACAAAGGAGAAAAGGAAAGATATAACCATCTGAATGCAGAGTTCCAAAGAATAACAAGGAGAGATAAGAAAGCTTTCCTCAGCAATCAATGCAAAGAAATAGGGAAAACAATAGAATGGGAAAGACTAGAGATCTATTCAAGAAAATCAGAGAAACCAAAGGAACGTTTCATGGAAAGATGGGCACAATAAAGGACAGAAATGGTATGGACCTAACAGAAGTAGAAGATATTAAGAATAGGTGGCAAGAATACACAGAAGAACTGTACAGAAAAGATCTTCATGACCAAGATAATCACGATGGTGTGATCACTCACCTAGAGCCAGACATCATGGAATGTGAAGTCAAGTGGGCCTTAGAAAGCATCACTATGAACAAAGCTAGTGGAGGTGATGGAATTCCACTTGAGCTGTTTCAAATCCTGAAAGATGATGCTGTGACAGTGCTGCACTCAATATGCCAGCAAATTTGGAAAACTCAGCAGTGGCCACAGGACTGGAAAAGGTCAGTTTTCATTCTAATCCCAAAGAAAGGCAATGCCAAGAATGCTCAAACTACCGCACAATTGCACTCATCTCACATGCTAGTAAAGTAATGCTCAAAATTCTCCAAGCCAGGCTTCAGCAATACGTGAACCGTGAACTTCCAATGTTCAAGCTGGTTTTAGAAAAGGCAGAGGAACCAGAGATCAAATTGCCAACATCTGCTGGATCATGGAAAAAGCAAGAGAGTTCCAGAAAAACATCTATTTCTGCTTTATTGACTATGCCAAAGCCTTTGACTGTGTGGATCACAATAAACTGTGGAAAATTCTGAGAGAGATGGGAATACCAGACCACCTGACCTGCCTCTTGAGAAACCTATATGCGGGTCAGGAAGCAACAGATAGAAGTGGACATGTAACAACAGACTGGTTCCAAATAGGAAAAGGGGTACATCAAGGCTGTATATTGTCACCCTGCTTATTTAACTTGTATGCAGAGTACATCGTGAGAAACGCTGGGCTGGAAGAAACACAAGTTGGAATCAAGGTTGCCGGGAGAAATATCAATAACCTCAGATATGCAGATGACACCACCCTTATGGCAGAAAGTGAAGAGGAGCTAAAAAGCCTCTTGATGAAAGTGAAAGAGGAGAGTGAAAAGTTTGGCTTAAAGCTCAACATTCAGAAAACGAAGATCATGGCATCCAGTCCCATCACTTCATGGGAAATAGATGGGGAAACAGTGGAAACAGTGTCAGACTTTATTATTTTGGGCTCCAGAATCACTGCAGATGGTGACTGCAGCCATGAAATTAAAAGACACTTACTCCTTGGAAGGAAAGTTATGAACAGCTTAAACAGCATATTGAAAAGCAGAGATGTGACTTTGCCAACAAAAGTCCATCTAGTCAAGGCTATGGTTTTTCCTGTGGTCATGTATGGATGTGAGAGTTGGACTGTGAAGAAAGCTGAGCACCGAAGAATGGATGGTTTTGAACTGTGGTGTTGGAGAAGACTCTTGAGAGTCCCTTGGACTGCAAGGAGGTCCAACCAGTCCATTCTGAAGGAGATCAGTGCTGGGTGTTCTTTGGAAGAAATGATGCTAAAGCTGAAACTCCAGTACTTTGGCCACCTCATGCGAAGAGTTGACTCATTGGAAAAGACTCTGATGCTGGGAGGGATTGGGGGCAGAAGGAAAAGGGGACGACCGAGGATGAGATGGCTGGATGGCATCACTGACTCGGTGGACGTGAGTCTGAGTGAACTCCAGGAGTTGGTGCTGGACACGGAGGCCTGGTGTGCTGCGATTCATGGGGTTGCAAAGAGTTGGACACGACTGAGCAACTGAACTGAACTGAACTGAATAATTTTAAGTCCCCTCTGTCCCTAGATCAGATCCAAGCAAGTGCTGATGGAAGCTGGGGTTATTCCCACAGACCTCAGTGCCAGAGATCTGAGATCCTTTTGCATGAAACAGATCTTCGTTAAAGAAGAAGACTGTTTCTTAACAGCATGGAGAGGGGGCTTCCCTGGTGGCTCAGTGGTAAAGCATGCACCTGCAGGAGGTGGATTCCGTCCGTGGTCTGGGAAGATCCCGCCTGCCGCAGAGCAGCTAAGCCTGCGTACCACCAGTACTGAGCCTGTGTTTTCAGCCGGGGAGCCACAACTATTGAGCCGTTGCCCCACGGCTGCTACAGCCCGCGTGCCCTGGAGCTTGTGCTGCCCAGCAAGGGAAGCCACCGCAGCAAGAAGTGCCCACCACAGCCAGAGGGAAAGCCGCGCAGCAACAAAGGCCCAGCATAGCCGAAATAAGCAAGTGAACGAATAGATAAAGCTCAATGAGAAGTGTGAGGCGGCTGTCAATGGGCTGTTGTCTCTCGCATCTCAAGGGTAATGGAAGATGAGCGTGCCTGTGGGGTATCCACAGTCTTAGCTCCCTGCATTGCACGAGCGCTCTTCCCATTGGCTCCTCTCTCTGCTCTCTCCGGGTCAGGAAGTGTGGCTGCTCTTGTGTGATCATTTTCTCTTCTCTCTGCGCCGACAGCTTGGATCTCTGGCTGACGCCTCCACCGCTCACCCTCGTGGCCTTCTGGGCTGTCCACGCGAGTCTTCCCGTGGTGCCAGTTCACATGATAGGCACCTCCCTGTAGGTGCCCGGGAAAGCCTGCTGCACAACGATCCCCAGAAATGTGCTCGATAGATTCCTCTTTCCCAGAAACGCTGGCCGGAAAGACTTCCCGTCGTCGGGACACACAGAACCCAAGTGGAGCTGGGGCCTCCCAGGTCCCCAGATCCAGTGGGACAGAGCCAGCGGCGGGCTCTGCTTCTCGGTGTTCACATCACAGTGCATACTCCAGTTGTCTCATTAGATAAACTCTCCAAGATAAAGCGTCTGGTATCTTGGCAAGAGACATGGATTTTGGAAAACATATTTCCTCAAATTTAAAGTTTTAAGCCTTCTTTTCTCTCCAGCTTTGTGGAAGAAAATACCTTTGGCAAAGGCCGGGTGGGCTGGCACCTGTGCCTGCTCAGCCTCAGGGAGAACTGGCTCCTGCAGTAAGAACCAGCTTCTTCCAGATCTGATTAGGAGTTGCACTGATTGTACGATCTGCAGTCAAACATAACACCCTCTGGCCAGTGTGCATTCTAACCACTTGGCTGTTTGGTCCCAATCCTACTTTAACTGTGAATCTCTGTGCCGTGAGCTGGGTGGTTATCTGAGAAAACCTATCTCGTGTGGACTGGCAGGGTCTTCCTGGAGCCCGTGGGTCACCCCTCCAGGGGCTGTATAGTCATAGTTGGGGTTGAGGTTGATTTCAAAGACTTGCTACAGTTTCTAAGTGAAATTTATTGCCGTACATCACTCTCATTCATTTGACCTCTGATGTGCTTTCTTGAGCAGGAGGGAAGGGTCAGAGTGCTTCAGTGTGTGCCAGGAAGACTGCCTTTATCCTTGGGCATCCTCAGAGGGCACTGGCTCGTTGGCCCAGAGTGAGTGCTACACATGTGCCAGGGCTCCAAACACCCAGATCCCGCCTGTCTTCCATCTTGTACACAGCAAATCCACATGCGATTGTGTGATGAGGAAGCAAAGTGCCTCTTCCATGCTGTTAAACAGCCTTTGCAACTTGAACTGTGAGAAGTTCACCAGCTGGGGACCAAGGGCAAGTGGTTTCCTCGCTGTCAGTTTGCTCTGTGGCGGGATTAGGTGTGCATTACAAATCTCACACCTCTTACAATCCCAGCCATCTGGGATGAGGGCTGTACAGGTAGCTATTTAATTTCTAGACTGTATATAGTATGGCCATAATATGAAATCTTACTGAGACTATTTAAAAGCATGCTTTTGGAGCTATTTTAAGACATGAGAAGATGTTTATGGTGATACTAAGTTTTAAAAAATGGTAGGATTGAAACTTCCTGTTTTGTATGATATCAGCTTTGTTATTTGTATACATGTCCATGCTAAAATGCTATAGGTGATGTCTTTGAGTGAGTCCATTATAGGTACTTTCTAATCTTTTTTCATATGTGTACAATGTGTGTGAATTATTTTTATAATAAGAAAAGACGTGCTATTGAAATAACGTAAGATTTTTAAACCCTTTATTTTTTAAAATAAAAAATAGGCGTAGAATGATATAATGAGCCCCCATTCATGGACCATCACTCAGCTTCAAAAATTACCAGTGACTGGCTATTTTTGTTTCACTGATACTCTCATCTACTCACCCTGCCCATTTTATTATTTTTTAATTAATAGACTTAATTTTTTTAGAATAGTTTTAGGTTCATAAAAAGTTAAGCAGAGAATTATGTAGAGTTCCCACATCTCCTTCCTACCCAGTGTCTCCCATTATTAACATCTTGCATTAGTGTGGTTGGTACATTTGTTACAGTTGATGAAACAATATTGAGAAGTTACTAACTGAAATCTATAGCTTGTATTAGGGTTCACTCTATGAGCATAACTTCTTATTACACAATTTATAGAGTCAGTTAT